>NC_134875.1:72114059-72425375 GCF_049852395.1 Peromyscus maniculatus bairdii | reverse complement strand
TGTGTATTCTTTATTTTTCAGGTAGAATGTTCTGTGGATGTCTGATAGGTCCATTTGGTTTATGATGTCATTTAACACTGGTACTTCTTTTTCTAACATTCCTATTCATGACAGTGGAATATTGAAGTAAACAGCTATCGCTGTGTCATGGTTAGTCTGTGGATTTAGGTTTAATTGGTTTTCTTTTATGAAATTTAGTGTACCTATGACTGGTGTGTATATGTTTAGCATTATAATATCCCATTAGTAGATTTTTTTTTCTTAATGAGTATGAAGTAACCCTCCTTAATACTTCCTACTCTTTTTTATTTGATTTGAAGTCTATTTTGTCAGATATGAGGGTAGCCACATATGATTTATTTTTAGTTCCAATACCTTTGTCCATACTTTCACCTAAAAGCAGTGTCTATCATGGATAGTAATATGTGTTAAGTGGAAGCTGAGAAAAGGTACATATCTGCTAGTTTGGATGTTTTATTGGTGAATTGAGTTTTTTTAATATTAAAAGTTATTTTGATATGTGTGTGTGCATGTATGTGTGTATGCACACATATGTAATATAGATGCACAGATAGATGACTGATTGGTAGATATAGGTAATAGATAATTGATAATAGATAGATAGATAGATAGATAGATAGATAGATAGATAGATAGATAGATAGATAGATTCTGTCATTTTGCTGATTTTATGGTGGGTTTATTTTTAGAGCTCTTAAAATAGTTCTGGCAGTATTTTGTCCACGTTTCCCCTTTGTTGTCTTTATCCTTCTCTATAAACTAAAGAATTCTTTCTAGTATCCTCTGTGAAGCTTCTCTAAAGGTCTTAATTTCAATTCATTTATTTGTACCATGGAAATTTTACAATTCTCCTTCAATTTTAATGGATATTTTTACTAAGTATAATAGCCTGGGTTTACAGTAGCCATTACTAAGGACTTACAACACATCCTTCCATGCCTTTCTGCCTATAATCATTTTTTTGGAAAAATCAGGTGTCATTCTTGTGGATTTGCTTTTACAAGGAACCTGACCATTTTCTCTTGAAGCTTTCAATACACTTTCTTTGAAACTGTTTTTCATATTTCAACTCTAATATATGTAGTAGGAATTTTTCTTAAGCCTGGATATTTTGTGTTTTGCAAGACCCTTGAACTTGTATGGGCATCACATTTTGTAAGTTTGACCATTTTATACTGTGATTTAATTTAATATATTCTCTATGTTTTCACTGCAATATTCTTCTTCTTCTCTGCACATAATCCTAGGTGTTCTCATGGTGTCCCAACTCTCTCTCATGTTGTTAGTATTATTTTTTAATTTCTCTTTAAACTTTACTGAGGGATATGCTTTCTCTACTATGTCTTCTAACCCCAAGGCTGTTTAACATGCCATCCATTTTGTTGATTGAGATTTTCTAGTTTTTGTTTGTTTGTTTAGAAAAGGAATGCTTTGGGATCATTATTGATTTTTTTCTGGCCTCTTTTCACTTTGGCTTTTCTTCATCAATTCTATCAATTTTTATTGAATTCAGTTTTCATGTTTTTAAATTTTTTGCTTGATTAAACTATTTTTGTCTTTGAATTGTTTGACTTTCTTTTGAATTATTTATCAGTAGCATCATTGGGATCATTCGTGTTGAGTTTCCTTACTATGGCATTTGTAAATTTTGAAATGTTGTCTTGATTTTTTTCATATTAGTTTTCTTCCTGCAGTGGGACTTAAGTAAATTATTCAGTAGGGAATTAAGTTGTAAGAGTGTAGAGATATGTTTTCTTTTGTGAGACTGTTTTCTTTTCTTTTTGTTTGTTTCTTTATTTTGAGGATTTCAGGTTCTGACTCTAGCTTTTTGAAAGTCTACCATTAGTAATCTGCCTGAACTGATGCTATCCAAGGGTCAGCATTACCTCATTGGTCCTATCCTTTGCTGCCTTCATTTGTGGCTCTCCAAGTCTAATTGCTCTGTTATATAAAAGCTGCTCACCCCAAGGATGGGAAGAGCATATATTAGGAAACCAGGTTTGCAGTAAAGATGCTTGTTGAAGGTATGTGACTGAATGTTTCCTGAATATATATGTGTGTGTGTGTGTGTGTGTGTGTGTGTGTGTGTGTGTGTGTGTTACCAGGGCTGACCATTCAGTATTAGGGTAACTAATCTGGGTGCTCGTCCCTAGGGAAGACGTATCCTCTTTCTTTCAGCAGCTATTAATTACTTGTAACTCTTTATCTTGAGGTAGGAAAATTTGAAATTTCTCCCATCTTTGCTCAAGAGAAAATTTATGAAAAGACTAGTTTGTATTAACTGATTCTAAATTCATAAATAGTGATGTAGTTGAACATATATAGACTCTTTAAATTCTGTTCATATAAGTCCAGTAGATAAGTGACACCTTTTTAGTAATTATTTTCATATATTCAAGAAAATATACAAAATTATCCTTTGCCATTATACTTAATAAAATTCACACAGAAAAAGGATAGATTTCATATTGACCCTTCCATAACATTTCCTCAAAGTCAGTTGAAAAGATTTATAATTAAAGTAGATTCACAAACAGATATTGGTCTGCACTGGTTGTGAGAGTTCACTAGGCAAAGCATCATAGTTTGTCTGTTTCTCTCCTTAATGATGCCTGAAAAATGTATTTAGAACATAAGCTGCTTTCACCATTTTTCCTGAGGCATTATGCTCTATACCATCAGGAAAAGAAGTGCCAAAGATTGCTATTTTTTATGGTTGACAAAAAGAAGTGCCAGAGAATAGAATTAAACACAAACGTATCTGACTTGCAGACAGAATAGTGTGAAGAAAATTTTCATCACCGTTTTTGACTACACAATGTGAGAAGCTTACAAACAAAGGTGAAATATTCCCGTACTATTTTAAGAAATCTTGTTGAGCAAGTCACTTTGCTTAGAAAACATTTGAGTTTCTTTATTGGATATACTTACACATTTTAAGGAATTTAGAAAATGAGAGATTATGTGGTACCTATGTGGCTTAAGGCAGAATTCCCATACTGCATTTTTTTTGCCATTAGGGTTTCATTAAAATTTATTTCAAAATGAATTCATTTAATTATAAGGATGACAATTGAAGCAAATGAAGAAGAGAAATCGCTTATGTGGTTCAAAAACAGGAAATACCATCAATGAACCTAAATACCATTTCCCTTTCTTTGTAGCCATGACATTTGATATACAAATCAATTATATTATCATGTTTTATTTACATTAAGTAAACCAATACTTAATCATACCCAGTTTTGTAATAGGTAAGAAATATCATAACAACATTGAAAAGATGAGTGAACAAGAACAATGCGAGTTGTTCATTTATTAAAAGAGGGCACAACAAATTATAAAGAACTTAAATTTGGTAACTACTAGGAATACATAGTGGCAGAAAATACAAATAGAGACTTAACTTCAACCACTTATATAATAATTACAACATGAATGAAAGATACAATTATGAATATCATGAAATAGTATGGTCATATAAATATTAAAAGTTACAGGTTATTATATATGAATATTTCAGAAGATGCATTTTTTTCTCAATGGTAAGAATTTTTTAAACCCAGAGGCCTATAATCTACCACTGAGATATATCTCTGATCCTATGTATCTGAGAATATCTTTAAACATGACATTTGCTTTTAAGTCCTAGGAATATTGATATGTACCAGTATACAGAAAAAGAAAGATTTGTGTAGCAAGACAAGGATTCCTAAAGCCATAAATGAAAAAGAATTGATTTCATAAATAGTTCCATGTGGCAAAACATGGCACAATTCTCACCAAGATAAATGATACTTGGGTATAGAATGACGACAGCATACAGAGGATTTTCACTATAACTATCTGTTGCAATACACAATGACAAATATCTACAATATATTATGAATTAAATAGCCTCATGGAAAATAGGAAGAATATATATAAGCAATTCATAGTAGAGGGGATGAAGACAGTAAATACATAAAAATGTTAAATAGCTCTAATATTAAGTAGGGAAAATAAAACAAAAGTATAGGATCATTTACATACCAGGCTGGTAAAAGCATCAAATTATTGACATGAAAGAATGGACTAATGCGGTCTTCATTTACCATGGTCTCCTACTCCTTGTTCTCCCTGTCTGTTCTTGATCCAGCTGGGATCTCCCAATCCCACAGGCTCTCTTTCCCTTGACCCTTCGCCCTTCATTACCCCCACTCATGTCCATGTTGTTCATGTAGATCTCAGCCATTTCTCCATCATTGGGCAATCCTCGTGTCTTTCTTGGGGTCCTTTTTTCCAGGTAGCTTCCCTCGGGATGTGAGTAGCAGTCCAGTCATCCTTGTTCCACTTCTAGTATCCTCCTATGAGTGAGTACATACCAGATTTGTCTTTCTGAGTCTGGGTTACCTCACTCAGGATGATTTTTTCTAGATCCATCCACTTGCCTGCAAACCTCATGATGCCATTGATTTTCTCTACTGAGTAGTATTCCATTGTGTATATGTGCCACAATTTATTTATCCATTCTTCAGTTGAAGGGCATCTAGGTTGTTTCCAGGTTTTGGCTATTACAAACAATGCTGATATGAACATAGCTGAGCAAGTGCTCTTGTGGTATAGGAGACCATGGTAAATGAAGACCACATGAGAAAAGGAAGAAACAAAGTGCTAGAGAGGCCCACAGAAATCCACAAAGATACCCCCACAAAAGACTGCTGGCAATGGTCGAGAGACAACCAGGACTGACCTACTCTGGTGATGGGATGGCCAAACACCCTAATAGTCGTGCCAGAACCCCCATCCAAGGACTGAGGAATCTGGATGCAGACATCCACGGCTAGGCCCCAGGTGGAGCTCCGGGAGTCTAATTAGGGAGAAAGAGGAGGGTTTATATGAGCAAGAATTGTTGAAAACCAAGGTTGGATAAAGCACAGGGACAAATAGCCAAAGGAATGGAAACAGATGAACTATGAACCAAAGGCTGAGGGGCCCCCACCTGGATCAGGCCCTCTGAATAGGTGAGACAGTTGATTGGCTTGATCTGTTTGGGAGGCATCTAGGCAGTGGTACCGGGTCCTGTGCTCATTGCATGAGTTGGCTGTTTGAAACCTGGGCCTTATGCAGGGATGCATGGCTCAGTCTGGGAGGAGGGGACTGGACCTGCCTGGACTGAGTCTACCAGGTTGATCTCAGTCCTTGGGGGAGGCTTTGCCCTGGAGGAGGTGGAAATGGGGGGTGGGCTGGGGGGAAGGGGAGAGGGGCAGGAGGGGGGAGAACAAGGGAATCCGTGGTTGATATGTAGAACTGAATGGTATTGTAAAATAAAAGGAAAAAAAAAGAATGGACTAATGCAAAATTGAATAGATTTAAATAATAACTCCATCACTTTGTAGTTGACTAAGCCTGGGCCAGTTAACAAAACTATATACTTTATTTAATTCCTTTATGTATAAAAAGAAATGATGCAGTTTTTTATATTGCAAGATTATTTTCATGTTGACTATATCAATATAAACAATTTGGGAATATAATATGTCCTATGTGTTAGCTACTATTATTACTATCACTATTATTAACAGTGTTAATAGGATAATATTTCTCAATATATTTTGAAAGTAATTGAGATATTTTATTTTAAATTTTAATTCCCTTTGATCTATTAGTGCCACATCCCAGAATTTATCTGTAGTAAAATTGACATCTTAGAATATCATTTGACTGTAGAATTGACTTCTGTGTACTTTCTCAGATTGGGAGTTCCATGAGATCCTGGACTACATCAAGTCAAAAATGAAAAAAATATGAAAATGAAGTTTAAAAAACCAAGAATTCCCATGGTGTTTGTGAAGTAAATTCAAATTAGCTCTCTTAAAAAATTTGAGATTACTTGACATCATATGTTTATAAATCACAACTGGTTACTTATGAATATTGTTTTTAACTAGGAAATGTACAGAGTAAAATATATGTAGGTTTTACAATATAAATTCATGGGGTAGGTGTATATGATAAAGATGAACAAGAATCTGTGGGTTTTAATTTAGATATGTGGACATTTAAGTCTCAAATCTCAGTTACATGAGAGCAACACATTTTGCGTTATTCGCTGCTATGTTTTAATACTACAATATATTTTGTATTGAGTAAAGAAACATTTTTGACTGTTATAGAGGTGTACATAAATTTTATAAGTTCTATTTCCTTGTTTCATAAGTCAGGTGCAATGAAAAGAGATATGCTATCAAACCTATAAGATTTATACTACTGTAATTTCATCTGCCTTTATAAATGGAAAAACTGAAAATTTGAAAATGTCAAAAATGTTGTACTCAAAGCCTCAGTTTCTCCAATTGTTCTCAAAAGTGTTTTTTAAAGAGTCATCAGTGAAAGTTCTTGTCTATTGTAATTTCTGGTTTAGAAGGTCTTGAAATGATGTGTTGTTTGTATCATGATATCATTTAACAATGGTTTTTAACTTTCTATTTTGTTAAAATAGAGTAAAATAAAACTAGCAGGCCAGCAATCTGACATATCAATTTAAATAAGTCATGGAAGTAGGAATAGCACAGAATGGTGCTGCTGGATTCATTCATATAGAAACATCAAAATGTGTAATATGAAAGTCATTGCAATACAGTTATGGTTAATGGAATTCAAAATATATTTTCACGAGGGGATTTTTCTCATACCATGACATAAAACTCTGTTCATCAAATATGTTTTTCTATTACAGAAATAGTCTGTGACCATTCATGTAAATCAGAACAGTGTATTAAATTTCTGTTTACACAGTTGTTGAATAAAACAGAAAAGAATCACAATCTCTAGGCACTGGGAACCACATACATTGTCAACACGTTCATTGTTCTATACTTGTTACCACATCTGCCTTTCCTGTTTTCAGACAAAAGGGTACCTGAAAGATTGTCTTTGCTTCCTGGCAATATAACAATACCTGAATAACATAGGTAACAGACATCACTGCCAAGTATTTCAAAAGTTCCATTTATACCTAATGCTATGTTCTATTTCAGAACAATGACGATAACTATCCAGGATATGGGGGAAAATCATTCTTTTAAGATATTTGAAATTAGCATTAAAGATGGAATCCAATATATAGAACTTCCTGACACACATGCATTCATACACAAATACACACTTATGTACACATCAAAGCATGTATGTGCACAAAGTCATATATGCACACATTTTTTCAAAGGGGAGGAAGGAGAGATTGAAAGAATTAACTTTTACTATGAAGTTAAAATTTAGACATCAAAATGAAACAATTTAGCAGCTTAACTCAATATAGCTTTAAAATAAATAAAAAAGGAACAGTCACATTTTTAAAGGAGTTAACTATATTTTTATGTGTCCAGGACTGACAGTGGAGACATACAGATCAATTTGAATAATACAAAATCATCTATATTTGAATGAAGAATTAAATAATCAAATATTCCTTAGTCATTTTAAGCGAGGTTTACAGAAACTTTATATTTTCTTTTATGTATTTAAATATCTTTCATTTTGACATGCATGTTATTTAATTTAGAGTTAAATTAATCAGAATCTTCATTTTTATATCATATATGAAATATGATTACAGAGACTTTATATTCATTAAGATTATCTCAAAGGCTTTGAAACTGTTCACTACAGAAATTCAGATTTTTTTAATGGTTATGAGCAGATTTTCAGACAGAATATGTACTTTTTTCAGTTGTTGTCATTTCCAAGTTTTGCATGTATATGTGTCTCTAAAGGATGTTTGTGGAAAGATAAAGGCACATAAGCATTATTTCATTCCTTTTCAGGAGACAGGAAGATATCTAGCTGCTTTACTGAAAAGGGGAATAGGGGAAATCCAGAAGAACTACCATCTGCTGTGTGACATCTGAAGAGGTTTGCATTCAGATATTAGTTCATGTTTGCATCTCAATTGCTATCCGGGCTTTGAATGTTTTCAGGGAATTTCAGGAGAACAATTAAATCTTCCAAGTTGTTCAATGACAATTGTCTAAGACTCTTTTATCTCAATCTCAGATAGATTACTTAATGTAACTTCCTTTAAAATTTAAGTGTTGGAACATATTTTGTTTCACGTATATATTTCCAGGGTTATGGAAAACACATTGGTATTGTGACTTGAGTGTACTGGCAATTTATTAATCATGATAGTGTTTAGATATTTGGCAAATGTAGGATTGAGACACAATTTGTTTTCTGAGATGTGGGGTAGAACTACTTACTCCATGGTCTATCAGAGATCATCATAAAAACAGCCAGGGAAGCACAATAGAAAATAATGTGAAATAAGAATCAATGTTTCTGGAATGAAATTCTTTCTTCACCGTTTATAATGAGGGTACCTGATTGAAGAATTTATTAGATATTCATTCTTTCAGATTTCTCACATTTATAATGTAAAACATAAGTGTCTCATAGAGAATCACCTCCCTTGTGTCCAAAGCCCTTGCTAGATTCACAATATCATGCTGGGATACATTATATGAAAGTCATTGGTATGGCTAGATTATAAAGAATGAAAACTGTTTGCATTATGACTAAACTATTTGTAATAAGAATAGTGAATAAATAAATCATTATTAAAGAGCATTTTAAAATATATCTTGTCACGCAACTAAGATGATCTGTCATTTTAAAAAGAGATCTTGTTTAAAACTTCTGTTTAAACCTGAAAAACAAAAGTGAGTATCTGTCAAATCATGGCAGGCAGGAAATGCCAAAGATGTTGACCTTCCCCTGGAAACACATGACTTCCATTGTTGGCAGTGCAAATCTGGGAACCTGTATAGGAAGGACATGAGAGTATCTTAGCTATCACGAGGCTCCATAAGTATCCAGGTTTAAATCATCTGAGACTTCAGAGGACTCACTTAGTTGCAAGATTGCTAAAGTAAATTATAAAGAGATTAAACATTTGTTTCTAGTATTTGATCTACATACTGAGGTTACAAGGAGGTATGTACAAAATATAATAAAAAAGTTTAATTTCAGAAGATTAATTCTCTAATTTTCCTGTCAAATAAGTGAGGAAAATATTAATAAAATCAATAATAGGACAAATATTAAAGAAAATATTGTTGACATTGTTCTAATAAAATTTCTTAAGTGATTATACTCTTGAAACTTTGAGGAAAGACTTGCTCTTTATGAAACATGATGATGGTAACTTTTTGTCAGAGCAAGCAAAAATTGAACCCATAAGCTAGCACAAGTATCAGATCAATGAAGGTGCTAGTTGCTTCAAGCAGTCCTCCATCCAGCCTGATAAGATACCTAATTCACCTTCCTGTTTGGTCACTCTCCTAGGTGATCTCATTCATTTTTTTTTTGTTTTGTTTTAAATACTTGTAGGTTCAAGATATCCAACCCTGTGGGTGTAGCTACAGTCCCCACTTTTCACTGTATGACTCGTATGCCAAACTACCTGATAATTATCCAGGCAGATAGTTAACCATAATCTATATTTTGCCTTTCTACAATGCTAAAATTTATTGAATAAAAATAAACTCAAAAGGTACAGTGATTGTGTAGATAACAATTTGCCAGATACCCTTTCTTTTCTTGATAGCTCTGGCTGAGGTAAAAGTTCTTTTAAAATATATCGAAATTGGGACTTGATATTCCCCACTCATTTTCTTTTTCATTGTAATAAATACTACCAATGTCAATGCTGTTGACCAAAAATGAAACCAAGAGGGCTTTCTGTGGGGCATTTACCCACCACCCCCACAGTTCCCCAGAGTTTTCTTGAGTGCAATCAGCAGGAAATATTAGATAGAAGGATTTATTGAGGAGAATCTTGCGGAGATAAACAGATAGAAAATAAAGGATAGCCTCGAGAGGGCCTGGAACCTATTCCAACAGGCCCCGACTGTCTCTGCCCCAGGGTTTTTATAGAGACGCCAAGGGGTGGAGCAAAAGACCTCCTCCCACAGCACAGCCAAGTGCAGACCATCTCAGACACCTGCACTCAGGCCCGTGGTCCTGATCATCCTCTATTCGGACCTGCTGGGTAAAGCCATGAGGAACCTGAGAACAGGCTCCCACAGGTCCCCCCTTCTTAATATATAAAAAATAACTATTAATGGCTTACAGCAATCTCCATAGCTGTTACACCTCCCAATATGGGAGTAGAGGATGATATAGATGGCATTTTTCTTTTGAATTAGGTCCAAGGTGACTACAGCAGTCTTAGCTGCCTCAAGCGCTTTCTAAACCAAAACTCTTAAGGCGACTACAAACTTGAAGAATCCCTTAGCTTCATCATTACCATTAACAGGTTAACATAAATATTGCTATAAATTGTAGCTAAAGTTTTCCTGCCTTGCCCACAGTCATGACAAATCTTTGTCACCCGCCAGTCCCACAGCCACTCAGACCCAACCAAGTAAACACAGAGACTTATATTGCTTACAAACTGTATGGCCGTGGCAGGCTTCTTGCTAACTGTTCTTATATCTTAAATTAACCCATTTCTATAAATCTATACCTTGCCACATGGCTGGTGGCTTACCGGCGTCTTTACATGCTGCTTGTCCTGGCAGTGGCTGCAGTGTCTCCCTTACTTCTTCCTGTTTCCCCAATTCTCCTCTCTCTTTGTCCCGCCTATACTTCCTGCCTGGTCACTGGCTATCAGTGTTTTATTTATATAGAGTGATATCCACAGCAATACATAGTCACAATTCTCTCAATCTTACAACTCAAAGCAAACTCTTAATAGAACCATTTGAATTAACAGATATGGTGCAATACATAGTTAACAATTTTCTCTGTCTTACAACTTTAATTCAATCATTTGAATTTTCTTGTTAACAGAACATAGGAAAAACTTCTATGTATTCACATCAAATTTAAATATTTCCTTAACTCCACAAAACCAGGGTGCATTAATATCAATAGATTTCTGCGAACATAATTCAATCTCATAGCTCCTCCTTTTCTTTATAGTTTTTTTTTGGGGGGTACATAATGACTTCATTTTCACTTTTATTTTTTTATTTATTCTTTATTTTACAATACTATTCAGTTCTACATAACAGCCACAGATTCCCTTGTTCTCCCCCTTCCTGCCCCCTCCCCTTCCCCCCAGCCCACCCTCCCATTCCCAGCACCTCCTCTCAGCAGAGAAAAACAATGACATCATGAGTTTTGCAGGCAAATGGATGGATCTAGAAAAAATCATCCTGAGTGAGGTAACCCAGACTCAGAAAGACAAATAGGGTATGTACTCACTCATAGGAGGATGCTAGATGTGGAACAAGGATGACTGGTCTGCTACTCATCACCAATGAGGCTACGTGGAAAACAGGACCCCAAGAAAGACATGGAGAAATGGATGAGATCTACATGAACAGCCTGGACATGAGTGGGAGCAATGAAGGGCGAGGGTCGAGGGAAAGAGAGCGGGAGATCCTAGCTGGATCAAGAAAAGAGGGAGAACAAGGAATAGGAGACCATGGTAAATGAAGACCACATGAGAAAAGGAAGAAACAAAGAGCTAAAGAGGCCCACAGAAATCCACAAAGATACCCCCACAAATGACTGCTGGCAATGGTTGAGAGACAGCCGGGACTGACCTACTCTGGTGATGGGATGGCCAAACACCCTAATAGTCGTGCCAGAACCCCCATCCAAGGACTGAGGAATCTGGATGCAGACATCCACGGCTAGGCCCCAGGTGGAGCACTGGGAGTCTAATTAGTGAGAAAGAGGAGGGTTTATATGAGCGAGAATTGTTGAAACCAAGGTTGGATAAAGCACAGGGACAAATAATCAAATGAATGGAAACAGATGAACTATGAACCAAAGGCTGAGGGGCCCCCACCTGGATCAGGCCCTCTGAATAGGTGAGACAGTTGATTGGCTTGATCTGTTTGGGAAGCATCTAGGCAGTGGTACCAGGTCCTGGGCTCGTTGCATGAGTTAGCTGTTTGAAACCTGGGACTTATGCAGGGAGGCCTTGATTTCTTTATAATTTTTAAACAAAATCTCAAACCTAGTTAGAGAAACCCAAACTTATACAAATCCTACAAACCCATATTGAAAAGCAATATTTTCAATCTAACCATTAACACTTTGAAAACTTTTAGCAAAACATCCAAAAGAGTTTTATAAAACTCTCTACACTTTAAATTTTAGTATACCCATTTGCATTTCTTACTAACAAAACATGACATTAATCCACTCAAACAACAATTTAAATTAAATAGACTAAGCAATATTAACTCTCCTTTTTTATAATTTTAAGCAAAATCTCAAGCCTAGTTAGAAAACCCAAACTTCTGTTTAAACAGTTCCATTTGTAACACAAAAACAGTTCCATAAGTAATTCCATTTTTACATAAACAGTTCCACAAAACAATTCATAAATCACCAGTTAATAAAGCATATATGCATACACAAAACTGCATCTTGATTCTAAGTAGAAATACATTTCTTCATTTAAACAGTTCCACCTTTAACCCAATTCCAGAAAACTGTTCCTAGGTCATTACTCAAAATTGTCCCATTGCAATGAAATCTCTATTGTTTATTTAATTTCTTAAGTCTTAAAATTCAAATGATAAATTCTGGTACTAGCCTTCCAAATATGAGAAATCTATAACCAAAATCTTTTTGTAATTTTATCTCATTTTAAGTTCAAAAAGTTCAAACAAGAAAAATTCTAGTATCAGGCTTTCACTTCCAAATATGAAGAGACATTTATCAACCAAAACTTTTTGCAGTTAATAATTTTTGTTCAAACAAGCGTCTCTGAACTTTTATTCTCAAGCCAGAGACCTTTTTAGGTACAGTAGTATTCTAAATCGCACCGTTTTTTGATGTTAGCTCAGGTTTTTCTGTGTTGTGTCGATTTCCCACGGATCTCAGCTGCGGATGCCTTGTTGTGCTGGTTCTGGCATCCACCATTCTTAGCTTCTTAGTGGCTTCTGGATCTTTTGAAACCATTCAGACTGACTACTTTGCAGTCTACTGGGACACTAACCTGTGTCTCAGGTTCTTTCACCGTATACATTAAGAATAGATTCACACTTAACATTTACACTTTTTTTTTTTACAAACTCACATAACGTGCTTAAGCATAAACTCACTCAACATTTACACATTTTTACAAACTCACACACAACATATTAACATCTACTTATTTATACTTTAAGGAAACTATAGAACTACTTTAGCAAATATATTTATTTACTTATATACTTCTTATCTTATTTCTTATTTAAACTTACATTTACAACTAGCATCTTACAAGCTTATTACTACATGTCTTAAGACTACCTTAGATACTTCTTGCAAGCTTATATTCTTAAAGGAACTCTATAGATCTATTTTACAAACTTACATAGGCTACCATTACCATATATCTAACTTAGCAAACACCTAAAGATTTCTTAACACAGATCTAACAAGACAGAATTTTTACAAACTCACATATCTTATTTTCGTCTTTCTACTTCTTACTCTTAATTATTATCACCATCTCTATTAGAAAGATTCTTTTAACTAGACAGGAAGTACGTACATCATTTCTAAAGTTTAGAGTTTAGAGTCAGCTTTTCTACAAAACACTGGGATTTAGTGAGTGTTGTCATTATAGAGTTGTGATACTTGTTGCTAGGGGACTGTAACCTTCCCAGGATGAAGCCATACCCCAAAGTTGCCAGTTCTCTCAGCCATTTCAGAACCGGCAGAGATGCACTGTCAGAGGTAAATGGTTTTTAACTAGAGGCTGTCCCTTAACCCAAATTCTTAATAGCTCCTCTAAGTACTTCAATTCAGACAAACATTTCTATTACAGCAGTACTTTTGGTTTTTTCTACCGAAAAGCTTCACTTCATGCTGAGGGTGAAATTACCGTATTTAGCTGCTGTAAAGCTCTTCGCCAAATACTGTACAGCTATTAGGTGATATAAGGTATTTTTCTAAAGGAGCTAGTAAAGCCAAAAGCAGTACAGCTCCAAACGCTTATTTACTCACTGTTTGCATTAAACCAGTGACAAAACCTCAAAAACACTAATAAACTGCTTTTCCTTGTTTTGAGGATTTTAAAGTGGCTTGTTTGCTCTTAAAGGTAGCTTTTTGTCATCCAACTACCATCAAAACTTTGCACAGCTACTAGGGTAAATAAGGCATTTTACCAATGGAGCCCCAAACCGCGAAGCACCTAGTTCCATATCCTTTCAGTTTTTCCAATGGAACTGACACTTAAACTCTTAGACAACTTTCCTCCTTATTCTTTTAAAGGCTGTATTTTAAGTTTACCATGAACGTATTTTCGAGCTGACAAAAGTGTTTCAGGGCAATGTCACCATCTTTAGCAGAAAAACTACCTTTCCCAGAATGCATTTCCCTTATATCAATCCATAATAATATCAGTCCCTTATATCAGTCCCTTGTATCATTTCCCATATTTCTTTTCGGGTCTGAGAGTCAACTGGTTCTCTTTTACTAGACTTGCTTACAAATTCTTGCCCGGGAGGTTTGAACAAAGTTTTTTGCTTTTGCAATGGGAGACTTGAACAAGCATTTTACATTTTCAATTATGGCATATTGGGAGGTTTCTGGTCTCTCAGCTGGCTTCAACAGGTGTTTCTCCTTCATCAGACACTTGTCCCGGATCAGAACCACAACTGCCTTATTAGCACGCATTGAGGCTGGCATTCCTGATAGCAACTTTCCTCGGGCTTGTGTTTGCCTTAGCCAGTCAGTGAAAAACAAGATCACATACAACAGCTTTTCCATAGCTCCTTCAGAGAGATTTTCTCCTACTGATTTATCTCATTTTGCTTGTTCGTTTCCCCCCCCCACCCCCCCGCCAGATGCAGAGCTTCAGGTATCTGTCTGCGGCTCTGTACCTCTGCTAGCTGCCTTTGGAGGTAGGGGCTTTTTTTTCTCCCCCCGAATCTGCCTCAAACTCTAGCAGCTTTGTCAGGTCATGCATTTTCTGGGGAGGAATCTGTCCTTGTTGTGCCCAGATCGTGACCCCCAGAGAGACCACCAAAGACGAGCATGCCGGAATGCAAAAGCAAGGTTTAATTCTGGATATCCAAAATCAATACAAGCCTAGGCAGAGACTTCATCCAATACATCCAATGCAGTGGAGGCTGGAGGAAGTGCCCACCTGTCTGCAAGCTCAGTTTTTAAAGGGAAAAGTCACAAGGTTACATCATTTAGGAGTGCTAGTACAGATACAATTCTGATTGGCTGGCTTCTAGGGATTTCTAGAAATTACTTCTAAGGGTGTGGTTGCCCGCCACCACTTCTCATTGGCTGCCCTCAGATGGGGGCATTTCTTGGTCAGTTACTCTGGAAACCAGGGAGAGGACATTCCATAGTCTGGCAGGCATTACCTCGTGACTATCTTGTGACTCTGAACTTCTACACTTCCTGGTTTCTGGAATCTGAACTGACTGGTTTCAGTAACTAATGGCCTATTCCCAAAAGGAGAAATCTTAGGCCTTAATTTTAGGGTGAAAGCATTTTGGTCTTATTTCTAAGATGGCTCATTTTGGTCTCACATTTCCCCCTTCTCATGTGCCTAATGGAACCCAATCATGGGTTTTGGACAGTTAGTTCCTAAGTATCCCTCTCTAATAATGGCCATGTATAGTTAGCCATCTTGTCTCTATGCCAGGGAGTTTTCTTTTGACCCAGCATTTCAGCCATTTCTGAACAGGGAACATGGGTGACATATTCTCTTCTGGAACTGCTTCGAGCTGGCATTGGGGCGCCGCTGTCAGGGGCCCCAAAAGGCTGAAAAGCTAGTCAAAGACTGGGCAAGGGGGAATTGGTCAGAAGCATGTAGCTGCCTGACCCCATAGGGACAGGGAAGAACCATGTTAGCTGGGCTGGTCCATGTCAGCTTTTAGCAAGTCTGGAGCTCATAGTCGTCTAGAGCACACAGTCGTCTGGAGCAGTGGAGTCAGTGACTGAAACCTGGCAGTGACTGCCAGCTGAGTAGAAATCTGTTGAGACAAATTTAAACTAGGAACAGAAGTTAAAATTTATGAACTTATTTGGAACCCTTAGGTCCATACCCTTAGTAATAGGAAAATCAGTAGTCCCAAGACCAGGAGAGAGGGAAAATACCATCTTTAGGAATACTTATCTGGGGTCCTTTTGACCTCTGTGAAGTGGGTCTCAGTTTTTATGACTCTTTTGATCCTTTGAGGCCTACTTACAAAATGACATAAAAGTTTTAGATACATTAGTATTACCAATCTGTACTGAAATCCATATTGTAGACAAAGCAGGTAATGGGTATCTTGTAAAACAGCAGAAGTGGACTCATACCTTTGAGTCCCAACAAGTTACATTTAACTGAACAGTAAGTAGTCATTGCTCTACCAGCTCATCAGGACTCCTAAATGTTAAGCTCTGAACCATAGAACAGGAGAGTAACCTGAAACTTATCTCATTTTGGACTCTTATCTGAACATTTATGACTTACTTAAACTTTTATATCTTAGAACATTTTCCTAAAAGTGAGCTAACAAGCTAGCTATAGCCTTGCAGAAGGATCTGGTTGATGCTGCCATGCTGACAAAGTTAGAGCTAGCCTGGCCATCAGTACTGTCAGAGATCTGAGAAGGATAAACTATATCTGAGTGCAGACCAAGAAGCTTCCAATCCTATAAATTACAGGGACCAATCCCTACCCAGGTCTCCATAGCGTTGGAGGCACCAGTCAGAACAGCATCAATCTTCTTCCACCATCAGGTCCATAAGACAGAGTATTTTTCCTGTGGAATAGGGACATGGAAGACTGACCTTGATCAGGCAAAAGGGTGCAATCAATTCCAGTGTCCACAGTCTGGGCTGGATCCTGGTGGCAGGCGTTGCATTGGGGCATCTTGCCCTGTGGTCAGCATTGTCATATTTCAGGCAGAGACTTTGTGGTGCCTCGTACGTAATCTTCTTTGGAGACCTTGGGTCACTGCTAGGATCTGGAAGCCTGTCTGATATAGTAAGCTTTTAGATCAACATTTAAATGCCATATTCTTCAGATCTCTGAAGTATGAGGGCTGTCCAGGTATATCTGAATAGACAAACTTTGTTTCTAATTACTTGTTTCAAGCTAAACCCTGAAAACATATGCAAGGGACTGAGTAAATGAGTAAACTTATCCCTGTAATACTTACCCTGACTACAATTAAAAAACTTGATTACTTATGACTGATTATTTATGTTCTCTAACAGTCTACAATAAGTAGCCTAAAAACAATGCTTTTAAGTTGAAGCTCTCCTAGCATCAAATACAGGTTCAGTGAGGAAACCAAAACAAAATATCAATATTTTTAAATCATTGGTTTTTAACTATAAAAACTGCTCTTAAAAGATTAAGATCTCTCAAATGTCTTCTGTAATATCAACAATAAAGTATCTTCTTTTACTTTAAGGGGGAAAAAACATGGCATCACCACAATCTGTGTAAAGAAAAACCAAGCTCCAAAGTGCAAACAATCCCAAAGTTCAATATCAGGGATTCATTTATAATCCTCTTGGTTCTTTTACTTAGAGGCTTGGATGATTTCTTTGACCCTACATTTGGCAGTACATACATAGCCTGCCTGCTCCATTTTATTATGCCTGGTGTTTCCGGTGATCATCACCTGGCACTGGAATTTTTTAAAACTGCCAAGGTCCACCACTGCAACTAGACTCTTTTTGGAACTCTAGTCCTGCCACACATTTGCAAACCTCAGCTGTTTCCTATGATTCCTTTATGTTACAAAGTTTAGCTGCCAGAGCAAGGTATATTCCTGTGTATAAAAGCATTTATGTGCAGCTTTAATATTAATCAAATACCTTTTTATTAAACATATGCTGCCATCTATTTAAATTCTCTAGAAACTTGCTGTTGAACACTTGGTAAAGACATAAGTATTAGGTGTTAACCCGAGTAGATCTTTATAACCTTAATAAAAGATGGCTGCCAGCCACATGGCTGCCCATGAGGTCACCAGCCAAGATGGAGGGAGCCACATGGTTGCTGTTTAAAGCTCGTTTTTCTAAACAGTAATTACTTGCACACATACACACAGTTGGATCCAAGTTACTCACATACATACATACAGTTAAAGCTTGCTTACATTTTCAAGTCACATACCTGTATACATACACACATAAGCAGTTTGCAGAATCATTAGCCATTCTTAAGATGAAAACCAGTAAGAATTAACTTTCAAATTCAGTATTTGCAGGTATAAGAAACCATAACAAACAGTTTACATCACATCACCTCTGACCTTCTACAAGTTTCCATGTACCCTCAGTACGTTCCTTTGATCCCTCAGACATTTACTCCAGACAAATTCCACTTTTTCTTTTCCTTTAAAACAGAAACTCTTACCAAAGTCTTTCTTGTGATTTCCCTCAGTACTCTAGAATATATTGTAAAGTTACAATATTTTAAACAAGAACAGAAATACATGCATAGACCATAACAAGAATAACTCTCAATTTGCATCAACACTGTACCGCAGACAAGAAACTGTTGGTGACATTCCATTCTTGGAGCCAGACCTTGATCAAGTTTTAGCCTCAGGGCAGGTCTTGGGAGCCCCACCCAACAGCATGGAAGAGAACGGGGAAAGTGTGCACCATGGAGACAAAAGATTGCTGTCAACCTCAGACCCTCAAGTACATGAGAATGGCAGACTGAAAGTGACTCCATGCCCTGGCTGGGCCCACAGACCTGTAGGCCACTCCTCAGCTGTGACCCTGAAGGGGCAGTTAGTTCTCCACCAGCCCCCACACTGAGCTCCTTGAGGCTCCTGCTGGCTCCCGCCAGCTCTGCCCCATGTCCACACAGGAGCCCAGCCAGAACCTGCCGGCCATATCTGGGCCCCACAGTGCTCACAGCCCGCTCGAGCACAAAGCCATGCCTAGTTCCCATGCAGCCAAGCCTCTACTCCACAGCTTTTTGAGTGAGCTGGGGCCCCGAACCTGCTGCATCTAGGCCCAGCAATGCTCAGGGGCCGCCTAGCCCTCTCAGCAGTGTCCTGGGTCCCTGAAGTAGCAGCTGTGCAGCCGCAGCCTGCTGGACACATTGCAAGCTTTCTGCTGCCTGTGCTCTGGTCAGAGAGAGCAAGGAAGCAATGTTAGGTTAGTCTGTGCCAATTCCACCACCGAAGAGGTCTCCATCCCTTCGGCTGGCAATCTGGCCCACAAGTCCCAATGCATATACAAGCTCAGCCATAAAACACTCACACATGTGGCCACGGTTCTCACACATTTATACATTTATGAAGGTATAACAAATAACACTGACGAACAAGATAGGCAGACAAAAAGGAAGAACAAGGGCCCTACAGATGGTCCAGGCAGACGAGAGTCTGGAGAGGGAGCCTCGATAATGCCAAAGACCTATGGATGGGACAGGGACAATTCAACAGAGTCTTCCAATCCCCAGACGGACCCCTCACAGGTGTCCAAACAGATGGACCCCTCACAGGCATCCTAACAGACGGACCCCTCTCGGGTGTCCTATGTCTGGGGGACCTGTGGGGACCCCCTCGTCCTGATGAGGGGTTGGAACGTCTTCCAACTCCTCCAGGGTCACCTTACAGGCGCGTCTGCCAAGGTGAGAGCCTGTCAGATTCAACTGCCAGCTTCGGATAATAGACTGACTTGTTTCAGTAACTAATGGCCTATTCCCAAAAGGAGAAATCTTAGGCCTTAGTTTTAGGGTGAAAGCATTTTGGTCTCATTTCTAAGATGGCTCATTTTGGTCTCACAGTCCCCTCTGTTTCTTCAGAGTCTTTCTCCCTGACAGTATCCAGTTTGGTCTCAGTTTATCCCCTCTACCCCAGAAACAGTTTCCGACACTACAGTGGCAGCTTTCCCTGCTACTGAAGGTAGGGCTTTTTGTCCGTTTGTTTTCTGGGTCTGTGTAGTTTGCGTACAGACTGAAAATCTAACAAGGGAGGTTTTTGCCATTTCTAAACTCCCATTAGGACAGGTGTTTTGCCTCATCAGGCCTTCACCTGACCCAGTCCCCCAATGGGTTGTGTTTGCTTGTCTGGGTGCTCAAGGACAGAGCTTATGCCAGAGACAATCACCCCTCAGGGCTACACTCCCTCATCTCAGGGAGTCAGTTGAAACAAAGCTTTTCTCAAAGAGGTGCTTTCTCTGACAGAAAAGAAAGCTTTACTCCTGGATAGTTCTGTTCTGCCCTGGCTGGGCTCTTTCCCCAGACAGCGTTCTGACTCAGCAGCACAACTGCTTCAGACACAGTTTAGCTTTACTGTTTTCCCAGGAAGGTCCTTACTCTGATAGGAAAGCTTTTCTCAGATTTCTTTTTGCAGTTGTGGACCTTTCAACCCAGGACTTGTAGGAAAGCAGACAACTGTGCCGTTCCCACTGGCTTTAGCTTTGTTTGTTCATTAGCAATCTTCCCCTGGGTCCTGCACCTTCCTGCCTCAGCTCTGTGTTCCAGGAAGTTTACAACTGCAGGAACCCTAGTATCCCCAAAATGCACTCCAACTCAGAGACACTGGCCAGTCGCCCCTGGGTTTTTGGTCAGAAGCGAGGATACAATGCTAACAGTTTGCATTGCTTCAGGGGATCTTTGCATTAGGACGATTCGGAGCACCTTTTCATTCTGAAACACTCAAAACCCTTGATGCCTCAGTTCGGCTGTAACTGAAAAGCTTGTTTTTTTTGCTTTTCTCAGGTAAAGTTTCCTGCCCTTTGAGGCTCTCTATAGCTCTTCACCCACACTCTCCCAAGCGTTTCCCTCAGTGTACTCTGACCCACTGTCTTTTAATAGCTTGAAGAGACAGAGCTTAGAAGAGCTTTTTAGAAACTTGTTCCTGCCTCCTGCATTGCAGGGAGGATTGTTAAAGCTTGAAAGAGAACTTAGAGAGGTTTTGCTGTCTTAAGTTTGTTGTTTTCCCTTAGAGCTAATCATAGGGGTCCCCATACTAATATCTTCAGGTGATTCTAATTTTTGTCCTCAGAAGGACAAATTTAGTTTTTAAGTTTAAGAGAGCTTTTGAGAAAGATTAAGGCTTTTTAGAGAGATTTTCCCCCAAAATTTTTCAAGAAAAGCTTTATAGTTTAAGAGAAAAATTTTTTACCCCCAGGAGAGAGACCAACTTTTCCCAAAACTTCTGAACTTTAAACTTTTTGGCTTTTTACACCCCCATTTTTGCCTCAGGGAGAAATCACTTTCTCCTGCCGCTTGGATTTAGCATTTCAGCTATCCCCAGGTCAAAAGCTTCCATACGAAACTTTTTCTTTCCCATAAGCTCAGAGAAGAGCTTTTTTACTACCTGTAAAGCCCAAAGAAAGATTTTTTCCCCAGTTTGCATTCATAGCCCCCAAAGTGAGAAAATTGAAGAGTTTTTCTGTCTAGTTGCCTTACTTATTTTTTCCTACACAATCTTACACTTCTAAGTTTTTCCTAAACTATATTACTACCCTATACCTTATACTTATTTTTCACAGATAGAAATTGAAAAAGGGATACAAGATAGAAAATTTTGACAGAAGAGAATTTCGCTGCAGCATCGGACATCCTTCCAGTCCGCTTTCCTTTTCTCTCGAGGATAAAACCCCTGCCTCCCATAAAAAATATTTTTTTTCCATAACACTGGCATGCCTTTCCACTGACAGGGCTGACAGCACTTTCACCAAAAACTCTGTAATAAAACTATTATTTTCCTTTAGCTTTAGTCCCTATTACTTTGTCTTTAGTCCCTGTTCATTTGTCTTTAGTCCCCCCTTTTTTTGTTCCCCCTTTTTTCTTTAGTCCCTTTTTTCTTTTTTCTTTAGTCCCTGTTCAGGCGCCATTCTATGGGGCGTTTACCCACCACCCCCACAGTTCCCCAGAGTTTTCTTGAGTGCAATCAGCAGGAAATATTAGATAGAAGGATTTATTGAGGAGAATCTTGCGGAGATAAACAGATAGAAAATAAAGGATAGCCTCGAGAGGGCCTGGAACCTATTCCAACAGGCCCCGACTGTCTCTGCCCCAGGGTTTTTATAGAGACGCCAAGGGGTGGAGCAAAAGACCTCCTCCCCCAGCACAGCCAAGTGCAGACCATCTCAGACACCTGCACTAAGGCCCCAGTTCCTGATCATCCTCTATTCGGACCAGCTGGGTAAAGCCACCAGGAACCTGAGAACGGGCTCCCACAGCTTTCATGACTCCTTTGTTCCCCTCCATCTGTTGATCCCATCTAAGTCATCACCTGTTTTATGGGTTTTATTCTTGAAATACATATATTTATTCTGTACATTTTATATTAATTGAAACTGGTCTAGTCAATTATAAATTTTATTCTCTCTTGTTGTATCTGATTCTATGCTTAGACTCCTGACTTCTCTGACCAGTTATTTCTCAACATGCTCTTTGATAACCATCATGTTGGAAGTATTTCCTTTAATAGCATTATGTTTGTTTTCTTCAAAGTACTTACTACAACTTGTTGCTTTCTTCTAACTTGTTAATTTATTTTCCCTCTTCTTTGCTAGAACTAGTACTTTTGAAAGCAGAACATACAGCTAAATCACTTACTTCTTATTCCCTAGTGCTTAGTACTATACTTGGCATATATAGTCAACTAATAAATAATTGCTAGGTGAATGTATTATTGTAATTCAGCTTATGTTTTTCTATTTACTGAAATCCTCCCCAGAACCTTCATGAGAGACCAGAGATGATCAACTACAACTAAATTGTATGAAATAAATGGAATATTTGATTAACAAAAAGCCTAAAAATGATTGCTTTATCTCTTATTAACAGTTATTCTAACATGCTACTGAAATTGATAGGAGAGGATCACAAGTTTCAAACAGCTTTTTTTTCTAGTTTAATTATGATAGCAACAGCTCTCTGCTAGAACTTTAGAATAGGTATTGTCCTAATTAGAGCATTGGCAAGATATAAACCTATCATTCAAGTTTGTAAATCTCCTTAAAGGAAAATTGAAAATGCAGTCACAAAGAGACTCAGAGTATGAATTTTCCATTTTTTTTTCAAAGATTATTTATTATGTGTACAGTATTCTGCCTGCATGTATGCCTTCAGGCCAGAAGAGGGCACCAGATCTCATTATAGATGGTTGTGAGTCACCATGTGGTTGCTGGGAATTTAACTCAGGACCTTTGGAAGAGCAGCCAGTGATTTTAACCTCTGAGCCATTTCTCCAGCTCCCAAGAGCATACATTTTCCATCTACACTTCTTATAATTGAGAAAATGTATTCTTAGCTGGGTGTGGTGGCACACTCATGTAATTTCATCAACTGGGAGGTGGATGCATGGGGACACAACCTCAAGGTAAGCCCAGGCTACATAGTAAGAATCTGCCCTAAAAATTTGGAGTTAGGAATGGAATGTAGTTTAGTGTTAGAACAATTGTAAAACATGTGTAGGCCTAGGTTTTATCCCTAACATGCACACATATGAGGGGGAGAGGAGAGAATTTACCTTAGTAAGGGGTTTAGCTAATGGAAAATGTAATTTGTCTTCAAATATGTGTCAATGTGCTAGTGTCCACCAGTGGAAGTATTTGTAAGCACCTCTATAAAGCATTATCAACCCTAGCATGAGAATCTAGTTTGAACTAATTTTACATTTCAAAAGACTGAATTATTTTTTAAGAATTTGTGTAAAATTTAATTCAAATGTCATTATCTATGATTTTCCAGATAATAGGTAACACTATTTACTTTATATTATGATACAAATTATAATTGTCATATGACTAACTGCTGGCCTTTTATGCCACCACATTATTTTGCTTTCAAAAGGGCTTTTTTATATATTGGTAAGCACAATCTTTAGTTTGCCTAAGAATTATTAGGATTGGTATCATTATACCAATTTTATATATTATAAAACAAACATAAACATGTAGTAGGGTCCTTTCTGTTGTTCCCTTTGGGGGCAGGGGCCAAGTAGGCACAGAGTCAAACCACACAGACTCTGGGAGAATGTCAAAACAAGCTCAATTTATTCAGGAAGAGGCAAGCCTTATATACCCTCCACCCCACCCTTGGGGGAGGTCTGATGAATATGTATCTGCTGGTGTGACATGGCTGCCTCTCATTGGTCCAGGCCATCTCCAGATCATGTTTCAGCTGCTGTTGCTAAGACCCTTAGGCAGACCCAGGCTGGCTCTCAGAAAGTATCTTTTTTACTTGTTTGGGATGGCTGGCCCTCAAGCCTTTGGGGGATTAGTCATCCCACATAAACATATGAGTTGATTGGTGTAGAGGCAGACCAGGCATGTGGCTCAAATTTAAAAGGTTTTCAATTATTCTTATTATTTACTTGCTCTTGTTGTCTCTCTGAATTGGGTTGCTATAGCTTAATTAACAAATAAGGACTACCTGTAAACTCTTAGGTAATACTGAAATAAAAATTAAGTGCCCTGTATAGAAGCAATGCCAACTTATGTCTCTCTCTCCTCTCTCTCTCTCTCTCTCTCTCTCTCTCTCTCTCTCTCTCTCTCTCTCTCTCTCTCTCTCTCTCTCTCTGTATGTGCACATCTGTATGCATATACAGGGCAGAAGACAAGATTGGGTGTCATTCTTCAGGTGACATCTATCTTTGTTTTGTGTTTGTGACACAAGGACTCTCATTGACTGACACTCATGAAGTAAAATGTGCTGTCCTAACAGTGACTCCCAGGAATCCACTTGGCTTTGTCTTCCTGGAGATGGGATTATATGTTTGTACTGCTATACTTAGCATTTTTATGTAGGGTCTAGGAATCAAGCTTTGGTCTTCATGTTTCTAAGAGTAATACTTTATTGACTACAATCCCAGTGTATGTTGATCTTTATGGACTTTTCAACTGTTTCATTATATTAACCTGTGAACATTCTATAGTATTTTCTTGTATTATGTTTCTTTTGTAAATCTTATTTTATTTTGCCAAATTCACCCCTTCCTTATCCACCTAACTTTCTCTATTTTTTAAGTTCTTCAAGACTAATTTGTGCCATCCAAGCATTCTTGGATATGTGGTCTTCCACTGAAGAGTGGTTGACTTACCAAGGACTACACTATTAAAGGAAACTGTCTCTCCTTCTACCAGAAGCTAACAATTTCCAATAGCTCCACAGATTGAGGAGGATTTGTGTGTCTGACTCCACCCTTTGTGCTGGGATATCCTCTGGCCTGACTTTGCACAGGTTTTGTGCATGCTATTGTAAGCACTTTGAGTTCATATATGCAGCTACCCTGTTGTGTCCAACAGTCAGTTTTCTTATAGCAATCCACCACCTTAGGCCTTACACTCTTTCTGCTTCCTCTTCCAAAATGATCCCTGTGCCTTGAAATGGGAAAGATAAATTTATGTTACCTCTAAGGCTGGAAAAAAAAATTCTGAAGTGTCTTTTTCTCTACATCTTGACCAGTTGCATGTCACTGTGTTAATAACCATATACTGCAAACAGAAGCTTCTCAGCTGAAAGATGGGAGAAGCATTGATGTGTGGATAAGCCATTACTGTTCATTTAATTTTTTGTTCAATTATCCGACTATTGTTAACAGGTTCTCCTCTAGCATCTATGACTTTTTAACCATAGATTTTTAGACTAGTAATAGTGCCAGGTATGTTTTTTTTCTTGTGCAGTGGAATTTAAATCCAATCAAAAAAGTGGTTGGACATGTGTGGTTGATATATTGTGCACCCCAATAAATTTATCTGGAGGTCAAAGAACAGAACAGCCACTATATTAAACATAGGTTTAGGCAGTGGTAGCACACGCCATTAATCCTAGCATTCAGGAGGCAGAGATCCATCTGGATCTCTGTGAGTTCAAAGACACACTGGAAACAGACAGGCATGGTGACACACTCCTTTAATCCCAGGAAGTGATGGCAGAAAGTAGAAAGGTACATAAGGCATGAGGACCAGAAACTAGAGCCATGTTTAAGTTTTTAGCTTTTAGCAGTTCAGGTAAAATCCATTCAGATGAGGATTCAGAGGCTTTCAGTCTGAGGAAACAAGATAAGTTAAAGAATTGGCAAGGTCAGGTTGGATGTGGCCTGTTCTGTTGTTCTGATCATTCAGCATTCATCCCAATATCTGGCTCCAGGTTTGTTTTTATTAATAAGACATTTTAGAATTTCGTGCTACAAGCATGCCTCTCTTGCACCATGTATTTCCAGCTCTGTCATTATTGCATTTCACAAGGTTCATTACTGAGTACTTTTGATGATTACATTTCTCATCTGGTTGTTTATATAGACCTTTCAGCACTATGAAAGCTAGCCATTAGGGTTGGAGCTAATAGGTGTGTACCAGATTGTTTTTAGCATGCTCTGACCCAACTCCACTCCTTCACCCCAGTTTTACTTCCATGTTCTGTTATTTCCTTTTAACCCTTTATACTGGTACATTATATCTCCTCTTCCTGGCAGTCCCTCCTCATAGCCCCCTTAGTAATTCCCTGATCTCTATGGATATTCCAAATAAAACATATACTTCTGAACTTTCAAAAATAGCACCCCCTGGTTACAGAAAATTTGAGATGTTTATGTTTCTGGGTCTGTATTATATTATCCAGAATACATATTAAGAGCTAATATATGCAGTAGAGAAGTACTTGTTTCTTATATTAACCTGGAAGATTTTTCCTCACAAGTACTTTGATAAGATACAACTAATAAGTCCATGAAAAAAATCTTGGCAAAATTAGTTTAAATTTGCTTTGCTAAAATTGATAACATTTAAGTAAATATTTTGGAAGGCAAAGTAATGTTCAGAGTAGCTAAAAAGTAGATTTAGATATTATAATAAATTAAAGGATGTGAGACCAAAATGAGCCATCTTAGAAATAAGACCAAAATGCTTTCACCCTAAAATTAAGGCCTAAGATTTCTCCTTTTGGGAATAGGCCATTAGTTACTGAAACCAGTCAGTTCAGATTCCAGAAAACAGGAAGTGTAAAAGTACAGAGTCACAAGATAATCACGAGGTAATGCCTGCCAGACTATGGAATGTCCTCTCCCTGGTTTCCAGGGTAACTGACCACAGAAATGTCCCCATCTGAGGGCAGCCAATGAGAAATGGTGGCAGGCAACCACTCCCTTAGAAGTAATTTCTAGAAGTCCCTAGAAGCGAGCCAATCAGAATTGTACCCGTACTAGCACCCCTAAATGATGTAACCTTATGATTTTTCCCTTTAAAAGCTGAGCTTGCCGATAGGTGGGCACTTCCTCCAGCCTCCACTGCATTGGATGTATTGGATGAAGTCCCTGCCTAGGCTTGTATTGCTTTTGGATATCCTGAAATTAAACCTTGCTTTTACATTCCAGCATGCTCGTCTTTGGTGGTCTCTTTGGGGGTCACGATCTGGGCACAACAGGAAACACTAGATTAACGGTTCAAACAATATAGTGTGTGAGAAGAAATTTTAACTCAAGTCAAACATCCTTTTTTAAGGAATTAATATAACTAAATGTATTAAATTTCAAAGTGGCATCCAGAGCAAATATACTTAGCAGAAAATTACTGTTAAAGAATTCTCATGGAAATTAATTTACTGCATAGATGGTATTAAATGTTCTAGAGATATGGTAGAACATAATTTATTAATTTTTGTAGCTAGTTTGACACAGATTAAATTCTTTGAAAATGTGTTAGCATTATTTTATTGAGTACCCGGGGTCCAGGGGCTCAGCTAAGTCCAGCATGGGATCTGAGGGGGAAAAAAATCTACATACACTATGTTCTTATGTCATTAACTTTATTCCTCTAAGACAAAATTACATCAATACAGCTATAGCTCCACCAGGCATTCAAGGCAGGAGTAACTCTAGACATACCAAGCTCTTTATCTGTCTACTTTATTTCTCTGAGATGAAATATTGTTTCCATAACTACAGTTACATCCAGTTCCCCTAGTTCATAGCCCTGGTAAAGACTAAACTCCTATGTTTCCAGCCTCATTTTTGTCCTCTGTATCCTCTTTCTCCATCTCTTCTACTCTCTACTCTTGGCACTCAGAAGACTCTGAGATCTGCTTACCTTCTAAGGAACCTCTCTCATCCTCTCTTCTATCTTGCCATGCTGTTCTGTCCTTGTCTACAGAAAATGCCTGCCCTTTCTTTCACTGGGCAAGTGGTTCCCTACCTCCTCAGGACTGTTATTTTACCTCTCACCTTGATATGTAAAAACCTTTTTTGTTCTCAGTAAAATGCTCTGGAGAACACTAGGCCTCCTCAAGGGGAGGGGATAGTCTGAGCTTCATTAGCACAGGAAACAAAGCAGAGTGTCTCTGGCCAGCTTATCTCCTAAGCTCAGCAGGGGAGTTAGTAACTTAGTAGGTTCAGCAGGTCTGGGGAGCTGAACTGTTTACCAATTGGTCTGGGCACAAAAGGATCTCATAGCAATAGACAGCTGGAATATTAAAGGCTGGATAACACCAAATATTTGTAATAAGTGGCTTTGCCTTTTGACAGACCTTTGGCTGGTCAAAGTTTAGCTTTAATACACAGCTGAATCTCCATGATACATTCTTGCAGCTTGCAAGACTATTTTAATTATAACATACTTCTTTTACACGTTATAATTAGTAAATTAATTTTATTAGTCTAATCAGTCTGTTCTCTTATCAATAGTGATAATAATGAGAATATCTGAGGAAGAAGAATAAAAACACTGAAATAATTGAATGTTGTTATTTACAAAGACCATATGCAAACTGATTAAAGTAGGCTTTGCTTAGAAATGGAAAAAATTAAATATATACATCAGCCAAGACATTAATATATGTATTTGCAGCTGTTCTTAATAGAAGTACAGACATATTGATAATTCCTAGCCACTTCCCAAACACATAAAACTTAAATGTAATCATTATACCTTTAACATTTCATTATGTCAGACATTCAAAAATTACTTTGTAAATATAAAACAAATATTATTTAACAGAGTCTCACTGTTGTGATGCTATAATTTCTAATTCTTGAAACTGGAAATTTCAAAGGTAAGTATTTTTTGATATCACAATGTGTAAAACAATCAATCCCTGTGATTCACAATTAGTGAATATTAAGATTATCTGTAGTTTTACATATGTGCATATTCTATAAAAATGTAAGTCCTGCTAAAAGGAATTAATTATATTGTTGTCAATATCCAATGTTCCTTAAATTCTTCTTTACCTCTTTGAGGTTATTTACTATAGATTCACTAACTATATCTTGAGACAAGTGATCTAGCCTACAGAATCAATACTATATTATACTATTAATTTTATGCTTTATCTTTGGGAATCAAAAGTGAAATATATTTAGTACATTTGCTTTGAAATTTAATATGTACTGCATAAACCCTGAATCTTTGCTAACATTGTAAATACAATTTTAATTAATTATACTTAGAAAATCGATAGACAATATTAATCTCCTGCTATGCATAAACACTGTATAGGATTGAAAGAGAAACAAGAGAAATCCATGTTATTAAAGAACTACTTTAAGCTGTGCTAAACATTTTGTGTTCTCATTTCCAGTTATGAAGATTAAATTATCCTTATTTTTGGCAAATACATGCAGACATTGTAATTTCTACAGCTTACTTTATCAAATTTATCAAAAATTTATTGAGTTTTAGTAAGGTCTGTGCCAGATACAGGGTATATCATGGCACTTATCTCATAACTTATTTTTCCTCTTAATTAAGAGTTAAACTAATTAGATGAAAGTGAGCAAAGAAGAGTAGGATGGTTAAAGAATATAAGAGTCTGAGATAATAATTTTGTGGTCAGACAGCATCTAGTACTTAACTCAAAAAGAGTGATATAATTTTATTATAAATTATTTGGGGACTGTGACTGTAAAGGTCATCAAAGTTTAGAGTGTATATGGTTGTGCTCATGATGACTTAAGTAAGGCAGCAAGTTACTTCATGTTCAGTTTCCTGCATAGGATTCCCTCTAGTTGCCTCAGAAACAAAGACACTTCAACAACAGCAAACATTAAAATATTTGTTGTATAACTATACCTTAGAAATGGCCCAAACTGAAAAGTATTGTGTCCTGAATTAACATCTCTTTCCTGGAACTTTCATTTTGATAAAAATGAATTATTCTATATTTTTCAGCTATAACATATTTTTTTTGTACATAGAGTAATACATAAGAAAAACATGCCACTAAGTGGAAGCCATATATCTATATATTAATATATTATGGGTTCTTATTGATCATAATTTTCTTTGATAGCACACTTTTAGACACAGAATGACTATTTCTTGCCTTCTCACTGTGGGATAAAATGTTACTGGATAATTTAAATTCCATTTACTTCATTTTAACAGTTTGTTGAAGCTGAGGTAATTGAAAGCAATATATTGAAGTGCAGTTTGAAGTCCAATAGAAATAGTTGTTTTCAGTGTAATGCATGCCAAAGGGCAGTATGATTCAGAGTGTGCACTGTTTGTTTTTCCTTAGTTTAGGGAGTTGTGTGCTATGAAAAAAGGGTAAAATTGGCCAGTAATAATATTTTTGTTATTATTGTTGTAACAGTGACAAAATATTTTTTTTACTAAAAGCTTTTATTTTGTTTATTTTGGTGGAAGTCCACTAATTATCCAGTAGTAGTTATTAACTAAGAAATCATCATTATAAATAATTACAGGAGAAGAAAATATCAGTATTTATTTCTTTTGCTCTTACTTTAGTTGTAACCACTAAGTTGCCTTTGTATACCATCTAAATATTATATATTTTCTCTCCACCTTAAATAATGGATTGGTTGATTGTGGGGAAATTTGATATATGTATTTAATTCTAAAGATGATGACTAATTTACTAGTTTTCCATTGAAGTCATCTCAAAGATTTATATGCCTACTATTACAATTTTGGTAAATTAAGTTGTGAAGTTTTAATTTTCTGGAGATAATTTTCTCCTCTCTAAGGCAAACTTGTGCCTCTTCTGGACTATGATTAAAAGTTTAATGGAAGGAAGGTATGTGAAAACTTGATTTCAGAAAGATTTTCTACCAGGCACTAAGAGATGTAAAAGGGTTTTGGTAGTTATCGGGATGAATTTAGGGTCTCATGTATGTTATGGGTGAGCTCTACCACTGTGCTTCACCCAAGTTCCAAGAGATATGATTCTGATTTTATTCAGTCATAATCATGCAATTTCATAGGAAACATAGGATTTTGTAGTCTTCTGAATTCATGTTCAGACTTCCTGCCCTTTTCAGGTTTATCACATCAGGGTTCAAAACTGATATGGGCAAAATTATGTTATAAAATAAACATTAACAGAAGAAAAGAATAGAAACATTTGACAAAAGAATTTTCAGAACATTTTAATATTTTAAATTAATGAATTTTGTTAGATCATTTGCAATTTAATAATAACTTATGACTACTTATGAAATACTAACAACTGTTCCTCATTCAGAGTTTGAAGTCAAAGTAATCTAGATTGTATCAATTATATTTTTAAAGATAAGCTGCAGAAGACGTTTTTATTGTAATTTTTATGTTATTGAAGAAATAAAAGTTTTACCAATTCAATTTATTTTGCACATATTTGAAATTCAATGTTTTGTACAACTTTGTGATAATTCCAATATTCAAAAAGCACCATAAGCTGAATGTTTACTCTTTATTTAATGTAGTATTGACCCTTCTACAAGCTATAAACCCAAATGGATTCTATGTAAGAATTGTAGTGTCGCATTGACTAATGAAACTAAGAGGATCAAAATTTCCTTTAATGTACACATTGTTCAAATCAGTAATGGCTGGTGTCCATAGTACCTGTTATGTCTACTCTTGAATGACAAAAGACTTAGCATATTAATTAATACCTTGTGAAAATAGAGTTATATCTTAGAGTTATCTAAATTCTGTGCCAAGATACATTTCTACAGTCAGAACTAAACTGAATGACCATTATTTTCCTTAGGAAAAATGTCAGCTAATTGGCAGTCACTTAAAAGAGAAAATACAGATTATACCAACTGCAGAAACAATATTTCATATTTTTGTACAGTTTCTGGAGAAAATCACATTTAATATACTTTTGTCAGCTGGTCTAAATGTCCTCTTATGACTTATCAAACAGTTCTGTTTGCACACCCTTTCAAACTTTCTCTAAAATATGACAACTAAGGGTTACAAACCGATAATCTATACTACAGTGGGCATATGGGCAACACAAATTGGACTTAAAGGTTTTTTAAGAAGCATAAATAGGAATGGTTCAGAAAGTAATGAGGTATGGGTGCCACCTGGAGAAATTGAGTAGTGAGTTCAAAGCACATTGTGTAAAACTCTTAAAGAAATAATAAAAATATTATAAAGAGAAAGATAGTCTTTACTGGGAAGTTTGATACTCATTATTCTGCATCTTTTGTCAAAAATATAATTTCCAATTTTGGAAATGCATAAACATTAATAATTGTTCATTGCATCACTGATTTCAAACTTCATCAGGATTCTTTGTAGTATTACTTCTCAAAGTCTTTATCATGCTAAAGCAAATTATGAGTCTCCTACAAGATGATTTGAAATCATTTAAATAGTCTCAGCACACAGCCTATTTTGTGGAAAAACTATACTAGTTTATAAACAACCTACCCTGCTTCAGTGATCCTACCCATCATTGTTATCTCCAACTCCCCATATCTACTGATTTTAATGAGAAGTCATTAAATGTCAGTCTTAAACTTTTTCATCTATTTTGGTGAATCATTGTTATGAATTAAAAATGGTCACTTATCACCTGGGCCAGGTTTTTCTCGTATGAAAAATCAATTAACTATATATATTAACAATATATATGCTCAATTTAAAAAACCTATTATTCTCATATATCATACTATTTCAAGGAATGACACAAAAGTATATTTACCTTATGAATTACAGTATAAAATTCATATTTGGAACACATAAATTATTCTCTTGATGTTAATAATTAAAAGAAGTAAATGAATCCTAGACTCTCCACACTAACTCCCATATGTTCATTATCTTTCAGTTACCAAAGAGGTTTCTTTGCAAAGTATTTTTCTGCTTTTGTTAATAGCACAGCATTATACAGGAAGATTTGCTTTTGTGATTATTTGTAATAGAAAAAAAAATCATTGACAGACATATCTAAACTCTATGAAGACAGAATTAGGGATACTTATACAATCTATTAAGAATTTCTTTCTTTAGGAATTTCCTCTGATTAAATTGAATATGTCTGAAAACCAAATTTAGAGCATGGCTCTCACTAAAATATTATAAAGAAGCATATTTTCAATCTAACCTTTGTTTCCATTTTTTCCACATAAAGTAAGGCTTTGCTAACTTTTGAAGCTTAAGATATTCCTGAGTCTCTATCCCCGATATTAGTATATGATACTGATTTTTTATTCAATTAAAAGTATATGTTACAGAGCCATTAAATCTCTGATATTGAAATGTATGGGTGTTCTTGGATTAATTGAGGGGAACTAATGTCAGTTAAGATAATTTCATGTGTCAGTGTCTTCAAGTGTCCTCTCCATAAGTTGTCTAGGAAACCATTATTAGAGAAACATTGTTTGTACATTAGTTTTCATACAATACATGAAAATTATATATAATGGCTTGAGGACCACACACAGAGAGTCCTACATAACTCCACCAAGTAGAGATACCCACAACTTTCACCTTGCCACCAGAGTATTACATGTCCTGAGCATCTCCCCAGGTAGCATCATCCACTCCAGATGTGACCCCAGCACCTGTCATCTCTGGACTAACTTTGAACATTATGAACCTTCCATAGATGTCTAAATTTTGCAACTAGTACCTGATAACTCTACAGAAAGCTTAATCTATACAAAGAAACTGCATCTAACCTTGGTTAAGCTATGGACTACTTATGTCTTATTTGCACATCAACACCAAGTGGCCCTAGGATTGAACTCAAAACACCACTCAGTTGGTTCAAAACCTGACAAGTTAGGGTAAGACCAAATAGAGATCCAAATACTTTTAAAGCACAGTGATGGAGGTGGGGTACATATATCCACATCAAAAACAACCACAAATGACCTAACCCTGAGGTGTGTAGGTTCCATCAGAAAAATGAAAAGAATATAAATAATCAAGACAATGTAAAAATTAGATGGCATAGTAATGTTCCCTGAGGAAAACAGCTTATTGACTCACAGGGCAATAATTTCCAAATAACAATTTCAAATATTTTTTAAAAACTCAAAGAAGATATTAATTAAATGCCATCATGAAAACAAAGCTGAATTAAATAAGATACAAGTCAAGATATGAAAAAAATAATGAAGAAAATAATTTACTTTTATTAATTAAATGTGCTGTTTAACATTATTATATATGTGTAAAAATGTATTCTAATTATTCTCTTTTTCCATCATGGTCAACCATTCTCATTCCTTAAAATTCTTTTTCTTACATTCATGTCTTTTGTTTTTTTGTCCCATTTCCTGCCTTTAGTTCCTGACCTAACTTCCATTCATGATGGACTGTAATCTGTGAGGTGAAATAAGCCCTATTATCCCCAAGATTTTTTTCTTTATTATTTGTTATTTATTTTCAGTGTTTTATCACAATAGAAACCCTAACTAAAACTGGAATCATGCACTGGAGTGTGGCCAATCTACCAGGAACCAGACACTTAATGAAAACTGATCTTCCCTCCCCTAGAAGGCTCAGCCTTCCATACTTCTCAGTTTCAGGGGATCACTCACCCATTTTCATTCTAAACTAGAATGTAGACTGATCTTGTAAAGGTCTTGTACAGGCCACCACAGCTGCTATGAATCCATGAGTGCGGTAGTCATGTCATGTCGAAAAGACCCTGTTTTCTGTAGTCCCCTGGATCTTAAATGTTTCTGATTTACGCTATGATGGTCCATAAACTTTAAAAAAAAGTGGTGTGATATACATGTCTCATTTGAGGCTGAACACTCCACTAATACTTATTCTCCACATTGTGACAAGTTGTGAGTTCCTGCATTAACCATATCCACTACACAAAGAATTTTTCCAATGAGGTCTGATTAATAAGTTTAATGCTATGTCCATTTAGCAAATACGAATAGTTGGTATACACCTGGTTCTCATGAGCTTCCAGACCATGGGTTCTTGACCAGATTTGCCCTATAAAGTATGCGTTTCCTCATGGGAAACAGGCCTTAAATTTAATCAGGAAGCACTTGACTTCACCTTTAACATTGGGTCACGATTGCAACCACGGTCCTATCTTGCCACACTGGTCTTTATTATAGTTCAGAGGTTTCACAGTTGGGTAAGACTGTTGATAACTTTCCCTACCAGCTACCTATCAGAGATATGAAAACTAGTTATCAGGGAGAAAGTTTTCTAATAAGTACTGAGTTTATTTCTCTTTGTTATGACCAATGTGTTATGACTTGACCAGTTGTGTATTGGCATCAAGTGATGAGGGGTAACTAAGACCAATACCAGTAGCTTATATTGTTTTGGAGTTCTCTAGGACAACCCTGACCAGTAACTTATGAGGAGATATTCCACACCTGAAATTGGGCTTTTTATTTGGTGATCTATGGCCCACTGAATGAGCATAAATCCCCTAGTAAAATAACTACAATTAAATTACCTTATAGGAATATATATGCACGTGTGTGTGTGTGTGTGCGTGTGTGCGTGCGTGCGTGTGTGTGTGTGTGTGTGTGTGTGTGATCATTTTATACAACAGTAGAATTCTATATGGCTTTTCCCTCTTGCACTCTCAGAATGCAAATTGGCAGTTACTTAGAACATCTGAGATACACCTATTTCATTCCTGGGTATACACTCAATGGACTATTTTCTACTATCAAGACACATGCTCATTCATGTTCATAGCTGCTCTATTTATAATAACTAGGTCATGTAAACAGACTAATTGTCCATCAATTAATGTCAATTAATGGCTAGTGAAAATTCAGTATTTATACACAATGGGATTTTATGTAGCTGTAAAGAGAAATGAAACTTGCAGATAAATGGGAGAAGAATGGAGAGGGAGGGCAAGAGATGGTGCTGGGGAGGGAAACAAACACTAGCATATTTGTTATGATGTAATAATCTTCAATTTGACTCGTGTTTTCAAAATGACAAGACTCTTATAAGGATACCATTATATCATATTTTACATATTGATTAATCATTTGGTATACACTGAAACTATTTCTGATTCTGGGAATAAATTCAGGAACTTTGTTCAGTTTATGAAATCAAAATATAATAGTGGGGAAATAACTGTTGACTAGTCCATTTCCCAAGTCTTAGATGAACTAGAAGCTCCTGATATTAATAATGTACTAAAATAATAATTAACATCTGAATATTAGTAAGCCTTATTTGTGGAGAAACACCAGCATCTTGATACATAACTTTAACTTACAGCAATACATGAAGATATTCATAATAGGAAAAAACATATGTTTTGGAATTAGGCAAACATAAAAAGCTTCAAACCCACTTCCTATTAAAATGAATTTAGATAAATTAATTGCTATTATATTATGTTAAACTCTAGTCCTCAATTTTTTACATAAATTTTCAGTATAATGATAGAATTTGCCAAAAAATATATTGCCAGAGGACATTATGAAGATTGTGTTCAGAATGTTTGTGAAGTGCTTAGCATAGTGTCTTCTGGCATCGAATTAAAATTAATTAAATGTTGCTGAGGTCTTGGTTCATGATACTCTCTGAGACTGACTCTAACAAAGATTGCTAATAAAGATCTTGTAATTACTTCAGTATACATTTGTTGGGCAGTTACTTAAAAATATTGACATACTGCATGTCCCTGAATTTCCTGGAACTCAAAATTGTAGCTAAAAGGATAAGTGATTGTAAGTTTATGATCATTCTCTCAAGAGTGCTTGTTAAATTTTCTTGAACATTATCATGAATTTTTGAATGTTTCACTTTATTGTCTTTGAAAGATATAGTAGAATTTCATTCTAATTTGATATTTCATATTCAAACTTAATAGATGCAAATAAGGTTATTAAGATAACTTTAATCATACATTTTGATTTATATGGTCAAAATTTTAAAAGATACATTCATTTAATATCTTTGACATAAGTGATAATGTCTGGAAAGCTGATAAATCTCTGTGAAAACTAGCTTCTCATTAATTTTGGAAACATTGTATACGTTCTTGTTTTTAAAAATTAAGCAGAAATATGGCATTAGAGAATAAGTCATCATTAGCACACAGAAGAAACTTCTCCAGAATTTGCTAATAGATGGTGATAATTAATAGAAAGCATAATATCTTTCTCAAGGGGTTGTGATCTTGGAACTTTTTACTATTCATAGATGTTCTCCAGGGTTAGAGAAAACTTCACCAAAGAACTATTTCCACTCACAAGTGCTGGATCAATTAAAGTAATAATGAATTTTATAGGTTCACTGGTAAGTTTAAGAAGATTGTGTGTAGCAGTATAATAATAAAATCAAGTTTAATGTTTCTAACCATTCATGTATTCCTATAAATCGTCTCAGAGAAAGTATTTGCATTGACATCTTCGTGTGGGTTACTTAGTTCTCTTCTTGAATCTGCCATATGTTAAGGTTTGTTGAGAGAAGTGTAGTAAGAAAAGAGAGAAGCATTTTTGCATCATCCAACACACTGCATGTCATTTGAAGATTACAACGGTTTCTACAGTATTTCTCTAGAAGTAAACTTAGTTCATCAGATCATTAAAATTTCATTATTTTTTGTAATATGCTTGTTTTAATTGAAATAATATTATTTTAATGCTATTAACATTTTATGTGCTCTAGCTTATTTCCTTTGTAATTTGTTAGTGGGAATTGAAATAATATTATATTTTAATGCTCTGCTTTTTTTAAATGTGTGTGTATGTGTTTATGCATGTAAGTAAATGTTCCACGTGTGCTGTGGAAGACAGAGTTCAACATCAAGTGTCTTTCCTCAAAAGCCATCTACCTTGAGTGTTTTTAATATGTTATTAATATGTGTGTTTATGATATGCCTGTATGAGTACAGGTGCACGACTGCCATGACTTAGTTACAGATGTTAAAAGACAGCTTTGGAATTCAGTCTTCTCCTTTTATCATGTGTTCTGGTGATAAAACTTGGATCATCAGGTTCATGAAGAAAGTACTGTTTTACCAATTCTACTTTAAAAAAATTATCTATATCTATCTATCTATCTCTATCTATCTATCTATCTATCTATCCATCCATCCATCCATCCATCCATCCATCCATCCATCCATCTATCTATCTATCTATCTATCTATCTATCTATCCATCTATTTTTGAGACATGGTCTTTCATTAAGAACTGAGGCTTGTCAATTTATTGTGAGACTTGAAGTAAACTCAAGGGATCAACCCATTTCCACTTCCAAAGCCCTGGGAATACAATTGTGTACTGCAACACCTGGATTCTGCTGTGGAATGTTCTGTATGTGCTGTGGGAGCCCATTCTTGGGTTCCTCGTGGTTTTACCCAGCAGGTCCGCATAGAGGATGATTAGGACCAAAGGCCTGAGTGCAGGTATCTGAGATGGTCTGCACTTGGCTGTGCTGGGGGATGGTCTGTATGTCAAGTTGCTCTGATTGGTAAATAAATAAAACCTGATTGACCACGGCTAGGCAGGAAGTATAGGCGGGACTAACAGAGAGGAGAAATAAAAGAACAGGAAGGCAGGAGTCACTGCCTGGAGATGCCACCAGGACAAGGAAGATGTAAAGTACTGGTAAGCCACAGTCACGTGGCAGGGTGTAGATTTATGGGAATGGATTAATTTAAGCTATAAGAACAGTTAGTAAGAAGCCTGCCACGGCCATACAGTTTGAAGCAATATAAGTCTCTGTGTTTACTTGGTTGGGTCTGAGCGGCTCTGGGACTGGCGGGTGACAAAGATTTGTCCTGACTGTGGGCAAGGCAGGAAAACTCAAGCTACAGGATTCTTATTAGGGACTCAACACAGGTTCTCATGTTTAAGACAACCAATATGAAATTAGTTTATAATTAAATTTAAATTATAACACACCTTTAAAATACATCAGGTACAATCAGCAATATAATATCCTTTGTCCTATAAATTAAATGCTTTTGTTTCTTTGGTTTAGTCCCACTTTATTCAAGTGTAATAACTTATTCATAAGATATAAAACACAAGACACCTCTGATTATTAACCTAGACTGAATATACTTATCTATTTAAAATTAATAACAACTTAAATCACAGATGAACTCTCTACATTGTTGTTTTCTCCAACACACTTTGTTACTGAAACAAATGTCTCGATTTTGTACATGTGTATCAATTTAGAAGTCTTGGGATTTATTGTTATTTTTAATTCTTTTACTTAAACTTTTATATTAAGGTTAAGATTGATTTAATTACCATCAATTCAATTTGTTTAAGCATGTACTTTACCAGTAAGATTTGTATTCTCATGTGCTGTTGTTTGAAGTTTATTCAGCTGGACTCCAAGGTCAAAAAGGCTGTTGGCTAGGCTCCCTGGTAGGGTGGGGCTGTTATTTAGACTTTTGGTTAGCTTTCACTGTTGGCTAGGCTCCCTGGTTGGGCGTGGCCTCTCCCACAGAGTTCAGCATCCTTAGCGGATGCTAACTTGCTTCCTCAGTCAGGCAGTACAAATTAGAGGAACTCCATGTTTGTGTGAAGTTATTGGTGGCAATTCTGGCGACTAGTGCATGTGGGTCCAGAGTCACCATTTATGGTTCTGTGTGATGCCCCCTCTTACGTTCTTTGCCTTCCCCAGTAGCATAGCTGTAGAATAACCAGCATGCCCTGTTTCCATAGTGGAACATAATGAAAGTGAGCCCAGAACCTCCTGTTCCACTATGGAACATAATAAATACTGAGTTTCTTGCCCAATGCCTTGAATTGTTGTCATTGAACACTCATCTTGGTCTGTGTTTCTTGCTCAAAGAGCAACTGATTTCAATGTGATCTTTTCCTATATGGTGCTTTACTGACGCAGGTAAGAGCAAGTAGAAACAAATGCCATTTCTACTCTTAGCATTTATCATTCCATTGAGTTTCTGTGCCCTCACCTTATGTTCTAGAATTCAAATAAAGGCATTCTTCTTTATAAATAGTTAAATTTGTGTTTAATTCAAGGGACCACAACTGTGGGCCCCCTGTTCCAGTCTTTCTGAGATGAGTTCAGAGTCACCATGAAGTTCTATGTATTAATCAGTGTGATGAATTCTGTCTTTCCAAGTGTATTTAACAAACTTGGTAATTTACTGTATTTTCTCTGAACATAATTGGTTTCATTTTTTTACATTTATTTATTTATTATGTACATAGTGTTCTGGCTGCATACATGACAGAAGAGTGCACCAAATCCCATTGCACATGGTTGTGAGCCACCATGTGGTTGCTGGGAATTGAACTTGGGATCTCTGGAAGAGTAGTCAGTGCTCTAACCTCTGAGCTGCCTCTCTAGCCCCATAATTTGATTCTGAATCTTTACATATGCAACAATTTCTGTCTCCTGTATCTATCCATCATGTCTTAATATTAAGACGAATCACCCATGTAATTTATTTGTACAAAACTCCATATAACTGCTCCATATTATTTTATTATTTTTTAAATACAATTCTCCAAAGAAAAGTTATTCCTTATCACTATTAATTCAAAATAATTTTATTTTTTGTCCCCATAGTTCCATTGAATTTCCTAAGTCATTTTGTGATTATGACATCTGATTTGAGAATGGAAATCATGTAATTCTGTTGGGATATGTGGAATGTCTGTGGAATTCCCTAAGAGAATATTAAATAGAAATGTTTTGAATCATGTAGATTTCAGAAAATATTCATGAAATTAATTATCTCTTAATAATAAGGTTGAGTATTAAAAATAGAATCTCTATAGAGTTCTATTATTAGCTAGAATGATGATTGCATTATTGAAGCAATTCTAATGAGGTGACCTAGAATGATTCAAAGGCCAAACTTTGCATCATTATTAGGTTATCTCACAACCACAAAGTATAATTGAATTCTTACAAAATCTCTTTTTTAGCATATATTAATTTTAACAAATGAAATAATGGGTTTCAGTTATGACATTTTCATACAAATATGTCATACACTTTGAAAACATACGTTTTTCTAAGTCTGGTTTACTTCTGTAAAATTATCATCTTTGTTTTCATCCATTTTCTTGTAACTGATGTAATTTTACTGTTCTAAAGAATATGGTCTCTATAAGCAATGAAGTTTTATTCATCCATAAATTGTGCTGTTATTCTAATGATAATTATTTATAATGAGATACAGTGTTTGTGTACAGATTTAACATGGCATGAGCACACTGCCATTTGATCAAAATCAGTACAAAGATCAATCAAGTCTATCTTCAGTAGCTACTGTGTGTATCAGCATTTAATTTCCGTTGAGAATGTAAAAGGCATATAAATAAGTAACTTCTGAACTAAGTGAAATGATATGAATGATGTATTTAGACAGGAAAATAGCAAGCAAAGGGATCATGACTGAGCTAAATGATACCATTAAGTTATTGATTATTTTACATCTTATTTGAATTACAGCTTTGAAATTGTCATTAAAAAAACTCGACTTTCTCCTAATGAAAATGAAAGCAATATTTTTACAGGATTCAAGGACCTACTGAGACCCACTGAAGTATCTTACAAGGATAAAGATATCCTGATGTCAGAAGAAAGGAGAAATCAGTGAATATGGATCAAGTAGATGTGAGTCCTGAAGAAAAAAAAAATGAGTTGTCCAGAGTGGAAATGGTGATTTTGATTTTTAAAATCAGAGAAAAGAGTGTAAGCACAGATCAACGTTGATAATGAATAGTGTATTGTTCACTAATATGGCTAGAATTGAGAATCTCACATAGAAATTTGTAAGCAATATAGGGGAATAACTATACCACATTTTAGGATCCATAATACACCAAGAAGTGAGAGGACCAAAATAATCTTGAATTATCCAGATTGTGCTTGCTCACATAAGTTGTTCATCAGTTTTACTAGTATTCTTTACTCTGACTGATCTGTAACACTTTAAAAGTTTAGCTAGTGCTATAAACCTGCAGGACTAATGAATAACAATCTCACCTTAATGTTGTTTCCAATTTCTTTTATGAAACATGATTCTTGTTCCACATTTTCAACTTGAGACTAGCCTTTTAAGAGGAAAAACTGAAACATTATACTCTATAACATACCGTGCTGCCATATATGAACAATAATAGATCCAGCTTTCACAGGAATGGCCTTTTCTGAAGCACAGTAAATTGCTCATAGCTTTTACTCATATCAGAATTTATCTCTTAATTTAATGTTTTGAGTTGATACTCAGTAGTCGCATTTGAGTGTTTGTGCAAATGGACTATTTGCTGTTTGGGAAATGACAACTACACATATGCCAAGTCACTATAATACTTGTAAGTAAGTTATAAAATAACATCCATTACACTGCATCAAGTAATTATGGTGTAGAAGAGTGGTAATTTCTGTTTATAATGGAGGGGAGAGGTAAGGGAAAACATTCAGTCTTAGTCTTTAAAAAGCCTTAAGATAGCATCAAAACCATGTTGCAGGACTTCTTTCTCTACTACAGACATAATTTCATCTGGCTACTGGATTCCAACAGCATATCATATAGACATCCCCAAGACCAAAATATTACTTAATCAAACACTCTCTTCCACTAGTGGTCATACATCATGGTTGGTGAAACAATTTAAGGTAGGACAGAATTATGCAAATTTGGGCAGATATTCCTTATATCTTGTATACAATTAAAAGGTCTATTGATATTCCACTGGAAATGGACCACACATTTTTTCTTTCTTTTGTATTCATAACTCTCCTCATTTCACGCAGGCCTATGTCATCTCTTACTACAGCTGTTATAATGTCTTTCATTCTGCCATCTTTAACATTTAAAAGTTTTCTCAACATTCACTCCCCAGTTCAAATTAATTTGTTTATTGATTTTGTATTCTTAATTTGGTAAGGTATTACAAAACTTTGTACATGTTGTAGTTTGCCTTGCTTTCTACTTGGCAGATACATTTGTTTGACTTATGCTAAAGGTATAGTTAATGAAATCAACTGAATTTCACATGAAAGTTTAGAAACATATGAGATAGTAATTTATACATGTTTCTTGTTTCCCATTTTTATCAATAAAATTTTAAAAGAATTTTGGGCCAGTGATATGACCAAATAGGTGAAGTCAGTGGCTTCCCTGAGTTCTAGCTGCATGACTCAGAGTGAAAAGGGAGAATCAACTCTTCAAAATTTCCTCTGACTTCCACATGCACACCATGGTAGTTTAGCTCATATCCATATGTGCACATGAGCACCTGGACACATGTGAATACACAGACACACACACACACACACACACACACACACAACACACACACACACACACACACACACACACACACACACACACACACACACCTCAACCAAATAATTTCAAGGTTTTTTAAAATTATGTATATCTGCATGTGTCTGTGTATGTGAGTGCAGCTATTCATAGTAGCTAGAAGAGATGTCATATCCCTTGGAGCTGGAGTTATAGGAGATTATGAACCTCCTTTCATGAGTTCTAGGAACCAAACTCTGCTCCTCTGCAGGAACCATACATACTCTTATATTGGTGAAATTATTAAGGCCACTCCACGTAGATAAAAGGGAGGTTTATTAGTGGCATAACTTACAAATTATGGGATAGGTAGGTCACAGGGTCTGGGGAAGGTGTTTCGCAGTCCAGGGGTGTTCTCTGGAGAACTCTGCTTGGTCAACCTCCACTGTCCCGGGGTCCAGGAACAGAGGGAGCACGGTGCATCTGGATCTCATGTCTTCAGGGTCCTCTCTTGGCCCTGCCTTGTAGGCATGACAGTTACTGAAGCCTCAATGGGGGTTGGAACTTCCAGACGAAAGCTGGAATGGCTACCCACTACATCTCCCCCTTTTGTCTAAATAAGAAGGTTCTAACTAAATACAAGACTATATACAAAGGAATGGTTATCAAGTATTGTCCAGGAGTAATGAGGGATAATGACCTAGATAAGTTGGGACTACAATTAATGTGAATAATATCAAGCAAGAAACACATACTAAAATCCAGAGAAGTCTAGAGCATAGGTAAATGGTATGTTACAATGATCATTCCAAAAGGTGTCCCATCCTAAAAAACCTGAATCTAATACTTAATATGTTTTATCTAAGATATAAGATATATATATATACTAAATTGTAACTATAACTGCTAGTCTTTAATCCCATCAAAGACCTGAGAAGGAATATAATGTTACCTGAGAAATGGTAGATGGATGCAAGCAACTTTCAGGAATCTTGTAAGAGTAGACTGACAGCTGGCAGCCTGGACAGTCACCTAATGTTTCTCAGCATTGTTGGTGCAATGGTAAATTATTGCAGGTTTTGACGGAATACAATGGAGTGTTTTAACCTGTTTCTTAGGAAGATGGATATGATCATAGTAAACATGCTATAAAGTAGTAAAGATTAAAAATAGTAGGTAAATTGGAAAGCCCTTATCTAGGAATACAGTATAGTGTTTTAGTTTCAGAATGAAGTAATCTAGAAGTGACTTCCATGAAAAAATGCACACCACCTTCTACGTGCACTTAAACTTAGTGCTAAAATATAATAAAATATGTGTGAGCTAGGAAGACAACTCGGGTTGTAAAGTATTTTTCATACAAACATGAGGATCAGAGTTCAATCCTAAATACCTACATGAAAAAATAAGGGGCTAGGACTAGTGTGCTCCTGTAACTACTCGCAGAGCTGTGGAGGCAGAAAGGAAGAAGACTTGGTTCTTGATGGTCTGACAATCTACTTCAGTGTGCCCCATGTTTAGTGAGGAACAATCTCAAAAAATACAGTGGAGAACAATGTAAGATAATACCCCAAATTGGCTTCTCATCTACACACCCATACTCAAACAGGTTACACACTCCAGAAACACATGTAATACATGAAGAAGCACACATACACACACACACACACACACACACACACACACACACACACACACACGTGCGCGCCTATTTGAAAGCATTTAAAGATGTTTACTCTCTGATGATAAACTGCAACCTCTGCCAATAATTAGTACTGAAATGACAAAATCACAGTGTTGATACCTATATAAAATATATAACTGATTTCCCATAAAATTTAAATTTAAAAAGTTGTCTACCATCTAATAAAACCATTGGATAGAATTGATTTCTAATAGATTTATGTTGCGCAAGCAAAAAATACCTCCTATGCTTTAGGAATTATGGAAGGCTAGTATCAAACTTTTAAGAGTATCTTTAGTCAGTAAAATAGATTAAATATACAAACCAAGTCATCATACATGATTTATACATTCAACAAATATATTCATAACTAGTCCTTTCCAAAGTCAAATCTGAAGATGAAATAAAATCTGAAATTCTTTGAAAGTTTTAATAATTAAATTTCTTATGTACATGTGTTTAGGTACAATATACATTTACCATAATTTTTACTGTTAATGGTGGTTTATATAAATTCATAATAAAAATAGATATTATAATTAGGAATTTGTGGCTGACTTCCTGTTGTACCTAATTAGATGATCATTAGTTTATATTAGCTCTATACTGAATAATCATATTTGTTGTTTACTTTCCTATTATTTACAGGCGTTTATACTGATGCTATAACTTCAATCTTCCAGTTTTCTGATAGTCACACAAGCACAATAAATTTGAATTATTTGCAGTAATTACACACTTACAAGTAATTGTGAACTCATAATTAATAATGATGAGGCAAGTTTCCTACGTAACTTTCTGACTCCTTGTTCATAACATTTTCCTTAACTGATCAACCTATAAGATTCTTTTTAAAAATGTTTATGCAGCCGGGCGTGGTGGCGCACGCCTTTAATCCCAGCACTCGGGAGGCAGAGCCAGGCGGATCTTTGTGAGTTCGAGGCCAGCCTGGGCTACCAAGTGAGCTCCAGGAAAGGCGCAAAGCTACACAGAGAAACCCTGTCTCGAAAAAACCAAAAAAAAAAAAAAATGTTTATGCATGTATGTCTATGTGTGGTATACTCATGGTGCCTGCACAAGTGAAAATGCATCAGATCCTCTAGGAGTTGTAGTTACAGAAATTTGTGAGCTGTTGGATGTGGTTGCTGGAAACTGAACGGGTCCTCTGCAAGAGCCATCTTCACTCTTAACTGTTGAGCCATCTCTCTAGCCCTCAAGTAAAGTTCTTAAAGCATATTTCTTCTTATGGACATCTCAGATTTTATCATCAATGTACTTTAATGATTTTAACAGTATATTCATAACCACCAATATTATAAGTCATGATTGAATGAACTCTAACACATTTTTTCCCCTGCAAGACACATTATAACCTCCTTGTTCAGAAGCCAAATTACAGAGCACTATGCATTAAGGGGCATTTAAAACAATAAACTATTAACCAAAATTATGAAGTGGAATAAATTTGGCACTAAACAGACTGCAAAAAATCAGTTGTTTATGATATGAAACACAAAACAAGAAAGTAGAACAGATAAACTGACTATGCAAAAATATGTGCATATACATACTTATATACATGATATAAAGCAAATCAAAATTTCTCACTCTCTTCATAAGGGTTAGCAATGAATATGTGATGGTATACTATACTGCTAGGTTGTGATGTTCAGTGGTAGGTATATTTAATGTGTTTTTATCTTATAATTTCTTTTTACTGCTAATGGGTTTATTGGAACCCAACCTCATTGTAATCCAGGAACATAAATACTTGGAGTGTATAAAGAATTAATTTAGTTAATTATCTCTAAACATCCTATTATGTACTATCATATCAGCAATCCCAAGATTTGGACAATTGTTATATACTATATTTAATTCTTTGATACACTCCAGCTTCTCCTAAGAAATGTTCCATAATATGAGTCATTTTTAATATTAATCAGTATTAATTATGAGTGAAAGGAAATGCAAATTCACTTTATTTTGGGAACTTCAGTATATTCTCTGATCAAAAAAAAACCCAAGAACATAGGATTGCTTTAAATTAAATTGCATGTGTTCAATAGGTAAGGTATGGGGTATAGGCACAAATTCAAATTGTACCTTCACAAATGATAAGTAATGATTAATAGTTTATAAAAATACAGCATTTGATAGAATATAAATTCCCAGTGTTTTATTTGCTTTCATATAAAAATACAAACTGAATTATACCATTTATTTCTACAAAAGAGACTTTTGTACTTTTTTATTTATAAAAAGTTGCTCCTGTAATTACACATATTTCAATGATAGTTCATCACGGCTTGCACTTTCTCAAAAGTAAATACTTGCACATATGAAGTAAGCATATTTTATTTTTATGATGTAAAGAAGTCTTAAAATGATAGTGATTGTATCTTTATGGGGTCTGTAGAGAAATAGAACTGACATAATGGATATATACAGGATTTATTAGATTGGATTAAAGCTTATGGCTCAACTATTCCTACTTCTACCTAATGCCCTTATCCCTCTCTCCTCAAGAGTCCCTGGGTAGATAGAAGTGGGAGCTGGTCTCCCACAACATAGAACCACTATGATATCTTTCTATGAACCAAATCTACATTCATTATTTGTCTGTTACTTTGCAAATCAACAATTGTTCTCCTTTCTAAAACTTTGTGCTTTCAATAACACAATAGAAGTAGAATTATAATTAAGAGAATCATAAGATGATGGAAATAGAATCATTTTTGTCATGGCCTTTTTGTAATAGGCATGATTTATTTGAGATTTCAAAAAAATGTTTCATATATAAGAAGCTTATTATTTCAGATGGTAGGTAATATATCACTATATAAATATAACATAGACTCTTTATTCATTTCTTGAAATATAGTTGAATAATTTACATATTTGGACTATCATGATAATAAATCTCATGAATATTATGTATGTTTCTGCATGAAAATAAATTTTAATTATTTGGGGAACAAGTTACTCAAGAATAACATATCTGATTGTATGGCAGTCATATACTAAATTTTATAAGACACTATCAAATTCTTTTACATTACCACTATTCAACATATAAGTGATTGACATTCTAGACATTCTTACCAATACTTGATATTGCAACAATCTCATTTTTGCCATTTTGTTAGAATGTTATTGTCTGTTCATAAAACAAAATACATCACAGTGGATAATTTAAGAAGAAAGGAGGTTTATTTTGGTATACTGTTCTGAAGGCAAGACATGAAAGTACATATTACCCTGTATTTAGCAGTATGGAAAAATTGAGGAAAGGTGCTCACTTTGATTGACAACTAACTCTTTGAAGAACTAATCATCTCTCCTTAAAAGTAATCTAGATTTCCAAATAATCCATTCTTGAGTGTGATAAGGTTATAATCTTATTACCTCCTATAAATCACACTATCTTAAAAAATGATTCACACAGAGCAAGCCTCAACATGTGGCAAGCCACCGTCATACTAGAACAGTAGTCAGGATGTAAATCTTTATTTTTCCCAGCAGTGAAAGATACTGAATAGCTCCTCATACATCCTCAAATGGCACCTTACATTCATTTTCTTTCTAGTCAGCTTATGTCTTTTGTCAGGTTTTTAGCTGAATGATGTCTTTTCATTTCATTGAGTTCTTTATATATTTTAAATCCTAGTCCTTTATTAGCTATGTGACTTGCAAACATTTTTATTTTTATTTTATATCTGTGGGTGTTTTGCATACATGTATATCTATGCAGTGCCCTCAGAGGCCAGAAGATACCACCAGATCCCCTGGTATTAGAGTTACAGATGGTTGTGAGCTGCTATGTGGGTTCTGGGAACCAAACCCAGGTCCTCTGGAAGAGCAGCCAGTGTTCTCAAACTCTGAAAAACTTCTCCACCCAACTCCCCAGCTTATTGTTATTTTTTTCCATTGGACTGATTTTGTAACTTTGTCAAAATTCAGTTGGAACTGGAGGGTACAAGACAGGCCTACAGCACAATCTACTCCAATGGCTGTGATGGGATGATTATTTGAGTTCACAAGTTTGAGATTTGCCTAGACACATATTGAGACCACATTTCAAAATATTTCTCAGTTGTTCATCAAAGTGTAAGTCAGTTTTTAAGTTCTCTTATTTTCACCATCAATTTATGCCTATCTCAATTAACATCACAAAGTCTTGGCTACTCTTAGGATATACAAAAGTCTCATTGTTAAATGTCAGGTACTGCTTTTTCTCCTACTTTTCCCTTACTTTTCTTCTTTGTCCTTTTATTTTTTTAAAGTTTAAATTTCATTTGAATTATCAGAAGCTTTACAATGGTTTTGTTCTTTTCTGTTGCTTTTTAAATTAATTTTTATTTTTAAAATTTTCGATATTTTTGAGAGTTTTATACCTGTAAACAGTGAAACACAGTCATATATAGCCTGTATTTATCCCCTGCAACTGCTCCCATTTATCTCCAATGTAAGAATCTCCAAACTTCATGTCTTTTTCTATTTGTCTCTCCAAACTTCATATCTTAAAGCAATAACCATAAAATCCAGTTAATGCCTCCCACATGTGCCTGGGTGTGGAATCACCCACTGGAATTTGTGAATCCTATCCTCAGTTGTCATATCCTTACAAAAGAATATGTCTCCTTTATCTATAAACTTTCAACTACCAATAGCTCCTAAGTTCAGGATGGGGCCTGGAGATTATTAACGCCATCAAGGACAGAATTTTTACTCTTCTACAAGTCCCCCTGGCTGTCATGAGTTCATGTGTCTGTCAGATACATCATGCCTGGAAGACAGTGTTTCATAGTACTCATTCCCATCTTTCAGCTCTTTCATTCTTTTAACCTTCTCTTTTATGATCTTCCTGGAGCCTTGGTGTGGTGAGGCTAATATTAATACCCTATTTATGACCACGAATCCATTCTCTTTTTTCAGCACTTTTACAGTTATACACTGTCTCTGCTGACTGCCATGCACTGAAAAAAGGAAGCTTTTCCAGCCAAGACTGAGATGAGCCTAGGTCTACAGGTTTAAGCATAAATATTTGGTGGCAATTTGACAACACAACCATTAAGTAAAATAACAATAGCAAGTACCCTAGGGTTTATGACCACCCTAAACATGGGCTTTTATCCATGATTGCAGTACTGGGTCTGAAATCCCCTATTGTGAAACAGGCCTTAATTCCAATCAGAGAGTAGCTAGTTACTCAATAACAGCTTTGCTACTATTCCATCAGTGTGCATACTTTGCCTGGCAGGTCATTATTGCATCATGCTGAATTCAGTGCTGGGTAAGACCATTGCTGACATTTCTCCCCCAGTAGCTTATATAATAATTTCTGGTACCATGGCAGCTAGTCAGTAGAGAAGAATTTTCCCTGTTGGTTTAAGATTTATTTCTTTATGTCTTGCAACCAAAATATGTGGTATCTTAGGTAATAGGGTCTTACCACAAAGTTCTGAGAGATAACCAAGAGCAATCACATTAGCCCACCCTGTTTTGGAGAGCTTTGGGGTCTCCCTCATCCTGATGATTTGCACTGAAATTTCCCTTTAATAACTACTGTATTTGAGGATGGTATTGAACCCAAATGTACGGTAATTCTCTTCCAGTTCTGTTTATTTTAAAGTAGTATTTTAAAATTAGCACACTGACTTAAGATTTCCATAAAGCTTTTTCATATATCCTTAAGTTTGGCTAATGGGTCTTCTATCTCTTCCTTTCTCCCAACCCCCTACACCATTCTCACTCAAATTTTTAATCTCCCAATATTCCTTACTATGTTCCATTTTTCCTGTATTATATATTTTTACTTTTCAATAATGTCTTTGCCTTTTAGGCTTATATCTTTCCTCATAAATATTGTGGTATCCTGTCTACATCTACAAAAATCTTTAGTACTGTTGATAGTAGTTTCATTAAGGTGCTCTATCATTCTTGTAAGTGTATGTTTTTCACATATGTGTATATTGACTATATATATTCTAACATTCTAAATTTAATCTGTATATGTCTCAAAATATATATCCTAATACATATGCATATGTACTTTTCATATCTATATATGCACATATGTATTTGCATTGGTTTGTCTTGCCTAATACCTGCAATAAGACAATATTTTAGTGTACTACATTGTGTTTCTCTCTCAGATTCCAAGCTCTCATTCTTGTGATGATATTTTATTTGTGCACCCCAATAAAGCTTATGCAGGGATCAGAGTACAGAGCCAGCCACTATATTAAGCATAGAGGTTAGGCAGTGGTAGCACATGCCTTTAATCCTAGCATGGGGGGGGGGGGAGATTCATCCGGATCTCTGTGAGTTCAAGGCCACACTGGGAACAGAGCCAGGCATGGTGGCACAGGCCTTTAATTTCAGCACTTGTTAAACATAGAGGTCTGGAGGTATGTACAGACAGACAGGAAGTGATAGAGCTCGGTAGAAAGAGGAAGTAATGTAGCTGGGCAGAGAGAGGAAATAAGATGGCAGGACACATAAAAGTATATAGGTGTGAGTATACAGGAAATAGTCTCTCTTGGGCTGATGATTTCCTAGTGGTAAGAACTTGTGGCTTGGCTTGTTCTATTCCTCTGATCTCTCAGTTTTCACCCCAATATTTGGTTGGTTCTGTTTTTTTAATTAATATGACTATTTAGCAATTTGTCTTATACCTTCTCTACCAATAAATACTGGCAGACAATTCTTTCCATAATATTCTTTTTGGCTATCCTACAACTTCTCCCAAATGCACCCACCCAAATGTGTGACCTTTATTGTTTTTAAACATCAAGATCAGTTTATCATGTCTACATGTCCTTGGATGTGTGGCCTTCTACTGGAAAATGACTATCCTACTAGGGGCCTTAGTCTTAAAGATAACTGATTTTCCTCTCCCAGCAGCTGTCAATTGCCAATAGTTCCTTATCTAGGCATTGGACTTTATGCCCACCTCTTCTGTCCATGCTGGGATTTGTTCTTACTTGACATTTTTCAGGTATTATGCATGCTATCCACAAACTGCCATGAGTTTGTATGTGCAATTTCTCTGCTGTACCCTGAAAACACTATTTCCTTATATCTATCAAATGTTTCTCACTCTTTATAGAAATATTTATGCTTCATCTTCTCTGACGATTCATGAACCTTGAAAGGCAGGCATGTTATATAGATTTCACATGTACTCTGCACTTTCTTTTTCTCTGCATTGACAAGTTGTATGTCACCGTTTTAATCTCCATGCTCTGCAAGAAGAAGCTTCTCTGTTGAGGGAGGGGAGATGTACTAATCTGAGTGTAGTGATTAAGTCATTAAGAGTTTGCTTGATACTGTGTCCATTTAGCAGTTAAATAGATACAATACCAGGTGTATTTTTCATGTGGAGTTGAGCTTAAATCCAATCAGAAAGTGGTTGGTTACTTCTGTGATGTTTGTTCCACTATTTCACCAGTAAACAGGTCTTTTCAGACAAGTTTCTATTGTAGTCTGTAGGGCTTAAAGCTGGATAAAACTATTGTTTGCTTTTGTCTATTGGTAGCCAGCATAGTACTTTCCTGTACTACGAGAATCAATCAGTAAGAATGAAGCTTCGGTATTTGTACCAACCAATCTCTCCCTGTTCTGAACTAAGATATAGAGTTTCCTCAGCAAGAGGATCTTACACCAACTTCTAGAGGATAACTGTGATACTTGTCAATTAGATTACATCTGGAATCAACTAAAACCCAAATATTTGTAAACATCTGTGAAGGATTTTCTTGATTGGATCATTTGAGGTGAGAAGACCTGACCTAAATCTCAGCTACAGTTTCTGGTAGCAGTCTACATAAAAGGATATGGAAGAAGAAAGCTTTTTACTTTTTGCTTGCTTTCTCTCAGTCTCATTGGCAAGTTCATCTATCCTGGTGCTGACATGGCTTCACTGTATTAGAACCTATATCTTCAGGATTCCAACATAGACTGAAGACCAGTTGTGATATCCAACTTCATGGGCTGATTTATTGACTTTTCTATCAGAAGGTAGTCATCATTGAATTGGCTAGACCATAGCATGTAAAATCACTCTATAAATCCCATATTTATATATTAACTGATTCCAGGCACTGGGCTTTTCATTTACTGGCATGAGGTGTCTAATTGTGTGTTTTCTCCCTGTTATATTGTACCTCCATTCTTACTCTTTCCTATGTGTGTATTTATATATTTTAGGAAGATTCTACAGGAATAGGTTTCCCTATGAATTTTTCCACTTGTATTCAACATTATTCATCCCTTCTAGTATTACTTATAGTATGCTGACCTCTCTTCTCCACCCCATTTAATAGATAGTGCTCTATTATTTCGTTTAAATGGTAGCTACTGCTTTATTTGAACTATACATGTATACATATATGTAAAATGATAGAATATATGTATAACTTATATACATGTATGTAGATGAATCTTAAAAGGTCTTATTAATAAAAAAAACTCAGTGCCAGGTATTGAGGTGAATGCTGAAAGATCAGAGAAACAGAACAAGCAGAATCCAACCTCACCTTGCCAATTCCTCAGCTGATCTTGTTTCCTCAGATAGAAAGTCTCTGAGTCCTCATCCAAATGGAACTCAACTGAACTGCTGCTAAAAGCTAAAAACTTAAAAAGCCTAAGCCGGGCGGTGGTGGCGCACGCCTTTAATCCCAGCACTCGGGAGGCAGAGGCAGGCGGATCTCTATGAGTTCGAGGCCAGCCTGGGCTACCAAGTGAGCTCCAGGAAAGGCGCAAAACTACACAGAGAAACCCTGTCTCGAAAAAACCAAAAAAAAAAAAAAAAAAAAAAAGCCTCTAGTTCCTGGTCTTCATACCTTATATACCTTTCTGCTTCCTGTCATCACTTTCTGTGATTAAAGGCATGTGTCTTTCCCAAGCAAGACATGAGATCTCAAGTGCTGGGATTAAAGGTGTGTGCCACCATGCCTGACTATTTCCAGTATGGCCTTGAACTCACAGAGATCCAGATGCATTTCTGCCTCCAGAATGCTAGAATTAAAGGCATATGCTACCACTGCCTATGTTTATTATAGTGGCTGTTCTGTTCTCTGATCCCCAGACAAGTTTATTGGGGTGCACAATATATCAACCACGTTTCCCTTTTTTGCTTAAAATAAAAAATTGTAACTAGTGTAAGAAAAAGTATATACAATAAGTATATACAATATATACAGTCAAGAATTATATTAACAATGTCTAGTCCATTAACATTTGACAAATTCAGACAAAAAACTCCATCATATATATTAACAATGTCTATTCCATTAACATTTGACAAATTAAACAAAAACTTTCCTTATTTATCCTATTTTGGTGAGTTCAACACAAAATTTGTGTACAATGTAAAAAATCCAATCCAATGTAATATGTTTAAAACAAGTAGTTTCTTTTTAAAAGTAGATTCAATAATCTACATTTTATCTTATCATTTCTATATCTTCCCTTTTCCTTTTCAGAGTAGATTCAATTATCTATCCTTTTATCCTATTATTTCTACCTTTTTTTCCACAGTAGATTCAATTATAGACATCTTATCTATATCCTCTGTTTTTTTAAACAAGAGCCCTGACGCCAATCTCCTTTGTTTACCCTTTTCCCCGACTATTAACAATTAACAACTTGTAACCAACCATCATAAAAAATGACAATATCCATAACTCATTAAACAACAATAAAACATTGAAAGACCAAAAACCACCCACCCCACCTCTTAGGAATGTGGGCATCGTTGTCTTAAAATTACTTCCTGCTGTTTGTGGGTGAAGGCATCTTTAGGGGATGCTGAAAAGAAAAATTTGGTGTTAATAGTCAAGTCCTGGGAGAGGTAGCTATATCATTTGTTGTCCAGTCTATGTACAATGGGAAAATGCAGGGCTTATTTACGCCCTTGCTCAAATAGTCTGTGAAGCTGGATGAAGCTGGATCATCTTAGCTAGCCACCTCAAAATTGTCCTGAGTAGTTTGTAGTTCAAAGCCGATCTTTTGGTGGTGTTAATCAGCCTAATGGTATTATCATAGTCCATGTGGAATTGTCAATTGTTGTGGGGTCCTGTCATCTTTTTGAAGATTTCTAAGTCACTGTGAGGTGTGGTCATAGTTCCCTGCAGAATTTATTTGTTTATTTGTCTATTTTTTTTTATTTTTTAGTTTTTGTGCCTCCTCTGTGGTTTAGAGCAATCACAGTCTGATGTCTGCCTCTTGGAACCACAAATGTTCCTTACTACAAGCAAACATCTTCACAGCAATGTCTCTCTGCCACTTGCCCCACCAACTTGTCCATACTGACCTTTGCTGATGCTTTCTTGTAACATGATGGTCCTGGCAACTGTTCTCTGAACAAGCAATGGTAAATGCTTCTGTGGTGGTATTCTAATTGTACTGAAATGTGATTTTGATTGTATGTTAATAAATAAAGTTGCCCGGGGGTCAGAGCTAATAGAGCCATAGCAAGAGTGTGGCAGTGGTGGCACACGCCTTTAATCCCAGCACTTGGTAGAAGAGCTAGGTAGATCTCTGTGTGTTCAGGGATACAGCCAGCATTGGAGACATATGCCTTTAAGACTTGGGGGGCTGTACATACAGACAGTGACGAGGCAGTCACATGTTTGGGTTTACAACCAATGACAAGGCAGAACAAAAAGACTATGGAAAGATGTACACACAGGAAGTAGCTCCTTTTCAGAGAGCTAGGACCACTGCAGGAGGAAGGGTGAGATTTTAGCTCTGAGCTCTGACCTCTTGGCTTTCTCTTTTACATTGGTTCTGTGTTTCTTATTTAATAAGATGGTTGGTTATATCTACATGCTTTATTCTCAGTAGTAGCACCGTGGCTGCCACCAACATGATGAGAAGCAGCTGGCAATGTGGAGCAGCAGCTGCCACCTCCTTGGTCCCACTGCACACAGTTTGTGGTTTGGCCCAGCCGCAGCTACTCCTCAGCAAGCCTCTCAGGCTGGCATCGAACTCGGGATCCTCCTGCCTCTGCCTCCTTCAGCAAATCCTACCATCATGTGCCACCACAACTGGCTGTGTGCAAGGCCACAGGCAACTAGCTTTTTCGAGAATTTGTACCCAACAAGTTGGGCACCACATACATAAAATATATCTATGATATGATAGGATATATACATATATATGTATAATTTGCTTTTTATTCTAGTTTCACTTTTTACAAACATATTCACAGGGCTGTACAGGTGGCTCAGTGATTTTAAAGCAATTTTGGTCTGGCCTAGGACCCGGTTTTAGTTCCCAGTAGCAGCATTGGTGGCTCACAACAACATGCATGTCCTGTTTCAGGGGATGAAACTCCCTATTCTGACTTTCATGTGCATTAGGCAAGGAAGTGGTATACATTCATGCATGTAAGCAAAACATGAACACAATTATTTTTAAACTTATTCTTCTCTCATATATTACAACCTAACTACAGTTTCCTCTCTGCTCTTCCCAGTTGTCTCTTCAAGATCCACTCCTCTTCTGATTCCGTTCAGAAAAGAACAGTCTTCCCAGGGATATCAACTGAACATGGCATAATAAGATATAATAAACCTAGGCACAAACTCTTATACCAAGGCGGTTTTTATATCTTTAAAAATAACACTTCCAAAATGATTTTTTGTACATGTATCTTCATTTCTTGGATATATATGAAAATTTATCACAGTCATATATTTGGGGGTGAAACACCTGCCTGGTATCTAAGTATTGTGCAACTTCAATTTTGTGGAGTTATATCACAAGTATTTTGATAATGTATTACTGTAGTAGAACTGAGAATGGTTTCCTGTTGCATTACTTAATATTCTAGTCAATGATTGATATTTTGATGCTATTAAATAATATTTATTATTTTTTCATTTTGTTATTAATATTTCTGGTATTTTTTCATGTAGGAGCCTTTAGTTTTCCTATTTTTTTAGTTGTCTTTTATGTACTGTGCTGATTTTAAAATTGATTATTTTTAGGGAGACCATTACAGAAAATTACAGCTAATTAAAATGAAGACTTTTGGAGCTCAGTCCCAGTGGATATATCTATAAAACAATCCCACTCCTAAGGCTCAGGGAATATTGTGAAAGAGAAGGCATAATGTATCCAAGGATCAAAAACTTTGCTGTGAGATGGTATATCCCTGGAATGTCAGAAGCTGTACCCATAACATCTCACCAACATGACTGCCCAAATATGAACTGGACAAGAATGGCACCAAGGGATATTCCAAAATGGATAGGGGAAGGCTCTCCATTCTACACAAAGAAATATAGGGAACTTGAGGATAGCCGGGAGTAAGAGAGGTATTCCTCTAGAAATTAATACAACAATTGTTACAATGAAGACTGGTCAGCCCTGAAAAAATATAGCACTTAGCATTATATGGACAAAACAGATTATATTTAAATATTTAAATATATATTTATGCATATGCAAACAGAGGCCATGAATTGTAAAGGGTATATTGAGGAACATATGGGAGGATTTGGAGAGAGGAAAGGGAAAGGAAAAATGTTCTAATTATAATCTCAAAGAAAAAAATGTACATATAAAAATTATTTGCTTAAATACACATATTTTTAATACAATTATAAATAATATAGATTCCTAATACATATACCTTACACATAGACATATATATAATCAATACTCTAATAATAAATACATATTATATATAATGTATACATATATTTGAACACACAGACATTTCACATACACACACAGAGAAAGAGAAAAACAGGCAGAAAGATATAGTCAGAATTAGAAAAAACTTTTGTTAAAATAATATAATCACATTAAAACAAATTTAATCAAGTTTATCAGTGACAAAATATATATTTTTTACTATAAAAACTATAAACATTGATTTTGAAAAAAATTGAAAAACAGGAAAATCAAAGCACCTTCCTCATATTTCTGATTTTAATTCAGTACCATTTTTTTCTCTGACAGCACTGACGGCAGCACACTTTAATGTATTTTCTTGTTATATTGCTTTGATCACTCTAAACTGGCAGGTCTACACATGCATTCACAAGGGATAAATGCATTATTTAGGTGAACAGTTAGCTCTCTGAATGTGTTTTATTTACCTTTCACTAAAAGAACTGCAATTTCATTTATATATAACACTATTAACCTCAATTCTAATAATTCCAGTGTGTCTGCCCATATGGGGTGGTTTGAATGTAATTGACACCCATAGGCTCATAGGGAGTGGCACTATTAGGAGGTGTGGCCTTGTTGGAGTAGGTGTCACATTGTTAGAGGAAGTATGTCTCAGTTCACTTCCTATTGCCTGTGGATCAAGATGTAGAACTCTCAGCTACCTCTCTAGTACAATGTCTGCCTACACCTTGCCTTGATTTCTGCCATGTCAATAATGGGCTAAACCTCTGAAACTGTAAGCCAGCCCCAATTAAATGTTTTCCTTCATAAGAGTTGCCCTGGGTCATGGTGTCTCTAAATAGCAATAAAAACCCAAACTCAGACACCATCCTATTACATATTATTTTATTTAGGACTGAAAATTGAGGACTACAAATTGTTTTGTCATGGCAGTTGTTAGACAAAAAGATGCATGCAAATACATTTTACTAACAGTAAAAGTACTCTAAAATAATAGCTATGTAATGGAATTTTTCTACATTGCTTATTTGTAGATATCTATAAACACTTTATAGTTTAATTTGCCTTTCTTTAAAAATTTTATACACTAGAAAACTATTTATTTACTTTCTTTTATATAGACAACCTGAAGCATGGGAGAAATTTTTTTCATAATTTTTCTCAGAGGTGCCTGTGGTAAGGAAGCTGTGAACACTATACTTCAATTATTTCCCCTTTAAATAACTCTAATTATTTCATTGTATGTTATTATTTATTACAGAAATATTGAAATATGCAATTGTCTTAAAAAATCTAGGAACTTCTTTTAAATGTAATTTTACTCAGAATATCTCAAATATACACTATGAGTCTTCTATAGAGCTCTTCATTTCTATATGACTAAGTGAGCACGAATCATATTTGAATGAAATAAAATTGTAAATTTAGCTCTTGGACTATTATTAACAGCTATATAAATGCATTCACTCAGCCTTGATATTAATTGCGATTTCTAATTACCTGGAATGCTTATAGTAAGAACTGATAGTTGTGTGCATTTTTATGTATGTTCACAATTCATATTTACAAGACTGTTGAAAATGCTGGTTATATAATGCTCATGTGAATGCCTTTCAATTTGATAGGTAATTAATATAAAGAATGAATCATGAAATATGCCTGTCTATTATTCTTTACATGAAATGATGTACTATATAAGCAAATACTAAATAGAATTTTTGTGACCATGAGCTCAGTGTTCACTTCTAAACAACATTATTCTTCTAAATAATTATAATTATTCCAAAAATTGGAATTATAGTATATGAATCATATAATATAAATAAGTCAACTTTTAGCTTTGTTCCACTGTGCCTAATTTGTGTGGTTTGAGTAACTCAGCATGAATCTAATTTTTCCTATATTTTATTTTCATTTAATCACTATATTGAGTGGGAGGGAAATCATGAAGTTGTGTGTAACATGAGTTGGTTGGGTGGGTAAGGATATGGGTAAGATTTGGGAAGAGTTGATGGAGGGGAAAAACATAATCAAAATATATTGTGTGAAAAAGATTAATTTTAAGAAAAGTATTTCCTAACCTCTGACTCTCCATGATTCTTTTTTGTATCCTCCTCCATTTTAACAGCCATCTCTGTATAATTTGGTACATAAATTTATTTATTTTAATTGGCAAATAATTATATACATATTAAATTGTAAACAGTGATATTTTGGTATATGTTTACATTGGAAAAAGAACAATTCAGACTAATGTGATTAGCATCATTTGATTTAAAAAATTATCATTTCTTTATGGTAAGAATATTATAAATAATCCCTAAATGTTTTAGAATATGCAATCAATCATTAATTATAGCCATCTTATTGTGAATAGAACAATGGAATTCACTTCTGACATCTGACTGTAACTTTGTACTCCTTGACTAGTTTTTCCACTTTTCATTTGAAACCCTTTCCCAACATTGATAATCATCTTTTTATTTTGTAATTGTGAGTTCAATTCCTTTTTGATTCCATATATAGATTAGCTAATACTGTGTTTCTCTGTCCCTTGTTTTTTCTCCCAAACATTATGTTCTCTAGATTCAATCATTTTGTCAAAAGTGACATAATTTGTGTTTTCAAAGTTCAAAGAGTATTGATTTGTGTAGTTATGTGAGAATTTTAATACGTTCACTCACAGATGAACATCTAAGTTATTTCCATATTTTCATGACTGTGAATAATGTTTCAATGAACATAGTAGTATTGATGTCTGTTCAATGCACAGATATTAATTCTTTTGTGTATATTCCCAATAATAAGAGTGTTGATTTATATGACAGATTTACTTTTAATTTTTCAGAAGCTTTCATACTGTTGTCTACAATGACTGTACTGATTTATCATCCTATCAAATGTGTAAAATTTCCTTTACTTGAACATTCTCTGGACCCTTGTTTTATTTATTTAATATCTTTTAAGTTAAAATATAACCATACCCATAACATTTTCCCCCTTCTCCTTCATCCTTTAATAATCCTCTCTCTCCAGTCTCTCCAATGCCACCAACTCTCTCTCAAATTGATAACCTCTTTTTCTTTGATTATTACCACTTTGTAATGAATAACTAGTTAGACGGTTTGTCCCTGTGTGAGGTTAATTCTCCCACTCTCAGCAGTTATTGGTTGCCTGTAATTCTCTGTCTAGGGGATGGGACTCCATCTGTATCAGTCTGTCTATTGATATTGATTAGGCAGCCATTTCTAAAATACACAGTCTCATAGCCAACTTCCTGTTCCTCTGGCACTTAAAATCTTTGTGTCTCCTTCTCTGTAATGTTTCCTGAGCCTTAGGTGCAGGATCTTTTTAGCAGTAGCTAACAGATGCAAAGTGATATTTTTTGTATATTTAATGTAAATTTCTTATTATTGAAGATGTTGAATGTTTTCACATACATCTGCTGGCAAATTTTTGTTCAAAATTCTCAAATCTTACAGTGGCAAAAAATAAAAAAAATCTCAGATCTTTATTTCCAAACTTGATCAGCATTGAACTAGAGGTATAAATATTCAAAGTACAGTTGAAGCTATTCATACCAATATTTCTTTAAGATACTAAAATATTGATTTCAAATTGAATTTATCAATTCAGAGTAGCTATACTTTCGTTCTACTTAATAATATTTTACTATTTTTGTAGTTTTTATTTTTGTCATCAATCTCTGCTGTGGAGGGCAAAAAAATGTTTTTACCTTCTTGAATAAATTTTGAATAAATGTCTTAATTAGCAGCAAATTTCACTGGTAAGTAGATAACTGTGATAAACCAAACTGGTAGATTTATAAAATTGAGAGAGTAGGTTTAGTTCAGTCTGTACTTTTTTAACCTTCTTAAATTTATACTTACTTAAAATAACTATGAATTTATGTGTGTACACTTATTAATATGCTACATGTCTCTGCTAGGTTTCATGTGCTTATCAGTGTATTTTTGTAGTGGTGGAAAATGAATATCATTTTGTAGAGGATTTTTTATTTTAAGTTTTTTAAATGTTTATCTATAAGAGATAATTTGTTTCATCCTATGTCAATGTATGTATAGCTTTTTGCATTTTAACAAATACATGTATACAATCTACATTACAAGATATGTATTTATAAAATGTTATACTGAATCTGTACCCAAAAACTTGGGATTAGATTTTTCTGTTACAATGAAACTTTTAAATTCACTTCCAAGTTCCTTCTGGCTTTCCTAATTCCAGAGTGTTAGAAATTAAATTTAATCACACTCCTTTAAAATGCAGACATTAACTTACATAAAACATTAGCTATATTAATCCAAATTAATGTATACAATAATCTGGTATCAAATTTCCTTGTTTTCAAGAGTGTGTCCCTCTAGTTCAAAGACATCTTGGTCTTAAGAAAAATAAATTATGCAAAGGCAAAAAAGAAGAAATTAAATTTAACTATACTTCTTTAAAAATTTAGACATTAAGTTATATGAAACTTAGATATATTAGCCCAAATCACTATATACAATTCAAACCCAATATTCTTCTTGCTTTGAAAGCAAGGTACTCAAAAGTGGAAAATTGTTTTAGAAGAAAGGGATTCCATTGAAAATACTGTAAAACACACATGGGTACCACCACACACACTTAGAGGTACTTTATTTTAAAGTCTCCTTTTTCATATTTTCATATAAAATAAGGAAATAGACTGCAAATTAAAACGAAGACATTCTTGTGGTGGTATTGTGTTCCCCAAAATATTGTGTACTCTAATAAACTTCCTGCTACATCTGGCGCCCAACGTTCGTGTTACGAATTCATGAAAAAGCTGTTTGCCTGTGGCCTTGTGAGCCCCAGCTCAGGCCCAAGCTACATTCAGGCGGTTGTGGTGGCGCACACTGGTAGGATTTGCTGAAGGAGACAGAGGCAGTAGGATCCCGAGTTTGAGCCGTCCTAGGAGGCTTGGGAGAAGCTTTGGCCTGGACTGAGCCACAAACAGTGGTGGGACCATGGAAGCAGTGGCTACTGCTCCACGTTGCCAGCTCCTTCTCATCGTGTTGGTGACTGCGGTGATGCTGCTACCTGGGACGAAGGGTTTAATGCTGCTGGTTCAGAGAAGAATTGCCAGGACCATCGTGTTACAAGAAAGCATCGTCAAAGGTCAGTTTGGAAAAGTTTGGCAAGACAAATGGTGGGGAGAAATTGTTGTGAAGATTTTCTGTTCTAGGGAAGAATGTTCATGGTTCCGAGAGGCAGACATTTATCAGACTGTAATTGCTCCAAACCACAGAGGAGGAAAAAAAAAAAAAAAAAAAAAAAAAAGGATGACAGGACTCCACAATGGTGATTCCACATGGACTATGGTAAAGCCATTAAGCTGATTAACACACTGAAAGATTGACTTTGGACTACAAACTGGTCAGGACAATTTCGAGATGGCTAGCTGAGATGATCCAGCCTGACAGACTACTTGAACAAGGACTTGAAACAAGCCCTGAACTTTCCTATTATGCAGAGACTGGACAAATGATACAGGACTTGATGATTAACCCCAAAATTTTCTTTTCAAGATTCCCTAAAGATATCTTCACCCCTAGAAAGCAAAAAGAAAAAGAGAATATAGATATGAGATAGATCATCGAATCTACTCTGAGAAAAAAGATAAAGAAATAATAGGATAAATAGATAGATCATTGAATCTACACTGAAGAAAAAGGGGAAGATATAAAAATGACAAAAGGTAGACTACTGAATGTATTATGAATAGAAAAAAGAGAGAATATGGATATGATAAGATAAAAAGGGAGATTATGCAATCTACTTTTAAAAAGGAACTACTTGTTTTAAATAAGATAAGTAATGAAAATTTTTTGGTCTGAGTTTATCAGATGTTACTGGACTGGACATTGTTAATATATATAATGGAGTTTTTATCTGAATCTGTCAAATGTTAATGGACTAGACATCATTAATGTAATTTTTGGCTGTATATATTGTATATGCTTATTGGATAGTTTTTCTTGTATTAGTTATAAGCTTTTTTAATTTTAGACAAAAAGAGAGGAGATGTGGTGGTATTGTGTTCCCCAAAATATTGTGTACCTTAATAAACTTACCTGGGGTCAGAGAACAGACAAGCCACTAGTTAGGCAGTGATAGCACACGCCTTTAATCCTAGCATTCCAGAGACAGAAATCCCTCTGGATCTCTGTGAGTTCAGGGCCACATTGGAAATAGCCAAGCATGGTGACACACGCCTTTAATCCCAGAAAGCCAGCCTTTAATCCCAGGGAGTGGTGGTAGAAAGCAGAAAGATATATAAGGCGTGAGGAACAGAAACTAGAAGATTTTGGCTGGTTAAGCATTTGGCTGGTTAAGCTTTCAGGCTTTGGAGCAACACAGTTCAGCTGAGATTCATTCTGGATGAGGACACAGAAACTTCCAGTCTGAGGAAACAGAAGCTTCCAGTTTGAGGAAACAAGACCAGCTGAGGAACTGGCAAGGTGAGATAGCTGTGGCTTGTTCTGTCTCTCTGATCTACCAGCATTGACCCCAATAACTGGCCTTGGGTTTGATTTTATCAATAAGAACTTTTAAGATTCCTGCTACACATTCTACTTTTATTATCTATGGTTATATACAAAATATATATTTAGTTTTTAAAATTAAATGACAACAGTAACCAGTTTTGCATTATTATGTATTCTTTCTTCCGTAGAATATTGCTAATGCTTCTATAATATGTTCCTTCATTCTGCGTGATGTTCTCTTGGAACTGAATTTAACTAAAAATATGAATTTTTGTTTAGAGTATCAAAGCTATAGCACCTTTGGCAACTTGCTTCTAGGTAAGAATAGTCTTATCCTTAATTTCACCATAGAGGTAAGAGCACATGCAAGAGGGCAAGAGGGGAGAAAAATCACATGACACAGGAAGCCAGAGAATGGTTAGAGAATCAATCTTGACATTTTGTGTTTTTCTATTTCATAAACTGTTGGTTCCTATGACAACTATGTTATTTTTTTCTAATTATAGGTTCTCTAATCACTTTACTCCCATAGTTCCCATTCAGTCAGATTTCTACTATTGCCCTCATGGCTACATAGCAGAAGAAGCTTCCAGTACATGTACTCTAATGGGAGAACCTACCTTCAAACCTTAGCATCATTTGAGCCAAATTGGTTGGAATTCAGTACTTATTCCTGTTACACATCATGTACGCATCTATTAAAACTCTTCAGTCATTCTATCTAGTATATACAATTTAATTTTTCTTTGTGCAGCAATGTATTTTATGTATAGTGGGTCTAAAACGTATACCACAAGTCCTAGATGTTTACTTAGAGTCTTACATACTTAGATAACGAGAAAGGATTCCAGATATAGTTGTCTGCACACATTGGCCACATAAAAAGTACTATTTGAGATTTTATTTGGTTATTGAGAGTTTGCGTGATGAGTACTCTTCACAAACTGTTGAAAATGTATGACTACAGATGTTAACACTAGGATTAAAGAATCTATGGGAAAATAGTTTAAAATTTTGGAGATGAGAATAAATTGCCCATAACTCATAAAATGAGCTCTATATCTGATCAATATGTATTTAGTGACTTTTGAATATCAGACAAACCAGAATTAGCAAGAATTCTCTAGAGAAGATAGCTAATAGAGTACATGGTGGGAGCGAAGAGGCTAGAGTTTCCATATCTGCAACAAGGAAGCTGGAGAAGCATGGGATCTGGTGCGTAGTTCTAGTTTGAATGATTTCAGGCATGAGTCCCAGGAAAAGGCAACATTAGTTTAAATCTGGACAACGATTCATGCATCCAACTGGTTAGATGTGTCACACTGAATTATGCCAATCTCTTTTACTCACTCTGTTAATGTAAATATTAAACTTACACTGACATCCTCACAGCAACAGCCAAATGAATGTCTAATCAAATATCTGGGCATTTTATAGCCCAGTCAATTTCCCATAAAATAAGTCATGCTTACTAAAGCAAGATGGAAAAGGGAAAGTTGCAATTAGATTTATACACAACTGGAGATTAACCCCAAACTTAGAAGAGTAAATTTCCTTCTCTAATTTCTTCTTAAAGTCATTTTGCACTGGTGTTGGTAGATGCTTAGAAATCATTTCAACTTCTCCATATTATAGTGACGTTAACAGGGTCACACAACTTACTAACTACAAAATTGAAATTCAAAACTTACAAATTCAATATTGATTTTAAGGATGTTCTAAAAATAAGTTCCATTTTATTAATATGAGTGTAAACCACAAGATCTGGGTGTACTTCAAAATATATTGCACCATGATGTTAGTGTTATGCTATTGATATATGCTTGTTTGAATTAGAAATACTTGCCTTGGCATAAAATAGTCATTCTGAATCAGATGTCAAAGTATTTTGGATACTACTAAAGAGTGGTGATTTTGAGTGAATTTAAAACATGCCCTGCTGCATCCTTTTATAAAGACTTCTGAACAAAGAAAATAAGCCTTACTGCCTGTGAAAGTACAGGGCATGATAAAGAAGTGTTTATATAGGCAAGAGGCCAGAATGATGTGTTCATTTTCAAGCTATGGACAACGAGAGAAAACATCTATTTCAACCTAACTTAGAAAAGCACTGTTTCTCCATATGTTAGCTTAAGTTAGTTACTATTCCTACAGCACTTAGTGGTGTGTGTGTGTGTGTGTGTGTGTGTGTGTGTGTGTGTAGGGGTGTGGGGGTGTAGTCATGGCTAATCAACATGATTTTACAATTTTCATAGCTTCTATTTTCAAGTAGAATGTTTATCCAGAGGCGTTCACATTTTTAGAAAAGCTTTGCATATAATAACTGCAGATCTGCATAAGGGGACTGAGGATACGTCGCTTTTCCTTAATGAGCTATATTCAAATTTTACATAAGAAGAATCCAAAATAGATCATAATGAATTCACTATGACAAACTCTCCTGGGACAAATTGGCACAGTTTTGGAAGTGGGCTACTGAGGAGTGAATATGACAGTGGGCTAGAGCAGGAGGGATGTAGAAGTGACTTTAAACAGGTTGCTTTTACTCACATGCCTGGGTTTATGTAGCAGCTAGGCACTTTGGCATCCAAGAAGCTGGGTTAGATATTTACGAGTTCAGGCGTGAGGGCTGTGAGTTTGCAAATCCAGCAGCTGGAGTGTGTTTGTGGTAGCTGCTTTCCTGTGCTAAGCTGATTTACTTGTTTAAGGTCTGACCTCATCATCCTGTCAGTATGGGTTCCCACCTACACTGTTAGCGGCAGCTTTCTGCTTGAGCTAGGCTGGAAGTATTCACAGTGTATCACAGGCAGAGGGGGAGGGGAGAGAAAGCAAGAAAGACTGCTCTCTCTCTCAGCACTTGTGCTTTTGTTAGTTCTACACAAGAGGCAGAGAAACAAGAGATAACAAAGGCTCCATTTCCTTTCTGTTAGAGAAGGCTTTTGTCTTTCCTCCGGCAACAATGTCAGTGTCCGGCAAGAAAGAGTTTGATGTGAAACAGATCCTGAGGCTTCGCTGGAGATGGTTTAGTCATCCTTCTCAAGGATCGCCTAACACTGGAAGCTGCCTTCAGCAGGAAGGATATGAGCATAGAGGGACCCCGGTTCAGGGCAGGTTGAAGAACCACTCACGGGACAGAAACGGACTGAAGAAAGGCAATAGTCCTGTCCACCACAATATACTGACGCCGGTGCCAGGACCAGCCCCTACCCATCAAAGAGTCCTCCAGAATTGGCACCAACAAAACGTGATAGTACATCTTCAAGCAAATGAAGATACTCCTAAAGCCGTTCCAGAGGAGAATTTGCTCAGAGAAGCTTGTGAGAAGCGCTCACGAGATTTGGAGATGATGGGTGATGACAATATAGAAGATTCTAGAGCACGGTAGGAGTTTTTGGTTATGTAATTGAAAGCTTTAGCCTAGAATAACTTATTCTACAAGACTCTCATTTCGTACTAAATAGAAGTGTTACAGTATCTCTGAGTTTGTGAGCAGCCAATCAGGGTCTTCAAGAAACCCCCGTCTCTAGTCTATGAAAGAACACTGTAATCATGAATTTGTTTTGATAATTAGTGAAAAGTTATTTTCCCTATGGTCGGTTTACTTCCTTTACATTCTCAACCCATTCAGAATTCTCTTTCGGTTTTAAGAGACGTTTCTTTAAATGACTAACTTCTGTAGATATCTTAAGCAGCTTAAATGTTCCAACAGTGAGGATTGTTAAACAAGTGCATTAAATCAGAACTCTTGCTGATTTTTTGAACAGAGCTAACTTTGACAAAAATAAATCCAAGCTTGAACTGCTGAGCATATTGTTGTTTACAGATTAGGACATAGTAATAGTTTGAAAATTGTGTGTCTCTTTAAATAAGAATATGTAAAATTCCTTAGCATTTGAGAGTCAGTCATTTCAAGTGGCATTACTTTCACAGCCTGTTTGTAAACAGAAATGTTCATTAGGCAAATAATAAAAAGCTGCTCACATTAGCAGGATTTTAAAATAGGAAATGCCAAGTTTCTCAAGACATTAAAATGAGCTAAGAAAATGAAATGTGTATTTTGGATTAGAATTCTTATGACATGCGATTTTATCCTAACTTGATTTCATCAGTAAGGTTTGAATGCAAGAAATGTTTATTCTATCCTCTAGTATTGTCAAGTATAAGTAAACCTAGTGCATTGCCCATTTTTTTGTATTGTTTTGTATTGTTAATTTGGTTTAGTCATAATTGAGTTTTGAATTGAAATTAAGTTTTGGAAGTGATGTAGAATAAAGAACCTGCTTTGATGTGTTGAAAAATCACATACTAATCTACAATGATCCTATATAAACTTCCTTGGAAATCTAAATGCCTGACAGTATGTTCCTGTTAAGGAATGGGATATTTTCCTCATCATGTGGGCTTATTTAGTATATTTAGAAAATGCTATCTTATTTCCATGAGTTCAAATCAGAATATCAAAAGAAAATGAAGTGTATCAACATTATGATAGAGAAAAATCACATATGCAAAATGACAATTATATAGGAACTTGGTCTTAATGAAATGCAAATGTAAAAAAATTGTGAAATGATTTTAGGCACAATATTAGCTCTCCTGTAATATAGATCTTTTAAGATATCAAAGTGTTTCTTTGAGAGCATATGTATTTTTTCTTTACCTAAAGAAAACAATATAACTATTAAGATTGAAAACTGAATTTAGCACAACTAAAGGACTTTCAGAGGAATATGCAATTAGTGTTTTTCAATTCAGAGCATTTTTCTGTGAGTTGTTCTCACACATTTTAACTAACATTTTGAAGGTTAATGGATATATTTAACTCTGCTATATACAAACTTTAAAAGTCCACTGTCATTTCCTAAGAAAATTCTTGGGTATCTGGGAATAAAATGAAAAGAATAAAGATGAGTCTAATAAATTAGATGCTAGAAGAAAATGACAGGTAGTTGTCCAGTCTAAAGCATCACCAGATGATTTTACTTATGATTTTGACATTCCTTATGTTCCAAAGAATTTTACTGATAATTAAAATTTCATTGGAAAGTTAGTATTTCTTAAAATAAACACAGGAAGTACTTATAGGTGTGCCAGTACTATATCAAAGCAGAAGGGGAGGACTAAATTGAGGAGCTTATTAGTTAAAACATTATGTCTTATTATCTTCTTACTGCCTATTATAAATTTCTATGTTTTGTTTCAAGAGAGTTCAAAGAAAAGCTTTTGGATTTTTTGCTCCTTTAATTCTCTCTTCTGTAGTAAGATAGCAGAACTGGAGGAAAAGACTGTGCTAAATTGGTAGCAGCCTGCCATATCCTTGATACAATTATTTTGACTAAAATGAAATAAAATAAAAACAGCAATCAGTATGGAGAAATTATTAAACTACTATGGGTGAGCTCTGATATCACAGCAAAGAATGCTTTCTATGACATTCCACTTTCTGTAAATATTATAAAAATTGAATCTGTAATGAGCTGATTTATAAGTGTCTAGTACAACAAAATAAGTCAAAATAATTCCCCAAAGATATTAAAATCCTTGTGCTAGTTTTATTAATATGTTGATATAATAAATTTAAAAATTTAAAAATATACCTATAAGCTTGAATCACAAGTATGTAGTATATTTAAGAATGGCTGTCATATGTTTAATCACTGTGAGGATGCATATATCAATATTCCCATCATTAGAGTTCTGAATTCTTTTGTCATTTTATTTTTATGATAGTTATCTGCCAACTCTGCATCTTTACTTTTGTGTAACTACCTAGTTCAAGAAAAGATTTTCTCTTCTTTGTTTCAATCATAAAGTTCCAATAATAAACATTTTAATATTACATTATGACTGTGCTAAGCTATAGCCACAGTTAATTACTCCTAAATAAATAATTGTATTAATGTTTAGGTGGAAATTACAGTGTTAACATTAATCCACATTATACTAAACAACAGTTATTGAATAAAATGAATGTGACATGTTTATGGTATCAACACACACATTTATGGTAGCAACACACACCTTAGTAGAAAGCTTCCAATTAAAGAGCTATTTAGTTTAAAGACATCAAAAGGAATGGGGATCATGCTGCTGTCCTGTTGGACTTACAAGGTTTTGAAAAAGTGAACACTCTACAGATAAATTAATCTGTATATATTTCTAGTTTGGGAGTGTGAAATGAAACTCAAAATTGTCTTTGCTGAACACTTTCTATTTTACAAGTGAAATTTGCCTTGAAAAATTGTAGTTGTAATTGTAAATATCAATATAGAATAGGAAATTGGAACTGTATTAACAGAATTTTTCAGGAAGTAAATCCACAAATATTGAATATCCATTGTGTTCAGGAATTCTTCTAGGTGTTAGAAATAAAATGGAATCAAAAGAAATAACCCATTTTCATTACATATACATATTATGAACTTATATTCATAGACAGAAAGAGAGGGAATAAGCAAGCCAAAATATAAAATTTAAATGATTGTAAGTGGTCTTAAAGAAAATTAAAGGGGAAAGAGTAGAAAATGAGGTTTTCCTTCAGATAGTGACAGGTTTTCTGAAGCAATGAGAGTTGAGCAGAGATTCAAGTACAATGAAAGAAGCCAAGCTTCTGATTAACAAATACAAGGCAAGTGAGAGGTCACTGCCCCTGTTCCACAGAAGAGACCTTAACTACTATACATCATTTTTCTGTGCAAATCAGTACTACATGTCCCCACATAACAAACTGAATCAAGTACAAAACGTCCTCAGATTAAATGGTGACTACAAATTTCACATTGCATTGTTCATTGTGGTGTTCTTATGATCACATTCATTGCCCTTGGACACAGAGGTGACTTCTCAGTCATCCTGTAAAGATGGTGACATTGTGCTATCTAGGGAACTGGATACCCTGCTCCCATACAATATGCCTCATGCACAGAGGCATATGCCCTTTGTAGGAAACATAAACATGATAGTGTACAAGATTTTTTTTTTTACAAAATATTCATGTAGAGACAAATTCAGTATGGGCTTTTATTCTCTGTCCAAATCCACCTGTAATATGGATTCTACTTAGAGAATATTTAAGCATAAGGAGAAACCTGAATTGAAAATAATGAAACCTATTATAATATTTTTTTCTAATACAAAAAAGTGGCAGCTGTATAGTATTGGTAGGCAGGCTCCAAGAAAGTAAAACAGTGATTTCAATGACCCTATGCCTGAAATGTACTAGGTACATTCAAATACCAGTGCATCTTCTAGTAGAGTGCTCAACAGAAACAGTGAGTGAAGAGATGTTTTGACAGGTAATATTAATAAGATAAAAGTAATGCTAAAATGAGACTGACTTAAAAATATCATTGTTATCTTTATTTCTAGGTATGAAACATGTTTTAAGAAACCAGTTTTAGATGTCCAAGTGAGTGTTATATCAAAAAGTGTAAAATATGTCTTTTAATCCCTCATTAGTGTAAGGTTTCTTCAAAATGAATGTACGTTGCAGGATAGGATGATGTGTGTATAAAACATCACCAGTACAACACCGATGGTTACAGTTAGGGTATACAGAAAGCCTGATAAGTATCTGGGAGAAAAAAAATAAATTTATCTTTTATTTGTTAAAAAGATATTTTAAGGTATAAATTATACACTTTTATATGCATTAGAAACAAATTTTCATCTTAAGTAAATCACAATTTGAAAACTGAAGGATTTGCAAGCACAAATGAAGAAACAAAAAGAAAAAATGGTACTTTAAAAAAAATAGTACTCTTTTAAAAACTGATAGGCAAAATGATGTTTACCATTTCAAATTTTACAATGAATATTATCACAGTTTATTTTGAATGCTAAGCTCAGTACCTAAAAATATGGTGAGATTGAATTGATCAGTGCAATTTTCTCCTACAATAGACTCTCTGATTTCCACAATAAAAAGTTGTACTCTTGCATTTGTGTTCTCATACAAGCAAAATACAAATGTATCTGTTATCTGGAGTAATATGCATAGTGCATGTTTTCCCAAACATACAAAAATGCATTGATTTTTTTATTTAAAATCTATCTAGTACAGTCACAAGTGCCTCACTGTTTTCTTTCTCATCCTTTGCACACATAAGCTTATTCTAAGGTATTCAAAGAATTAATAATATATAACATATGGATAATTTAGGGTTAAAAACCTTGTGGATTTGGTCAGTGTTGCTTCAATTAGCAATGACAACTCTTAAAGTGACTGTGATCCTAAAAATTCAGTTTTTACTTTGCCATTAATAAAATGTTTTGTTAAAAAAAGCATTTTTGTATATTAACAATAAATACTTGCAAATAATCAGCTAGTCCATAATGAATTGTAGTGATTTATAGCAAAGGGACAGAGTAGTAGCTGGTTTTGATGTGGCATACCTGAATGGTACCTTATTTCAACATTTACTGTATTCCAGGTACACTCACTCACACACACACACACACACACACACAGAATTTTTACATGATTTTTTTCTCTCTCATTCTTTTAAAGAAAAAAGTTCATTGTAAAGTTCATATTCACATGGATAATTAGTATTTCTCTGGGATTGTTTTTCTGGATATATTTTTTTGCATATTGTTATGCAAAAAGTTTGTGTTTTTCTAAGGAAGAAGGCCTGCATTATTTAACTTTACACTGCATTATTCAACAAAAACTGATTTCATATTGAACAATTAGGAATAAACTACATTTTTTTAAATAAAAGAGTTGAGGCTAAATTTTCTTAAATCTGATTTGAAACAAACTATACAGAAGTATATGAGTTCCCAAAGTGTTTTGCTGAATATAAAACATTTTAACACATAATTTAAATTCAATGAAGTAATTTTAGACATTTTAGAGATGGAACCCTGTTTCTGATTTTTAAACTCTTTTTACCCATAGTGTCTTTTCTGCAAAAATTAAATACTGTGGTTTTCATGTTAAAGAGATTTACACTCTTTTTACCAATAGCTTCCTTCTGACAATTAAATCCTGTGGTCCTCAAGTTAAATAGAGTTTCTAAGTCAACACTAGTGGACCACAAAATTATAAAAAGTGAGTATTTGCTGTTTCTTAATTTGTTTGTATTCTTCCATAACCATTAAAATGATAATGCTGTTGATTCACCTTTTCTAATGAATATGTCATATTTTGTGACAAGATAATATACTAAAGATAATATTCTAGTGGAGGGAACTGAAGCTCTAATAAAAAATAACAAGGAGTAGTTTTATCCAGATAAAATTATTCATGATTATCATTTAATGTGTATCTATTTGAGGGTTACAGAACTCACAGAATTACAGTTTCCCATTACAAAAAGTCACATTTTAATCACTAAGTATACCATGGAGACTAGTGAACTAGTAAATATTTATTGATGCTTGAAATAAAAATCACATCTAATTTTAAAATGCAATTTCATTTTTGTCTATTGCTTCTCCTTTGGAAGAAAATATTGATACATATGAAACAATAATCATTATATAAAATCTTTACCTTCCAATGATAAATGGATCATATTGTCATTTAGTATATTTTATTTGTTTATTCTATTCAATTCAGATGTTTTCACTAAAGAGAATGCCAAATATTTAGGCGTAGTGGGAGAGAGATAATATTTTTTAATTGTGTATTTAAAAAACAACTACTTAAGGCAAGTAAGTTGGAAGTAAAATAATTTAAATCAAATTGTTTCTAGTCATCTAACTGTAAGGCTGGAAGAGCAATTGTTGGCATTTTAAACAAAAAGCATTATATATGTGTGTGTTCTGGAAACAGTATAAAATATGAGTTTTTCAAGTCAACAAATAGACACAATACTTTAGACAGCATTATTATTTACATTGGGGGAGACAAATACCGATGATCATTTTTATGCAACTTCTAGAAACGCATCGTTAATCCTCTAGTAATTCTCATTTTATTAACCTGTCCTGTATTGGTCACAGTGACTTAACCTTTATTTACTTTCAAATGTTGTAAGAAATGTACCTCACACCCTTTTATCTTCCTATTTCTATTGGATCCTCAATAGCCAAAGTTTAGTAGTACTTATAAACAATCACATCCTACAGGAACATTTAATGAAAAACAATTCAAAATGCAGGATTCTAATAAAGTAACTACCAATTTAGCATATTTAAAATATCATAACTTTTTAAGTTCTTTAATACTTGGAAATACAGATTTATCGTCCCTGAATCTCAAAGAGTAACGTGCCAGCATTTGAAAACACTGAGAAAGTTCATGGTGTGTTATACTTCTAAATTGTACCATTGTTAATGAATAAACTTACTTTGTTCTTATTAGTAAAAAGTTTAAAAAACTTTTATAAAATAAATAATCTTAGAGCTGACTTAGAGACTAAAAGCCATGTGCTTTTAATCCTACTCTGAATGAAGATGAAGCCAATAATAGAAAAATGAGAGACACCATAAGACAATAGATGGCTCTATTTCCTATCATAAAATTTAACTACATTGCTTAATTATAAATCTCTAGGTTAATAATTAGCTATCTTAAATCTCAGGTACTTCCTGTTTCAAGTTTATTAGTCCATTAGTATACAATGTGAAGTTTTAACGAGAAGAAGCAAATAATGCTCAAAATAGCAGGCCTGGTGTGTTAGAATTCATCTCCTTGAAACTGAGATGTGATTTAGATGCTAAAACTTAGTTTGTTGGCTCAATTTTTTTATTTTTGCATCTAAATTTTATTAGCAAGAATAAGTGTAGTGCAAGAAGTATGATTAAGTAAAGGGAGTTGAATAGAACTAATACTCATTTTATTTGGCAAAAATCGGAAGTTTTTTACCTGTAAATTTATTTTTATAAAGCTGGAAGTCTGACTCTGGAGTTAAAGAAGCAGAAAAGGCACCAATATTGTAAAGCTAACCTTTAAAGCTCAACAGGAATATAAAGAATAAAGCACCCTTAGTAAGTCTCGACAGCTATAAAGAGTGCAGCAAAGTAGCCTGAAACAGAGAACATACTACAATCAGCTGCTCCCTGGAGAAATTCTGGGATTTATAGTCACAATTACTCATAGTATTTCTAAAGGAAAAGTCTTGACAAATAGTCCACAGCATTACTTAAGCCTTGTGCCACTTTGATATTTAATGGGCTTTATTAAATTCTACCATAGAATAGCAAATAGTTAAAGATCATGCCCTTAAGAAGTTTACAGTGTAGTCTGAATGGTAAAAAAAAAAATGGAAAGAGGAGATACACTTCCCCCATAAAAACCTTAAATGCAATTACAACAGCAGAAACTTGTTTTAGTGTGGGACAGTGAAGATGGAAGGAAGTCTAATGATTCACAATACAAACAGGGAAAGGCTCAATTCAAGAAGAGAAACAAATTCGACAATGTGAAATTTTTTATTTGGTTTCCATTTTCCAGCACCAAAAACAAAATAACCAATAATGTACTATTATCACTAGGGTTCCATTCAACTCTCTGATGAGCAGTTTGGAAGATTTCTAATACAGTCCTATATATGCTGCAAATATTTCTTCTGCCAATCATGTTCTGTCACAGCGCTCAAAGATTTCTCCTCACCTTCCCTAGGTCCCCCAACAAATTTTCATAGATATTGTATATCTAAGGATAAGCAATACTGCTGCACAGAATTTTGATCATTTTATTTCCACTGAGCTGCCCATGATAATCTCACTCTAAAATATCATGATGTTTCTGAGCTTAAAAGGTTTTAAAGAACTATACAGATTTACAAAGTAAAACACAACTATAAAATGACCACAGCTAATTCAAGGGAAAAAAATCAAACTGTAAACACATTTTTCTAATGACTCACCATTTTCCTTTCTCAGTTTCTTGTTTGGCTTCTTTATTCTGAAGAATTTTGTGCTTGAAGTTAGCATTATAGTTGAAATTAGAAAGTATCAAGATTAAGTTGTACAGAGAATCCTGTGGAATTAAGTATTTGAAGTAACTGCCATTTTAAAATGGAAAATTGTCATATCAAATATTCACATAAAAATACTTCACAAACCTTTAGAGAATGGACATGGTTAAAGTACCTTGCTCACTATTTAGAAAAAAAATACCTATTCTAGGTAGTCAATTTGTAAGTAGGTATTAGTCTCTGTAAGTTGTATATTACAAAAAGGAGCTTTGCAGATTCTGTGGAATTTGAAAGTCAGGAGAATAAGGTCTATTGTTTGTTTGGCTTCTGCCTGTTAGTAATATAGAGAGCAAAGAACTAAATGAGTTGCTATTTGGGATGTTTTTGACTATTGTATTTGGTTTTGGTTGGTTTGAATTTAAGACAAGGTTTATTTCATACAATATATTCTGATTATGGTTTCCCCTCCCCTTACTACTTCTAGCTCCTCCCCATCTCCTCTCCAATCCTGATCCACACCCTTTCTGTCACTTATTAGAAGACAAACATATGTCTAAGGAATAAAAATAAAATAAAATAAAGCAAATGAATCAAAATAGGATGAAACAAGAATAATAACCAAAGTAAAGCATATGAAATGCTTATAGACACCGTGACACACATGTGTACACACACAGGGATTCAGTTAAAAATGTATACAGAATGCACAGGTAAGATGTGTGTGTGTGTGTGTGTGTGTGTGTGTGTGTGTGTATGTGTGTGTGTGTTTGTGTAAGATATACATGCACAAAGGACTTGTAAGGTAAATATTTTTTCAAGCCCTGAATTGACATTATTAGACAAAGAACCTCCAAAATTTGTGTTGAATTAATTTTTTGTTTGCCATCTAGTAAGCATGGGGCCTGACCTTACAAGCGGTTTGTTTCCCCAGTGAGACTCCCTTGGAGAAAACTATCTTTTTATTTGCAAGTGGATATCAATTGGAGATAGCATGTAGGTTAGGGAGGGGGACATGTTTCCACGTCTCCTCTCAGCTCTAGGACCCTGTCTGAGGCAGAAACATGTAGTCCCTGTGCAGGAGACACAGTCTCTGTGAATTCATATGTGCATCAACTCTGTTGTGTCTAGAAAGTCTTGATTCCTTGCCATCATCTATCCCTTGTAGCTCTTACACTTTTTCTGCCTTTTCTTTTGCAGAATTTCCTGAGCCCTCAGGTAGTTATTTGATGCGGATATCCCTTTTAGCGCTGAGTATTCCGAGGTCTCTCACTCTTTGCAAATTTTCTGACTGTGGGTCTCTGTATTTGTTTTTATCTGCTGCAGGAGGAAGCTTCTTTGATGATAACTGAATAATGAACAAATTTATGAGCATAGCAGAATTTTGTTAGGAGTCATTTTATTGCTATGCTCCTTTATCAAAGCAATAATATTTGGCATTTCCTAGGTTCCTGGCCTTTCTAGTCTCAGATTCATGGCCTCCCAAACAGTGTTACGTATGGGTTCCATCTCATGGAGTGAGCCTTAACTCAAATAAGATATTAGTTGGCTACTTCCACAGTCTCTGTGCCACTATTGCACCAGTGTATATTGCATGTGTGTTAGCTATTCTTGTAAATCAAAGGGTTTGTAGGTGAATGGAAAGATGACTCAGCCGTTAAAGGCTAAACTCACAACTTTTTTTTAAATGTTCCTTTAAATGAAGAATTCTATTTTGTTACAGTTTGGTAGAATGCTATAGGGAAGTATAAAGAGGTCCTCAATTCCACTACTAGATATTACTCATGATATGAATGAGTTTTTACCATCACCCACTCTCCATTCTATTGTTCTCCTCCAGTTAAACCTTAAGGGTTTACTGCAAGAAAGCAAGGTAAGATACTACAGACCCCATGATGCACCTCTTATTGTTTTTCAATTGCTTCTAATTCTGGACAATTATGCAAAAATCCTTTAATATTTCTCATATTACAGTCAAGACGGTAGGTCCTTTACATACTAAATGAAAGAAACCATATGAGATGTAAAATTTATTTTCCTTTTAAGGAGTAGCTGTGGCTGAAATACCTTTCAGTATTTTTTCATACAATAAATTTTAGTCATTTTCTGTCCTTTTCCCAACTCTTCCCAGATCCTCTCCATTTCTCTATGCTCCCAATTTTATGTTCTTTCTCTATCAAGCACTAATAAAATCCTAACAATCAAAGAGACAGTAAGACAAAAAAAATGAAACAAAATACAACAAACATAAATTGGGTCTATTTTTGTGTAGGCCAACTACTCCTGGGCATTATCCCTGCCCTGGAATGTGGTTGATATACACAGTGACACTCTATTGTAGAATACTTCTTTTTCCTTTTTCCAGCAGGTACCAATTGCAAATGCCTTCATGATCAGTGGTGAGAATTGGCGTCAACTGCCCCTTCTCAGTGCTAGGACTCTGTCTTGCTTGAACCTGTGTAAGTCCTGTGCTTGCTGCCACAGTCTTTGTCAGTTCATAAGTGCACCAGTCTGGCTGCTTCAGGAAGACACTGTTTCTTTGGATCCATTCACCATGTATCTGGTTCTTACAATCTTCCCACTTCCTCTTCTACATAGATCCTTATTTAATGAAGACATCCCATTTAGTGCTGTTTGCTCCTACTCACTGTCATCTGCACAATGTCTCACTTAGTTACCATCTATTGCAAGAAGAAGCTTCTCTAAAGAGGCTTGAGTGACACAATAATATACAGGTATAGCAATAGGTCATAAGGAGTCATTTTATTACTAAGTTCCTATAGCAGGATAATAGTAAGATTTTCCCTAAGTCCATGACCCATCTAGTCTGTTCTTGGCCTCATTAGCAGTCCTTTATTTGGGTTCCATACCGTGGAGTGTCTCTAATACAATAAAGCAGTGGCTGTTTATTCTAATCAAATTTGTATCATTATTGCATCAGTACATTTTGCAGGCAGGTTGTTGATGTAGGTCACAGACTTTGTAGCTGGGTGATACTCACAATTACTTTTCTCCTCTGGTAGTGTGGAAAGTACCTTCCAGCACCATGAACTCTAGTCAGTAGGCAGAAAGTTTCTAGTTGGGTGCAGCTAAATATTTCCATATTGGACAGCATATGTAAGTGTTAGTCATCAGTAACAGAGATGTACCATCAAGTTATAGATGGTAGTCAATAGTGTTGGCAATAGCCTATAATGATAGGGTGATATATGGGTTCCCTTTGGCCAACAGCTGAACAATATGTAACCCATTTTTGGCATGGTGGGTTTTACTTGTTAGCATGAGATATCTGATTGGAGCATTGTATCCCCTATTATGTGTTGACCCAATTTAAAACTCACATATACGTGTGTGTGTGTGTGTGTGTGTGTGTGTGTGTTAGGAATCTTCTAAAATAGTTTGCTTTCATATGGCTTTTCAAAAGACCTTTAGTATTTTGTCTTTTCCTTTTATTCTCTTTTATCCTACCTTCCCATCCTGCTCCCCATTTAACCACCTTATTCTCCTTTCTCCTTTATCTCTTTATGGGACTATATTCTATTTCCCTTTTTTTGAAAGTGCTCCTTAATAGTTACCTAAACTCTGTGGTTAAAATGTTTGAAACATACATGCCTAAAGCTTAAAAGCTAATATCTGCAAATAAGAGGAAAAAGGAATATGTGTTTCTTGGGTCTGGGCTACCTCACTCAGGATGGTTGAGTATCTTTCCATCTATTTATCTGCAAATTTCATAATTTCATTTTTCTTAACATATGAATAATATCTCTGTACATAAATGTGCCACATTTTCATTAGCTGTTCATTAGTTGATGGATATCTAGGCTGTTTCCAATTTCTAGCTATTATGAATAAAGCAGCAATGACCATGGATGACCAAATACATCTGTAGTAAGATGTAGAGTCCTTTGAGTATACGCCCAAGAGTGATGTAACTGGACCTTGATATCCCTGGGAGTCCTGCTTTTTCTTTTTTCTTTTTTTTCTTTTCTTTTCTTACTTTCTTCTTTCTTTTTATTTCTTTCTCTCTTTCTTTTTTGAAGGGAAATAGAGGAGGAGTTGATCTGGGGAAGAAGGGATGTGGGGGGAGGGACTGGGAGGAGTGGAGGGAGAGGGAAACCTGCAGTTGGGATGTAATGTATGAGAAAAGAATAAAAGTTAAAAAGATAAAACAAAACAAATTAAAAATAACTTAAAAGAGTATACCTAAAATAGATATAACTGCTTGTAATAATTTCATGAGATTAACAAATATTAAAATAATTAAGAATACAAAAATTGTATTCTGTCTATTTTGTATAAATATTGATAAATAGGAATGCTCATATGTGGTAATGGTTGGACATTCTAATCATTTTGTGTTTAGATTATTTTGATGCTATCATCTCAGTAATTTGCAATTCCTGAGGATTCTCAGCATTATATATCATCTACTGCATTCCATAAAGAGAAATACAGAGGGCATAATAATTTCTTCTAAATTCAGTGTCCTTTTCACTCTTTTCTTTTATTTTCATTTTTTGCTTGTTTGTTTGTGTCTTTTTATGTACTTTGGCTGTGCCTGTAGTGGAATTTTACTATTTAGTGGAACTTACTAGGTAGATCAGGCAGACCTTGAGCCCACAAAGATCTGTCTGCCTCTGCCTTCTGAGTGGGATTAAAGGCATACACCACCACACCCAGGTCAATCATTTCTAATAAATGGCATCAATCTATCTATCTATCTATCTATCTATCTATCTATCTATCTATCTATCTATCTATCTATCTATCTATCTATCTATCCAGTTTTTGCCCAGAGAATATTATTGTTTTAATGTCTCTTCTCTATACTAAAATAAATATATCTCTTTTGTTAATACATTATGGTTTTCTTTTTTTTTCTTTTGTTTTTTGAGACAGGGTTTCTCTGTGTAGCTTTGTGCCTTTCCTGGAACTCACTTTGTAGACCAGGCTGGCCTCGAACTCACAGAGATCCTCCTGCCTCTGCCTCCTGAGTGCTGGGATTAAAAGCCATGTGCCACCACTGCCCAGCACAACATGGTTTTCTAATTTCTCCATAATCTTGTGTGTTTGATATAGCTAATATACAAATTTACACTTTATGGCTGCTAACAATAATATAAAACTTGATTTGTTGTCTTTTACAGCTCTCTCCATTACTATGATATTATTATCATATACACAGTTTTTCACATCAAAAATTCACATTGTGTCACTGTGTTAATCAGATTCTGGTAGTGGCTAGAATCTTCATATCTGCCATTATAGATGCAATAATGTTTCTTACTAAGTAGTTTATTATTCAGTATTCTCTTGGCATATTTCTATCAATCAAGTGGCATTTCATTACCATTTACTACTTAGTTTTGGTTTCCATGATGCAGTTAGAAGGTATGGAGGGGAAAGCCATTGCAAGGTAAAATTTGCAGACATTTGGAGAGCAAAGACTTGGTATGTACATATTTGAAGTTCAATTTCTTTGATTTTTTCAGGAAAAATGGAAATAATTCTCAAATTTTAAAGTATAGATACACTGAAATATAGATAATTCTAGCAAATTAACAGACTTTTATTGTAACTGAAAATTATCTCGGGATATTTTCTAATATGTGAAACCAGTTATTTGAGATTCCATATGTGCAGATTACCTAATAACAAGGAATAAACAATGGTGAAGTAATCTTTACCTAAAACAATACTGAAATCATATACAATTATATAAATACATCTCTAATTTTCACTATGATCTGACATTAAAAAAGTCAAAATGGGAATTTGTTAAGTTTAGCTTCTTGAATCAATATCTCAGAATTTCAAGACAGCTTTACCATAGTCAATTCTTAGCTGACTTATAAATATCTATTGTCGCTAAGCAGATCCAAGCCAGTTTTCCTCCCAACTTCGGATTTTTTTCACTTTGCTACTGGCTCCAAATGTAGAGATTAATAATTGTTATGGATAACAGACAAAGTGTGACATTGTAGTTAGTTGTTTGATTTCCTAGTCTGTGTCAGTTTGTAGTCATCACTGCTTTTATAAAGCTACCAGAATGAAGAAGAAAACACTTCGATCAGATTTCTAATATGCTAAATGAATAAATAATTAGTCGACACAAGCAATGGAATTTATTTTTAAATTAAGGAAACCAACTTCCAAAAATGTTTATTATAGGTAACATAAAAGCTATTGCCCTCCAAATGAAATGTGTGCTTCTTGCAAAGTCTATATAGAAAAGTATGATTGAGTGCCTTTGCAAAGTATCTAATTCCAAGTGCCAGTTTCTGGTATTTAATGCTGTTGTGAACTCCATTGAACTGTTTAATCTCCTTGAGCCTCAATTTCTATCATCTATGAAATGAAGTGCAGCTATAAATATTTCATATGACTATGTGGAGTATTTGCAGAGACAATAAATTGAGAAATTTTGGAATATTTCCCTATCCAAAAGTGCTCAGTAAATGTTAGCATTATGAGTTCACATGTCTGAATAATTTTAGAATGCCTCATCTGTATTTTATGAAAATTAAAATAATTAAGGAAATTTAGCCAGCATTGCTTTGGAGTGAGGAAAAATTCCTCCTAGTCATTTCTGATTCACTGAGTTATTCTATAGAGTGATAAGTAATTGTTATTATTATAAGCCTTTCATTTCTCATTTGGAGAGATTTCTATAATCTAGTCTATTATAAACACCATTTGCTAAAATTAATTTCTGGAATAATAATGTTTAAAAACTAATATTTTCTATTAATCCAAGCAGTGAATGGAATATAAGAAATTCAACCTGAATACAGGGAAAGATGCTTGGTCTTATGTCAGCTTGATACACTATGCTTTGCTGATGTCCATGGGAGGCCTGCCCCTTTCTGAGTGAATATGGAGGAGGGGTGGATTGGGAGGGTGAGGAAAGGTGGGAGTAAGTGGGAGGAGAGGAGGGAAGGGAGGCTGTAGTCAGGATGTAAAATGAATAAATAAATTGATTGATTAAAAATAATGAAATGCCAAAGTTGGAGAATTCTTTGAAAATCGCATATAAAATATGTATAAACTTAAATTCTTCTAAATCAAAAGAAAAACTATAAATTTATTATGTAAGTTTTACTCCCAAATTAAGATAACTTGAATTTCAGCTCTCATAAAAAAAAACAAAATAATTCAACAATTTCTTATGTTACTTAACTGTACTCTTAGCTTGTTGGGGAGTGTAACTGGACACAGTATCCACATCTGTCACCCTGGCCTCTTATCCTGTAACTACCACGCATGAGTGAATCTCCATATACGTTGGCTAGGCTGGTGTCCAGATCAACAATGCCTGCTCATAGCTGTAATACCTGGAACATATCATCCAGCTGATGGCAAGTTGCCAAATGACAAGACCATTGGGGGAGGAGATGACTCCTTCAACACCTTCTTCAGTGAGACAGGCACAGGCAGGCATATGCTCAGGGTAGTATTTGTAGACATGGGTCCCACAGTTATTGATGAAGTTCATACTGGTATCTACCACCAGCTCTTCCACCCCACATGGCTCATTACCGGCAAGGAAGATGTTGCAAATAACTATGCCTGTGGCCACTACACCACTGGTAAAAAGATCATTAACCTTGTCTTGGACCAAATTCTCAGGCTGAGAGACTAGTGCATAGGTATTCAGGGCTTCCTAGTTTTCCATAGCTTTGGGAGGGGAACTGTCTCTGGGTTCAACCTCCCTGATGATGGAGTGGCTCTCTGTTGAAGATGGAAAGTAGTTCAAGATGGAGTTCTCCATTTTCCCAGCACCTAGGTTTCCACTGCCATTGTTGAGCCCTGCAATTCCATACTCATCACCCATACCACCCAGTAACATTCTGATTTTGCCTTCATAGTAGACAAAGATGCCATCTATGGTATCCGTCTTAGAAACCTCAATATTGAGGGCTCAACATACATTAACCTTAACTGCCTTTTTAGCTAGATTGTGTCTTCCATCACAACTTCCTTCCTATCTGATGGGTCCCTGAATGATGGTCTGACAGAATGCCAGACCAATCTGGTGCCCTACCATTGAATCCACTTCCTGCTGGCCACATATGCTCCTGTTATCTAAGCTGAGAAAGTCTAACCAGGGCAGCTTTCTGTAGCAAAGATCATCAATGCCTACTTTCAGCCAGCTAGCCAGATGGTGAAATGTGACCCTTTCTATCAGCTTCCTCCTGTGCAGTGGTGATATGATTCCCACAGATGTCACTGCTGCCACTGCAACCATCAAGACCTAGTGCAGCAGCATCTAGTTTGTAAACTTGTACCCCATTGGCTTAAGAATTGGCATTAATTATCAACCTCCCACTATGGTACACGGTGGGGAGATGGCCAAGGTACAGAGAGCTATGTGCATGTTGAGCAACACCACAGCAAGTGCTGAGGCCTAGGCTTACCTCGACCACAAGCTCGACCTGATGTATGCCAATGATCAGCCCTTGTGCACTGATATGTTGGCAAGGGCGCAGAGGAAGGGGAATTTGCTGAGCTTCTTAATGACATGGCTGCCCTAGAAAAGTTTATCAGGAGGTTGGTGTGGATTCTCTTGAAGGAGAGGGTGGGGAACAAGGAGAGGAATACTTACCATTCCTTTTAGCCCCATAGTGATTCAGATTCCCAGAACTTCACCTTCAACATAGCTGACAATCATAAATGTCTCCAATTATGTTATTTTCATTCTGTGGTGATGTTTATCTTGTATATATGTTCCTTAAAGGGTTTTCATGATGTCTCAAAGAAAAGCATTTAAAAAAAGAAATTGAATTATTATCTTATTCCATCATTGCCTTGTTTATATTATATTAAATGAATTATCAAATGCATAAGACATGATAATAAATGTTATTTTAGTCTTTTCTATGTGTTCTAGAAGCACATCCTGAAAAAATGAATTTAGCAAATGTTTTAGAACACAGGTAAATTTATTTTTTTCTATAAAAACACAAAGAATAAATATTAAGGTTTTGTGGTCATCTGTTCAACTTTGCCAATTGTACATGAATTAATTTCAATAAAACTATATTTACATAAGTTGAATTTTAAATTTTCCATAGTCCATTTAAAAATTATAAAATAGAATCATAATTCATGCTTCATGAAAAATAGCTAGCTTGTCTTATTTAGCCCACAAACTGTAACTATTCTAGCATGCTGGGAGACACAAAATTAATATTGCCAGATTAGAAAGACACGAAAAGTACTCTCAAGTTGGCAGACTTCTCTGAGTTCCTTAGAGCTTTGAACTTTCTTAAAATTCTCAGTAGATGACTCTTGCTTACTCTTTTAGAAGTGTTTCGATTTCACACTGCATTTAGACTCACTTTGTTATGTCAGGATGCTCTGAACACTGTTAAACTAAAATAAGCTGCCTGCAAGTTGTTTTACACTAATATAAAACAGTAAAAGAGCATGCAGAACATATTTCCATACGTGATACTTAAGTTCAATAGATATTTGTAAAATGTATAATAAATGTATGAAAGGTCAAAATGGAAAATACATCTTAAAAACTTGCTTTCTATTTGTTTCCATTCTAGGGAAGAACAAGTAGTGTATACCAATAACTATAATAATACAGTAGTAAGTTCTAAATAACAGTATATCCCAAAAGTCATAAATAACATGTTTAACTAAATTAGGAAAAAAAGCTTGCAAGAGCTAAACTTTTAATCCCAGTATGTTATCTACTAATGAGTGTGTGTGTATGTGTTTGTGTGTGTGTGTGTGTGTGTGTGTGTGTGTGTGTGTGTAAATATATACTTCTCATTTGAAGTATATAATTTAGGTACCTACTACTTTCATAAATGACTAGCTCTTTTATGTATACAGGGAATGCATTTGTATAAAAATAAAATCACACTACTTAATGGTAATATTGCCAACAAGCACTTATTTTTAGAATCCTATCACAATATTACTTCATTCTTCCTTTAAAATTCCTCATAACATAAAGTTAGGTAAGCAAAGAATTACTTAAAGACTAGTAGAAAAACATTTCACAGCCCAGATATTCTGCCCTCATACATCTAGCTGATTTCCCGCATTTATTTTTGGAGATTACTTCCTCTCTTTCAAGGCTGTCATTGTCTTTTGTTTAGCTGTAAATAGCCATGGCCTTTCTGTTACTACTTTCAATAGGAACATGTTCATTTGTAAACAACAAATATACTTTTCCATATGTTACTGGCTCATTGTATTGTGGCAAGTATTCTTAAAATTAGTTCTAAATGCTTAACAAATGTAAATGTACAATACTATAGAATGATATTATATAGCAGATCTCTGTAATTTATTCTTTCTGTATTACTGAAACTTTACACCCAATCTGGAACAATTCCATGTTGCCATTGCCCATAACCTCCTAGCAACTAATGTTCCACTCCATCTTTCTATGAGATTGTCTCTTGAGGATATACCATATTAGTTGAATAATGTAGTATTTGTTCTGCTGTTGTTGCATAATTCTATCTAGCACAAAATAATTCAAATTTATGCATATTTCACATCACAGGATTCTCAGCACTGAATAATATTCCATTGGATGAATAAACCATGATTTATCCATTAAACCATCTTTGTTAATTTAGGTGTTTCCCTATTTGTGGATAATGCTGCAATTAATACGTGATTATATTTAGTATCATCTTCATAGGGTTTAGAATCTTCCAGCAGACAACCTCTGGGCATGCCTATGTGGAGTATCTAGATATCTAGTTATATAATTATCCCCCTACTCCAACTATTGCTTCCCATATATTAGTGACTGTGGGACTACCCACCAGGGCATAGAAAACCTACTGGCAGCTGCAGCCTCAAAGAAAGCTGATTCTACTTCCCTGAGCAGACATCAAGTTCCACTAGTTCCTCAGCTAGGGGAGAAGACTGCTGAGCCCTTCCCCTAGTTCATATTGGAAATTTGAATGGTGTGATCTGATGCAGAAATTATGAAGTCAGCTACAGCTAATGTGAGTTCATGTATGAATCAGCCATGTCATGTGCTTTCAGCCAGAATAGATTCTACTTCTTCCATAAACCTATTCCTCTCTAACACACAGTTGTATTATCTATTCATTGTTTTTTTTCTGGCTATTTGCAAAATTTGAAAACCCATACGCCTTACATCCTTCCCATATTTAAATTTATACTATTTGTTCATACTTCTTTTCTTCTTGGATATTTCATTTTAGATTTATTCTGAATTTGATAGCACTCATTTATAATAAATTATATATAAGGGTCTGTTATCAGCAATACTCCATAGTCTGCACATTACAGTAGAGAAATCATGCTAAGTATCTAATTATTGTAATAGTCTTTTTGTCACTTGTATTCCACACTATACTGTGAACTGTTCATAGCAAGTATATTACCCCATTTCATATATTTGAACTTATTATATCTAGCAATTGTTTTAGAATAATCTATCATGTTAAAAAATAACATTACATTATAGTTTATGAACAAATTCTAGGAAAAGTATAACTCAATGGATGAGATAGCTTTACAGTTCAAAGAACAGTGACAAACTTACTGTTCAATTTTATACTCAGCATTATAAAACAAGTTATGATTGTCACCAATTTTTAAATTTGTGAGTTATAAATATATATTATATACTCTCACTCATTTGTCATATTACCAAATCTAGTATCCTCCTTCCATACTATAAACCCTCTCCAGATGTTGCTGATAATTACATACATGCACACATGTATTAATTTTGCTGTTTCCACAAATTTCAATCCCCTTATTCATAAATCCATTTCTTTATATTCTGCCTTATTGCAAAAGAGGGTTGAAATTTGCAAACTGAAAGGCAGACATTAGGTAGGTAAGTTTAATTATTGTTCAATGTAGACATTTAGGAAAAGACCATTTAAAGCTTTATTTTAAAAAATATTTTATTTAATATTTATACATGATATAATTTTGAATCAAATTTGCTCTCCTTTTTCACTCCAATCCCTCTCCTATATCCCCCCTTCTCTTTTACCTCTGAACTTCATGTTTTCCCTTTTGTTTAGTACTCAATGATTCCCATTCAGTGCTGTCTTTATGGACATGAGTGTGGAACCATATACTGTAGCCTCTCAGAGCCCAGTCTCTAAAGAAAATGGAATGTCCCTTCCCCAACAGCCATCAATTGCAAAATGTTTCTCAGATAAGGGTGGGAATTGATGATCCTCTCCTCCATTCATGCTGAGATTTTGACTACCCAAATGAATCTTCTCCAATGAGGATAGAGAGAGCCAATAATCTGTGTGTATAAAGTTAACAACATAGGAGAGAGATTATTTTATGTCCACTTAGCAGAATAGTAGTCCTAGGTTTTCCTCTAAGGTCTATGACCTAAACAGCACGGAACTTTTGGACCAGTTAATAGTACTAGACATGTGTTCTAGCTCATGGATCTGGATTTAAATCCAACTAGAAAGTGTTTTGTTATTTTCATAATTTTATGACACTATTATACCAATGGAAATATCTCGCTATCTCAGCTGTTACTGTAGATTGCACAAGGTAAGACTACTGATTACTCTTACCTCCCTAGTAGCATGCATAGAACACTCCAGTGCTATGAAAGATATTGAGTAGGAATGAAGCTTACAGATCATTACCAACTTGATTTCTTCATACTCTATGACACAGATATGTGGTATGTTTAGCAATTTGGTCTTATAATCGAATTCTAGAGGGAAACCAGGAGCAATGAGAATAGGCTGTCATGATTGGGATTGTGTCTGTAGGAACTCATTAATCAAAAACTTAAAAAGAGTTAATATATATATATATATATATATATATATATATATATCACTGTATCTCCATTATAGGGTAATTCCATTTAAACTCTCTCCTCTCTGTTTCTCTCTCTCTCTCTCTCTCTCTCTCTCTCTCTCTCTCTCTCTCTCTCTCTCTCTCTTTCTCTCTCTCTCTCTCTCACACACACACACGCACATATATATATTAATAAGTTTCTCTAATAGTTCTCATAATATAATACATATTGAAAAAAAACATTAGTTGTGGACAATGAGGTTGTTCCATTAAAATAGTTAAGAACAATATTTGACTTTTACAAAACTGTGTCACACTAGTTAGCTTTAGATGTCATGGTTTAGAATTAGTCGTGTGCCCATTATATCTTCTCAAGATACATGGGTATTTGCAATTCTTTGTTTTAGAATAAAATAATATTCTAAGATCATTATAATTGGGGTTATTATTCATTGCCATCACATTTATATTTGAATATACGTTATTCAATAATTATTTCTCTCTTATAAATTCACACTTTATTCACTGTATGTCACAAGCATATTTGCTATCATTCATTCACATAATAAATTGTCTTAATTGTGAGAAGATCTTAAAATTGAATTAATTAATTAATCTGTTATTGGTTGTCATTGTCTTAGTCAAAGTTTCTATTGCAGTGAAGAGACACCTGACCATGGTGACTCTTAATAAGGAAAACATTTAATTGAGGCTGGCTTACAAGTTCAGAAGTTTAGTCCATTATCATCATGGCAGGAACTCAAAGGCACACAAGCAGACATATGCTAGAGAAGGAGCTCAGAGCTCGATATCTGGGTCAGAAGGCAGCAGGAAAAGAAAGTGAGTCATTGGGCCCACCACCAGTGACACAGTTCCTCCAACAAGGCCACATTTACTCCAACAAGGCCACAAGTCCTAATTCTTTCAAATAGTACCACTCCCTTTGAGCCATGGGGGCCATTTTCATTTAAACCACCACAGTCACTAAGAACTTTCTATCTCTTACCTTAGTTAGGGTTTCTATTGCTACAACAAAAAAAAAAAACATGACCAAAAAGATAGTTGGGGAGGAAAAGGTTTATTGACTTAAATTTCCACAGCATTGTTCATCATTGAAGGAAGTCAGGACAGGAACTCAAATAGGGAAGGATCCTGGAGACAGGAACTGATGCAGAGACCATGGAGAGTTGTTGCTTCCCCTGGCTTGTTCAGCCTGCTTTCTTATAGAACCCAGGACCACCTCCAAAGGGATGGAACCACCTACAGTGGACTAGGTCTTCCCTCATCAATCATTAATTAAGAAAATGCCCTATATCTGGATCTTATGAAGGCATCTTCTCAGTTGAGATTCCTTCCATTCATATAAAACTAGTTTGTGTGTCAAGCTGATCTAAGAATAGTCAGTCCACAACTCTAATTTTTAATTTTTTCATTCAGTTAACTTGGGTGTCCTTTGGCAATTTCAAACATGTATGTAATGTATTCAGAATACCCTAGCTCCCTCCCCTCCCTGACTCTTTTCTTGCTCCTGCCCCTATTATCTTCCTACTCAGTACAAGCCCCTTTCCCAAATCTATCCTCTTTTGTTTTTGAGTGTGTGACCTCTGATTTTAACATGTACTTTCCTTATGGCCACTTGTTTGGAATTATATACTGGAGTCTGATGGGTAGAAATGTATACTAGAGCTTGGTGAGCCCATCAGTTGCCTAATTTACACAGAGAGAAAATGCTTCCTGAACCTCCCATTGATCTATGACTGACGTTTGACCGACACAGTCTCATAGTAGCCTCCATGCCAAGGGCCTGTTGTATGACTACATTTGTAGTGGTGATGTCATGCCCTGAAGATAGTATCTTACATATGTTCTACCTTCTAGCTCTTACATTCTTCCTATTCTATTCTGAAATGTTCTATGAGCCTTAGATGAGGTGGTATAAATATCCTGTTTAGGGCTGAACACTAAGATCTCATTATTTTACTTACTGTCATTTTTCTTTAATATTCAACATTAAATTACCTCATCTAATTTTTCACATTATTTGGTCTCTTACTGTTAATATCCTATGTAATGTCCAAAATACTGAAGGAACATTGGGATTGTGTGATGAATTTCTTTTACATTTTTGGGCAAGGTATTATACATTTAGTTTTAGCGCATTGGGGGTTTAGACTATTTTTTTTTCAATTTAAAATTTGAAATTTCATACATGTGTGTTATAATTATGTCACTTTCATTCCACTTTTTCCCCCTTCTTCCTGTGTCTGTCCCACACTTCCTCATGAATTCATGGAATTTTCTCATTTAATTGCTACCATTTAATTGTATGTACATATATAAATTTAAATACCACATGCTGAGTTCATTTAATATTGCTCATTTATACATGTTTAGGGCTTACCACTTAGGTGTGGATAACCTATTACGTATTCCATCTCTTAAAATACCATCTCTAAGAGAGGTTCAGCATTGAACATTAAATTTTTATAATGCCTACATATCAGATGATTCTATGCTCTGCTTTTATATAAAACTAGTATTGTTCTCAATAAATTGTCTCACCATTCATCATGGAAATGAATCCCAGGATTATCATTTATAATTTCATCAACAACATGGACTATTAATATGCCATGTTCTATCCTTCCCCTTCAACTAATTCAAGACCGACTTTTCTAATTGTTCTCCATACTATAGTGTTTCTCTAATGTATTCACAGCACTAGTCACTGCTGAAATTATCTTACATATTTACTTATTTACATGTGTCTCTGCCTCTCTTCATTCCACAGTAAAAGCACCAAAAGAAGTAAAATCTTGTATGTCCCATTTTTTTGGTACATAGAATATTCTTAGTAAATCTTTTTTGGTTTGGTTTGGTTTAACAAAATAAAATATTGTATGATAAAATAAAAACCATAATATTGAAGTTGAACAAGGCAAACCTACAAGAGAAATCATAAGAATCAGACTCACTCATTCACACACTCAGAAGTACCACAAAAACACTAAACTGAAAGCCATCATATACATTTAGATGGCCTAGTAACAACTTGTGCATCCCTGTGTATGCTGCTTTAGTCTCCATGAATTCATATGAGCTTTGGTCATGTTGATTTGGAGGGACTTTTTCTCCTGGTGTCCTACATTCCCTTTTGTCTCTTATACTCTTTCCACCCCTCAGTAAATAGTTTAAAGTTGTGACTTATTAGAGAATTCAACAGTGAATCCATTACCAATCACCACAAGTTTAAGTAATAAATGCTTGAAAGTATAAGTAATTAATATGTGAAAGGCACAAAGAAATGGATGGTTTTGTGTGTCAACTTGACACAAGCTAAAGTTGTCAGAAGGAGTCTCAGCTGAGGAAATGCCTCCTTGAGTTTCAGCTGTAATGTATTTTCTCAATTAGTGATCAATGGGGGGTGGACTAGACCATGAGGGTGTTGACATTCCTGGGCTGGTGTTCCTGGGTTCTATAAGAAGGTGGACTGAGCTCATGGGAAGCAAGCCAGTAAGCAACTCCCCTCCATAACCTCTGCATTAGCTCCTGACTCCTGGATTCTGCTTTTTCAGTTCCTGTCCTGACTCCCTTCTGTGATGAAGAGCAATGCTAAAGCCAAGTAAACCCTTTATTTCCCAACTTGCTTTTTGGTCATAGTGTTTTATCACAGTAATAGAAATCCTAATACAAATTGGTACCAGCATAGTGGGATGTTGCTGTGACAGACCTGAGCATGTTCCAGAGGTGGTTGTGGTTGTACCTCATTCTAGTAGCTGGACTTGGTAATGTGCAAGTGTCACCCAGGTGGTACTGGTTTTGAAGGCATGAAGGGGTCATGGAGAGAAGTGGAGGGTTCACACTGTGAAGGTCCAGGAAAGGCAATTGGTGAAGTTGCAGCCTCAGTAGCAGTTGAAGGCCCAGGACTGAAGGAAGAAGTTAAGTATTGGCAACATAGAGAGCCTATGAGAGGCTTTTGGTGAAAGTGCAGCCCAGTTGCAGCAAGGGACCCAAACATTTTGGAGATGCCAGATGACCACCAAGAACAGCTGAGCTGCAGCAGTGGAGTGGAGCCAGCCTGAGCCTAGAAGACAAGCTGTATTTGCTGCAGAGGGAAGAGCTGGAGAAGTTATTCAAGTCCTTTGCAGGAGGAATCCAGAAGGTTGTGAGTGGATCCCAGATATTGGCCAGTTAGAATTTTGTTTTGCTTTGATTTGATTATGACTGTGCCCTGTTTTTTTTTTTTTTCCTTTCTTTTGAAGTAAGAGAATTTCACTGGAGCCCACAGTTGAGAGACTTGAATTTTAAAAGACAGGATTTTTTCAGAGTTAGCTGTTTTAAAGTAACTGAAATTTTAAATGTGTTTGAATTTGTAAAGACTGTCTGACTCTAAGTTATTTAAGATCTTGGGGACAAATAAAAAAAGGAAGGGTTGTGACTTAATAGTGATTTGTTTGTGTGTCAAGTTGACAAGTTGTCAGTTGTACTTGGTTTTGTGTGTCAACTTGACACAAGCTAGAGTCATCAAAGGAAGGTGTTGCCGGAGGGCTTCTCTCCAGGTTCCCCAAGCCCCGCAGTCCCACAATCCACATATAAAATAATCACTCAGACGCTTATATCACTTATAAACTGTATGGCCGTGGCAGGCTTCTTGCTGACTGTTCTTTTATCTTAAATTAACCCATTTTTATAAATCTATACCTTGCCACGTGGCTGGTGGCTTCCCAGCATCTTCACATGCTGCTTCTCCTGGCGGTGGCTGCAGTGTCTCTCCTCCTTCTTCCTGTTTCCCCAATTCTCCTCTCTCTTTGTCCTGCCTATACTTCCTGCCTGGTCACTGGCCATCAGAGTTTTATTTATATAGAGTGATATCCACAGCAGGAAGGAGCCTCAGCTGAGGAAATGCCTCCTTGAGTTCCAGCTGTAATGTATTTTCTCAAATAGTGATCAATGAGGGAGGGTTCAGCTCATGGTGGATAGTCTCATCCCTGGGCTGATGTTCCTGGCTTCTATAAGAAAGCAGGCTGAGCAAGCCATGGGAAACAAGCCAATAAGAAGCTCCCCTCCATGGCCTCCAAATCAGCTCCTGCCTCAGGGATCTTGTCCTGTTTGAGTTCCTGTGTTGACTTCCTGTGATGATGAACAGCAATGCTGAAGTTTAAGCCAAATAAACCCTTTCCTCCCCAAGTTCCTTTTTGTCATGGTGTTTTGTCACAACAATAGAAGCCCTAAGTAAGACAAACAATAAAAAGTATTATATCAAAATCAAGCAGATATGGCTTTATTTTTGTTATTAATTTTTATTAATTTTTTTTATTTAATTTTTATACCAATCAAAGATCCCCCTCTTCCCTCTTCCCACCCTTCCAGCCCCCCCCTTAACGTACCCCCCATTCCCTCCTACAAGAAGGTAAGGCCTCCCATGAGGAGTCAGCAGAGCCTGGTATATTTAGTAGAGGCAGGTGCAAGGCTCTCCCCCTGCTGTGTGAAGTGTCCCATCATAGGTAGTGGACTCCAAAATGCCTGCTTATGCACCAGGGATGGATTTATTTTTATAAAATATTCTAACCTGGGTACTAGGCTTACTAGAAGAATTCTGGGTTTTGGCTGAAGGAACTGGTGTTGTTTAAACATTTTGCCAGCATTTTACTAATATAATCGTTTCAATAGATAGAGCTGGTCAATGTTTGAAAGCCAATGAGCTATGGAAAATTGTAATTTTCTACGTAGGGGATTTATATAATTCTGTCTCTGTTATATCATCAAGATGCATTAATAAATGAATTTTACAATGTGGTAATTAAAACTAATACCTTTGTTGAATTTATAATTTATTTATTGCCTTCATATTTCATTGTTGGCCACTGAGAAACTTTTATATGAAAATCTTGCTGACTTATATGACTCTAGTCAAAGAAATTCTCTTTGAGTAAAATAATATTTATTATTTCAATGATTCAGCAAGAAATAGTCTCCCTCACAATGAACTTGTACACTTAAGGTTTTATAAAATTTATGACAACATGCTTTCCTTTTGTATTGGTTTATGTCAAGTGCACAATAAACTTTAATGTTCTACTGTAAAAACTAATTTGCTCTATATACCCAGTAACTGAATCTTTTATTTGAAATATTAATTTGTGTCTAGAGCTTTCTTTTAAAATATTCATTTTGATTATAATTGTTCTTTCATGCACATTTTAATATTTTCAGATAACAGACAACCTATTTAGTAAAAAGTAGAGAATATATTACAAAAACAGAATTTTTACATAAAAATCGGAATGTATCTTTATTTGGGTACACAGATGTACATGAGTATTAGTCATCCTAAAAGTGGGAACTCTTCCTCTTGCTAAAGGAACTCCTCAGGCCATATATTACAATCCACCCTTCTTTTATAATCATTTTCTTGGAACTTTGTTATTGATTTTGTGGATTGAAGGGCTATACTTGTAGACCAAACACCAAATTTTTGTTGATGCCAGAGGAGAGAAAGGTAAGTAGACAATTTGAGAATCAGTTCTCTATGTACTTTAGTTCCCAATAGCACTTAAAGTAATATGATTCATTGAGAAGTGTGTGGATGTGAGCTTTTGAATGCTACTGTGCTGTGCTGTGAAATTGAAGTTCTGAAAGCACATTGTGTTTACTAATTGACAAAAATGTTCACCTTAATACAGCTATTTTAAGAAATAGAAGTACAAATAAAATTTCAAGTTATTGCCTAAATGTTATTTCTTATTTCTCATAGTAATAAGAGTTTATTCTTTTAGCAAGTGCATCAACTTCTCCTTAAAGCCAAACACTAGACATTATATTCTGTTTTTCTCAATATTATTTTATTTTTAATTTTAAATGTAGTGAATATACAGTTCTTAATGATATCATAAGAAATAACCAATATATATCACAAAGAAAAAAAGAAAAATAAATATGGAGTTCTACCAGGCAAAAAGATATTCTTCAGAAAAAAAATATAAAATTGTCTTAGAAAATATCTATTTTGTAAAGAATGTGTATACTGCAGTTTAAGAGAAAATATAAGACTACTATGATTGAATAAAATTTAAATGCTATATAACACTAAAGAAAATGTTTTTAAAGTATTTAAGCATAGCTAATATTAGAGGAAACATTTTTTTTCTATTTTTCATGATCTTATTTTGTGTAGTGATTTATTTTAAATCAAATGAAGAAACCACTACATTTTTTCATACTACTGGGACCACATCTTTCTTGATATTGTTAAATAATTTAGTCATTAGCAGATTGTGAAAACATAAATTTGATCTTTGCTGCATTTGATAAACAAATTTGAGTTGTTTTGTGGTCTGGACAACATTTGAGTTTTTATCAGTTGTGGGAAAAAACATTATTCCTGATGCTTAAATTGTCAAAGAGTGAGAGTTTCCTGGATAACTTTTTTTTTTTTAAGATTTGTAATCAGATTTATTTTTTACTAAGAAATTTTTTTTGTTCATTTTACATACTAACTACAGATTTCCCTCCTCCCTCCTCCCATCCCTCCAGCATTCTCCCCAACCCAGCCCCGCATTCCTTCCTACAAGAAGGTATGGCCTCTTATGGGGAGTCAACAGAGCCTGATACATTTAGTAGAGGCAGGTCCAAGCCCCTCCCCCTGCCTCAAGGCTGTGTAAAGTGTCCCGTCATAGGTAGTGGGCTCCAAAAAGACTGCTCATGCACCAGGGATGGATTCTGATTCTACTTCCAAGGACCCCACCCCCACCCCCCAAGCAGATCAAGCTAAGCATCTGTCTTGCTATGCAGAGGGCCTACTCTGTGAATGCTCTACAGGTGGTAGTCTAAATTCCATGAGTTCCCATTAGTTTGGTTTGGTTGTCTCTGTAGGTTTCTCCATTGTGAACCAGTTGTGGTGGCTCATGGCAGTAGAATTTGCTGAAGGAGGTAGAGGCAGGAGGATCATGAGTTCAAGGCCAGCCTGAGCTGGATAATTTTTATTTATCCTTGCACTTTCCTTATTTATTCTTCTTTTTTATATTTTTATTGAATACACACACACACACACACACACACACACACACACACACACACACATTCCGACCACAGTTTCCCCTCCCTCCATACCTACCAGCTCCCCCTACTTCTCCTCTTCCCCAGATGAACTCCCCCTCTATTTCCTCTTCAGAAAAGAGGCAACCTCCAAGAGATGACAGCCCAACAGGACAAAACAAGATACAATTAAGACAAGGCAAAAGCCTTCACATCAAGGCTGGGCAATGCAATCCAGTAAGAGGAAAGAGTCCCAAGATCAGGCAAAAGTATTAACTCAAAAAATTAAAAACAGAGGCTCAAGTAAATAATTACAGCAATTTTCATAGAATCATTAAATATAAAATATATAAGACATTAGCCGGGCGGTGGTGGCGCATGCCTTTAATCCCAGCACTCGGGAGGCAGAGGCAGGCGGATCTCTGTGAGTTCGAGGCCAGCCTGGACTACCAAGTGAGTTCCAGGAAAGGCACAAAGCTACACAGAGAAACCCTGTCTCGAAAAACCAAATATATATATATATGACATAAACAATGTATGTACATATTTACTTGTAAACAAAGTAATATATTCATGCGATGAGTCATCCTCACCTTAAAAGGATTAAAATCTTAATACACCCTACAACATGGATGAATTTTGAAATATAACTTGACAAAAAATAAGGCAGACAAAAATGAAGAAAACTGTGTTGCTGTGCTTAGATATCTGGAGTAGTTCACTATGATTACCACTAAATCTGCATACTCATCTGAGAAGTTAACATGTTTTCCCAGAAAGGTCACATTTTACAGGACTACTCAAAATGTACAAGAGTTCTCATTTCTCTAATTCCCTGTGAATACTTACTCTTTTCTTTTTTTGAGGGGGGGTATTTTTGTTTCTGATAATAGACATTATCAAAGATATGTGGTGGTATCTTGTTATGATTTTGCATATCTTTATTTTTTATTTTATAATTTAATTTAATTTTACATATCAGCGACGGATTCCCTTGTTCTCCCCCCTCCGGCCTCCCCCACCTGCCTTCCCCCCCAGCCCACCCCCCATTCCCATCTCCTCCAGGGCAAAGACTCCTCTGAGGATTGAGTTCAACCTGATAGATTTAGTCCAGGCAGGTCCAGTCCCCTCCTCCCAGGCTGAGCCAAGTGTCCCTGTATAAGCCCCAGGTTTCAAACAGCCAACTCATGCACTGAGGACAGGACCTGGTCCCACTGCCTGGATGCCTCCCAAACAGATCAAGCTAATCAACTGTCTCACTTATTCAGAGGGCCTGATCCAGTTGGGGGCTCCTCAGCTATTGGTTCATAGTTCATGTGTTTCCATTCGTTTGGCTATTTGTCCCTGTGCTTTATCCATCCTTGGTCTCAACAGTTCTCACTCATACAAACCCTCCTCTTTCTTGCCAATTGGACTCCTGGAGCTCCACCTGGGGCCTGGCCATGGATCTCTGCATCTGCTTCCATCAGTCATTGGTTGAGATTTCTAGCATGACAGTTAGGGTGTTTGGCCATCCTATCACCAGAGTAGGTCAGTTCGGGCTTTCTCTTGACCATTGCCAGTATTCTATAGTGGAGGTATCTTTGTGGATTTCTGTGGGTCTCTCTAGCACTTTGCTTCTTCCTATTCTCATGTGGTCTTCATTTATCATGGTCTTTCATTCCTTGTTCTCCCTCTCTGTTCTTGATCTAGCTGGGATCTCCCGCTCCCCTAAGCTCTCTTTCTCTTGACCCTTGCCCTACATTACCCCCACTCATGTCCATGTTATTCATGTAGATCTCATCCATTTCTTTGTCATTGGGCGATCCCTGTGTCTTTCTTGGGGTCCTGTTTTCTAAGTAGCCTCCCTGGAGTTGTGAGTAGCAGTCTAGTCATCTTTGTTTTACATCTAGTATCCTCCTATGAGTGAGTACATATCATGTTTGTCTTTCTGAGTCTGGGTTACTTCACTCAGGATGATTTTTTTCTAGATCCATTCATTTGCCTGCAAACCTCATGATGTCATTGTTTTTCTCTGCTGAGTAGTATTCCATTGTGTATATGTACCACATTTTTATCCATTCTTCATTTGAAGAGCATCTAGGTTGTTTCCAGGTTCTGGCTATTACAAACAATGCTGATTAAATAAGTTAAGATCTTCTGATTTTCATAATCACCTATCAAGTGAGTAAGATAATTTCTATTCCTAATTTGCTGATTTCATCAGGAATAGATACTAGATTGTATCAATGTGTTGTTTCATTGGTTGACACATTCTTTTACTTTTGATTATTTTAAATGGTTTTAAATATTGGCTAATTTTTGAATATTGAATCAACTTTCATGAGATAAATTTCACTTAGTCACTGCATGTATTCTTTTAATCTGCTGATATTGGGTTTTTGGAATTGTGTTGATGATTATTTTGTGTTTGTATTCATGAAATAATTGTTTTTTATTTTTGTGTTTTTTTTATATTTTTGTTACTTTAATTTTTCACATAACACAGAAAATATTAGTTTTGTGATGTTTACACATATAATTAGCTTAAGTTCACACTCTCCTACCACATGCTCTTCTATCTCTCTTTCCCCTGCCACCATTTATGTTCTAATACAAGTATTCTCCTTTTTACTTTCATATCACATATATTGTTAACCAATTTGGTCCTCCTTTGATGCCTCATTTTATCTATCTCATGGAATAATTTCTAATATCTGAGGATCTATCCACACTCAGGACTGCACGCACACATACATATACATACACAGTTTAAAAGGTAGTATCCACATATTAAATAAAGAATTAAATATCATGAACTATTGCTCTTTCTGAGCCTGAATGGCCTCACTTAAATATAATATTTTCCAGTCCCATCTGTTACTGCATTATAGTATCTGGGCTGGCTTTTCTTGACCTTGAATTTGAAATAATCGCTGATAGGGATTTAAAAAATAATGAGAAAACAATATAGGAAACAAATCAACAGTTTGTATCAGAAAGAAATATGCTGTCAAAATTAACAACAATCTACATAAATGAGGGTAATCGTAGGCTACCATTTTCACTAGTGGTTTTCTTTGGTGGAATTAAAGAGAAGGAGGACTTTGGTTGCTAAGAGATATATTGTGGATGGTTCTTTGTTTTGGATTATGTAACCTTTGACTAATGTATCTATCCTTTCCCATGATGTTTCAATTTTTAACTTATGTGTGCCCAAATGTCCATAGACATAATATGGCAATGAAGAGATACTTAAAGTGTTCCCTTGCAGGACAGAGACTCTTATTATACATGTACCCCAGACTATTTCAGGCCATGTTGCCCATTATGTTTCTTTTTCTTTCTTTCTTTCTTTCTTTCTTTCTTTCTTTCTTTCTTTCTTTCTTTCTTTCTTTCTTTCTTTCTTTCTTTCTTTCTTTCTTTCTTTCTTCCTTCCTTCCTTCCTTCCTTCCTTCCTTCCTTTCTTTCTTTCTTCCTTTCTTTCTTTCTCCCTTACATTTCTAACCACAAGTATTAGGGATGCATTATAAGAGAAATTGCCCAATTTTGATTGTCATAAGTGGAGAAAAAAACTTGTTCCATTGTTCAGAGGGTAGTGTGCTTGAACCTCAGTACAGGAGAGGTCCTAGGTTACCAACAGGTATACTTTTAACTTTTAGAACAGGATGAGGATATCTCAGGTTGTCAAATGCATTATTAGAAGAGGTGTGTATGTATAACCTAAGCCAAGTGGAATTCCAGGCTGTTAAGCTATTTCCAAAGCTTATCTACTTCATATCTATTTTCTTGGAAACATCTTTCTCTATGGATGAATAAAATTTCTTGCATAAAATTACCACATGGATAAAATTATCCATTCATCTGTTGCTAGGCATATAGTTTGAATCCATTTCCTTGCTATTATGAATAGAGCAGCAATAAATATGGATTAGCAAGTATGGTAAGATATAAAGTTATTTGGGTATATACCCAGAAGAAGAGATATAACTGAGTCATAAGGTAGCCTTATTTTAGGTTGTTTATTGTTGTTGTTGCTATTATTATTATTTATATTACTTCCCTAACCTCAGCAGGGCTTATTGTCTGCCTAGGCATGTGCATTTGACCAGGCTTACAGCACCAGATTTGAGTTCTTTCCTGTAGAAGAGGCCTCTCATTCAATCAGAAAGTGGTTGGCTATCCATCTATAAGTCATAACACCATAGCACCAATGGTCATATTTTCTCTGGTAGGTCAGAAGTGTAGTAGGTGATGTCTAATAGTGTTGTTGAAAATTCTCCCCCAGAAACATATTGTGATATCTGTAGTAACTGTACCATTTTACAGTCCCATCAGCATTGAATAAATGTTTATCATTCTGCTATTTTCACTAGCATTTTTGTCATATGTTTGGTTGTTTTATTTATTTTTTATGATGATAGCCATTCTGGTTGGGATAGTATGGGATTACAAATTAGTTTTGATTTGAATTTTGCTGATGGCTAAGGATATTAAACACTTCTAGGAATATTTATTGTACTTCTTCTTTTGAAAACTATCTTTTATTTAGTAGAGTTGATTAGCAGGTACATTTATTTTTCTTTTTGGTTGACAAAAAATGTTTCATTCATTTTACACACCAATTAAAGATCCACCTCTTCCCTCCTCCCACCCCTCAGCCTGCACCTCCCAACCCATCCCCCACTTCTCCCCACAAGAAGGCAAGGCCTCCCATGGAGAGACACATCCAGTAGAGGTAAGTCTCAGCCTTTCACCCTGCCTCAAGGCTGCACAAGGTGTCCCATCATAGGTAGTGGGCTCCAAAAAGCCCCCTCATGCACCAGGGATGGATTCTGATCCTACCACCAGGGGGGCCCCCCAAGCAGATCAAGCTACACAATTGTCTCGACATGCAGAGGGCCTAGATTTATTTTCCACAACTCTAGAGAGGAGGGATTCTATGAGCAAGAGATATGCAGACCATGAGTGGAAAAAGTACAGAGACAACTGGCCAAACTAGTGGATACACATGAATTGTGGACCCAAAACTGAAGAGCCCCCATGGTACTGAACTAGGCCCTCTGGATAAGTTCTCAGTTGCTTAACTTGAACTGTTTAGGGAGTCCCCAGACAGTGGGACCAGGACCTGTCCCTAGTGCATGAGCTGGCTTTTGGAACTTAGTGCCTATGGTGAGACACTTTGCACAGCCTTGGTGCAGGGAGGAGGGGACTGGACCTGTCTCAACTGAATGTACCAGGCTCTGCTGACTCCCCATGGGAGACTTTGCCTTGGAGGAGGTGAGAATGGGGGATGGGTTGGGGGGAAAGGCTGGGGGTGGGAGGAGGGAGGACAGGGGAATCTGAGGTTTATATGTAAAATGAATAGAAAAATCTCTTAATATTTTTCATAACTCACTATGAATTCTACATAGTAAACTCTTATTTGAAGTATGGATGGCAAAGATTATCTCCTATTATGTATTGTCTATTTATTCAGGAAGTAGTTTATTTTGCTGTGCAGAAGATTTATAATTTCATGTTATCATGTTTGTTAAATATTAGGGACATTTTCTGTTTTATTAGCATTCTATTCAGAACTTTCTTACTTAAATATATATATATTGAATATTTTTCTCCAGCAGTTTTAGTATTTCAGGCTTTGTGCTAAGGTTTTTGATTCACTTTGAATAGGTTTTTGTGCAGACTGAGAGATCTGTATCTAATATTCTTCTGCAGGGGATTATCCAGGTTTTTTTGGGGGGAGCATTTATTAAGTAGATTGTCCTTTTCTCTAAAGTTTGGAGGAGGATCATCTGCAAGCAGGATCTTAGAGTGCTGAGAATGAGATGGATGACAAAAAGGACAATGGATTGCCAACCTGGGTCCCAGCCAGGTGTGGCCACTGCTGGAAATGGCCACTGGTAGAAAATGTTTCTAGTTATCAGCAGCTGGCATAAAGCAATGGGGATAGGCTAGAATGTAGGGATAAAAGGTCTACACAGAATAGTCAAGCTTAGTCTCCATTAAAATGCAGATTATCCAGGGAATGGAGGTACAGTGACACAAGGAACATCTGCAAACAGGCTGTCACAGGACTGTGAGTGAGAATCAGCATATTTGAGAAAAAGAAGGGTAATGAAAATCACCTCCCTTGAGTCCCAGCTTGGTGCGGCCAATGGGGGTCCATGGTAGAAGGTGTTTTGGATCCCAGTTGCTGAGTCAAATGAATGGGAATAGGCTAGAAAGGAAGCTGAGAGGGTCCACAAGGAGGAGCAAAACTGAGTCTGCACCAAGAGCCAGTGGAGTCACCAGTAAAGGAAGGAAGCATTAATATTCCCTTCATATAAATTTTGTAAGATAAAATTAATATTTGGAAAGATGAAATATTTGTTCAATATAATTTATCTAATACATAGCTATGGTTGCATTTAATGTAAGCATTTTAATCTCATAGACTATGCTTTTCTTGATACCTTATACTCCCCATCCCCCATGTTACAAACTGTGGTTAGAAAATCATGAAGGACAGAGAGTCCAATGCTGTGGTTTTCATTGTAATATCTGACCTAACAGTATAGTATTAAAAATATGGAAGGTGAAAAACTTATGAACTCTACAAAATTATTAAAATCAATTTAGGAAAATGGGCTGGCTTTGTTTATAGTAATAGTGGTTTGATTATTTGTTTCATTACTCTCTCTTTAAATAATAACAAGACATTTTATTTTTATTTCATATTATAACTTAAGATAGATATGTATATTTATAATATATTATATATATTGCATTTGCATTTTCATCTACACATCTTCAAGTACTGATTTCTTATTTCTTAAACTGACCAAACACAGACTTATGTCTTTGTTTTGAAATATTGAAAACTTGATGCTCCAGTGGTACAACTGCTTATAAGTCTTGTGGTACTTACATAACATTTTGTGAGCTTATTTAGGGTCATCTTTGTAGGATGTTTAGGGTCTAAATATATGCATGATAAAAATAAATACACTTAAAATATCTCATCAGTCATTATATGTTAGTAAAAATCTGAATTAGTTGGTATTTAAAGAAATTACTTTGTTGTTAACCAAATTGGTCCAAAGAAATATCACAAAAAAATCATTTCTGGTCACAAAATTCCAATTATCCAGTCCTCTCTATTGAGAATATATTCCACTATTTTAGTAACTACTGGTAATAACTAAAACTAATAGATACTAAATACTTGATTGACATATTAATGTAAATTAAATCATCAGAGGAGATGGTGAGTTAGGTACAAAAATCTTGACCCCAAATTAGTGAAAGTAGGAAGGGAGCTAGATGAGAAGTGATGGAGCATGATATTGGGGATGGGCTAAGTAAAGGCAGTGAGGGTGAGAAAAGATACTATATTTTTAAAAGGTCCATTCAATGAAGGAATTGTCTTTCAAAAAGTGGTACAGCACAGTCATAGAAAACAGAATAGTCTATTTTTAGTTTCAATTTTATTGTATTTTAAATATCATTTTTATTGAAATACAAGTACATGCAGAATATTATTTTAAGCTGTGTTACTTTTGTTTATGTTACATTTGTTTAACTCTGTGAAGCTGTGGTACTGTGCCTGTTTAAAACTCCTGATAGTCTAATAAAGAGCTGAACAGCCAAGAGCAAGGCAGGAGAAAGGATAGGCATAGCTGGCAGGCAGAGAGAAGAAATAGAAGGAGAAACCTGGAAGAGTAAGAGTGAAAGTAAGATTATTGAAGTAAGAAAAGGAAAAAGCCCGGAGGCAAAAGATAGATGGGATTATTGAAATTATGAAAAGCTGAGTAAGGTGAAGAGAGAAAAGAGGGATTCTATGAGCAATGACATCAAGATCATGATGGGGAAACCTACAGAGACAACCAAACCAAACTAGTGGGAACTCATGAAATTTAGATCAATAGCTGTGGAGACTGCATGGGCCCTCTGCATAGGCAAGAAAGTTGTGTAGCTTGATCTGCTGCTGTCTAAATGTTTATTTTTTATATGATTTAAAATATTATTTTGAATTATGTCTAAACATAATCATGATAACTATAAGAATTAAAGAAATAGCAAAAAATAGGGTGATATTTTGTTGATTATATTTATACATATAAAAATACTGGTTGTAGTGTTGTTCTGAATAAAAATACTTTAACTCATCATTTGAATGGAAGTTTAAGCAGTAATCATAGTGAAATATTTATTAGAAAATTTTAATGTAATTTACTCAAATATGTTGTATATAGAATTTGTAACTAGATTTCCACTAGACATATATATGTATATGTATATATACATATATACATATATTAGAAGATGGAAATGTGAAAAATAGTGATATGATAAATCATATTCTCATTTTCACTTAACTTTCAGACTATATGCTGAAGAACCTGAAGAAATGAATATCATTTCTGAGGATCACTTCCGTTCTCGAAACCATGCAGATCATACTCTCTGTAAAATGGAGAACTATTTGAAAGAGAAAAAATTGTGTGATGTGCTACTTATTGCTGGACCTCTCAAAATCCCAGCTCACAGGTAAGTATCATTATGCAGACAGAACATCCAAAGGATACAAGTATGAATGAGGAGGAGTTTGTAAACTAATTATAAATTGGACAATGTGAAAATCATTTTCACTTTGAAATATTGAACAAATATTTTTGTCTGATATTTAATACAGGCAAAGTTTGATATTTTGATGATGCAAATGAAACAACATGAACTCTAAAAAGATCAGTCTACTTAATTGCCCTTTCTAACAACAGTACAATTTAACAAATTGTGATATTTTGTATGTTTGTTTTGAGACAGACTTTCACTGTATATCCCAGTCTGGCATGGAACTTGCTATGTAGACCAGGCTAACCTAGAACTCACAGAATTGGCCTGGCTCTGCCTCTCTGAGATTAAAGGCATTTGCAACCATGCCTGGTAACTGTGAACTTTTAATGAAGAAAGCATACTGACAAGTTTCACAAACTTATTGAAAGTATTGCATGATTATTTTTGATACTGTTGACTGAAAAAAGTATTGATTGAACATTTCTGTTTCTAGATTGGTTCTCAGTGCTGTGTCTGACTATTTTGCTGCAATGTTTACTAATGATGTGCTTGAAGCCAGACAAGAAGAGGTCAGGATGGAAGGTGTAGATCCAAATGCACTTAATTCTTTGGTGCAGTATGCTTATACAGGTAAACTCTCATTGTTCATTAACTAACATTAACTCTGCATTATATATTGGGATATTTTATTTGTGCTTAATAAATAAAAAAAAGTTTTCCTGGAGATCAGAGGAAATAACAAGCCATTTTAAGTAAACAAAGAAGTCAGGCAGTGGTAGCACATGCCCTTAATCCTATCCCTTAGCATGCAGGATCTCTTTGTGTTCAAGGCCACACTAGGGAACAGAGCAAAGTGTGGTGACACACACCTTTAATCCCAGTACCAACTATAGAGACCTGGAGGTCTGTACAGATAGACAGAAAGTGAAAGAGCTGTGTAGGAAGAGGAAATGAGGTAGCTGGGTTAAGAGAGCCAATGAGCGGGCAGAACAGCAAGGGAATAAAGGTGTGGGTAGACAGGAAGTAACTCACATTTGGAAGCTTCAGAGTTGGTGAGGTAAGGTTGGCTGGTGGCTTTCCCTGTTTCCCTGAACTCTCTAAGGCTTTCACCCATATATTTGGCTGTTTTTTTTTAATAAGGCCATTTAGAAATTCATCTACAATTATACATCATGTGTTATAATTATTTATGCTCTGCAAGTATGAAAATATAACATTTAGCAGTTAAATCACTTTCTAAAACCGGTAAAATAAAAAAAGACAAAATAATAAATTAATTACCATAATATAAAATATAAAGAAAGTGTTGTTAAATATTACTACCATGAAAGGATTGGGGTATTTTAGCATAAATATATAAGAATGTGTCTTGTCTGGGTTAAAAGTATGGAGTAAGCCGGGCTGGTGGTGGCGCACGCCTAATCCCAGCACTCAGGAGGCAGATGCAGGCAGATCTTTGTGAGTTCAAGGCCAGTGTGGTCTACAGAGGGAGATCCAGGAAAGGTGCAAAGCTACACAGAGAAACCCTGTCTCTAACCGTCCCCCAATGTATGGAGTAATTCATCTATATTAATTTTAAATATGTGTACTTGGTGGGGAGGCAATGTGCAACTGATTGTAAGTGCCATCAGGGATACAATGGATTATTGGATTATCGAGCTGGAGTTAAGGGCAGTTGTAAACTCTTGAAATGAATAATTCATCAAAAAGAAAGAACAGTTATAAAATCAATACAGCATCTATCTGATTGCAATTGAGTAAAACCAGAAATCAATAAAAAAAAAACCCACAGAAACTATAGAAACTCATGGAAATTTACCATATATTATTAAATGATTAATGTATCATCATAGACATCAGGAAGGAAATTAAATATTCCTACATTCAAAGGAAAAATGAGAATAGCATACTAGAAACAGTGGGATAAAATGGAAGTATTTCAAAGAGCAAAATTTATAACTATAAATGTCTACATTAAAAAGTTAGGTTTATCTCAAATAAGCAACTTAATGAACATTATGGGTATCACAACAATGTAATTTCAATATTAGTAATCAGAAAACAATAACTAAGATCAGGGCATACATTAATTAAATAGTTGAGAATAACACAATACAAAGGATCAATGAAACAAAGAATTGGGTCTTTAAAAAAATCAAGTTTAATAAAATTAGAGAGGAAACGGGAAACATCAGAGAAGATAATAATTAAACTCAGAGAATCATTTGAGTATACTTTGAAAATATGTATTTCAATATATTAGAAAATCTAAAGAAAATGACTAAATTATAAACACATATGAATTACCAACTTTAAATTAAGATAATGTAAAAAACAAAGCTTCAGTAAATCTAAAACAAATAATGAAATTGATAAGGCAGTTTAAAAGTTCCAACAACGCAATTTAAATAGCTCAAACCCAACTTCATTCACTTTTGAATTTTACCAGACATTTAAAGGACTAATATGAATACTTCTTGCATAATTCCACAAAATAGAAAGGAAAGGCATGCTTCTAAATTCATTTTATGAAAAGAGTCTTACACAAATAAATAGCAAAATGAGTAAACAACAAAAATGCAGTTACAGGTCAAACTCCATGATGAATATGGATGCAGACAGTCTTGATAAATTTTCAAGTTCAACAACAGATAAAAATATTAATTGTCGCCGGGCGTTGGTGGCGCACGCCTTTAATCCCAGCACTTGGGAGGCAGAGCCAGGTGGATCTCTGTGAGTTCGAGGCCAGCCTGGGCTACCAAGAGAGCTCCAGGAAAGGCGCAAAGCTACACAGAGAAACCCTGTCTCGAAAAAACCAAAAAAAAAAAAAAAAAAAAAAAATTGTCAGGATCAAATTGACCCAAGAGAAGTAGAATATGGCATACAAAAGTACGTCCACAAATGGCATAATAGTGTCAGTCATAATTATAAAGAATGAAAAATCAGAATATTTATAACCTGATGAAGAATATAGATCAGTTAGATGCATAATATGCACTGTTAATAGGCAATGAATTTTTAAACACCATGCTAGTTGAAGGAATCCTACTGTGAAGACTATCATATGATTCCATAGTTGCAAGGATGTAAGAGAAATTGGAGGTTTAAAAATACAGGATATGATTATATTTCTTATTTTATGAGATATTAAGAGTTCTCTCCTCTTAAACACATTAAATGTGTAGATTTACTGCACACCTTGGAAAGTATTTTTTGATCTTTTTGTTTGTTTTTATTTTTTAAGTATTGCTTAATTCAGTGCATTCTTCATTGACTACAGCAAAATTTAACATGATCATGTCAATTTTAAATCTTCATAAACTAAGAATTGTTTAATAGCTTCTCATAGCACATGTGGTCCATTTTTAATATTTTATTTTATATACCAACCACATTTCTCCCTCCCTGTCCTTTTGCCACTCCCCCCTCCCCGCCCCTGACGTATTCCCCACCTCACTTCCCAACCACTCCTCATAGGGGATAAGGTCTCACTTGGGTAGTCAATACAGGCTGGTTTACCAAGTTAGGGCAAGACCTAACCCCTGTCACCTGGATACTGGCTGAGCAAGGCATCCCACTATAGGGAATGCACTCTAAAAAGGCAATTCATGCACCTGGGATAAGGCCTGGTTCCTCTTCCAGGGGCCCTACAAACAGATCAATCTACACCACTGTCACCCACATTGAGAGTTTGAAATAAATAGAGCAAATGACAGTACATATTACTTTTATTTATGATTGTGAAAAACCTATTGTTGCTGGAGAGCTTCTCTCCAGATCTCACCAAGCCCCACAGTCCCACAATCCACATATAAAATAATCACTCAGACGCTTATATTACTTATTAACCGTATGGCCGTGGCAGGCTTCTTGCTAACTGTTCTTATATCTTAAATTAACCCATTTTAATAAGATTTCTTAGAATGAAAAACAAAACTTTTAAGAATAATATTATTGTAGCTAGAGTTTTCCTGCTTTGCCCACAGTCAGGACAAATCTTTGTCACCCGCCAGTCCCACAGCCGCTCAGACCCAACCAAGTAAACACAGAGACTTATGTTGCTTACAAACTGTATGACCGTGGCAAGCTTCTTGCTTACTGTTCTTTTATCTTAAATTAACCATTTCCACAAATCTATACCTTGCCACGTGGCTGGTGGCTTACCAGCGTCTTCACATGCTGCTGGTCATGGCGGCGGCTGCAGTGTCTCTCCGCCTCAGCCTTCTGCTTCCCAGAATTCTCCTCTCTCCTTGCCCCACCTACTTCCTGCCTGGCCACTGGCCAATCAGTGTTTTATTTATTGACCAATCAGAGCAATTTGACATACAGACCGTCCCACAGCACTTCCCCTTTCTTTTTTTTAAAAGGAAGGTTTTAACTTTTACACATCTCCAAAGTCAGCTTAGTATATTTGGGAATTTGGGCGTAGCTTCTCTTACTACTTCCTGCTGGAGGGGGGCGCTGTATCTTATGGGGACACAAAGAAAATTTTAGGATCATGGAGTAGTCCGTGAGACCGTATCGACTGAGCCAGTTGCCTTGAAACAATTCTGGATGTTGGATCATCTGGGCCATGGTGTCATCGGAGACCTTTCAGGTGGTCTTGGCTGGTCAAACCTGATGTATCTTAATCTGGAACAAATCCATAGCCTCTGGCTTTCTGTGGAAACAAAAGCAGAGCCTCCTTTCCAAAGCAACATATCCTTACATCCAAATTTTGAAGTTAAGGTACCTTTAAAACACACATTTTGGCATAACTCAACAGCTTTTGCAATCAAATGTTTCTCTTCAGTTACGAATATCAAAGAGAACATAATCCAGATTCTCTGTGTGGTAGCCATCTTTATGTGGCTTATGTTTTATATTACCTTGAGCCTATTGCTTTAAACTGCAGCCTTCTAAGCCTGAAATGGCGCTGTGGCTGCTGGCTCCGCCCACTTCAGCTTCCCAACATGGCAGTGGTACATTTTCCGCCAGCTCTGGGAGCCATCGTGGGTCTATGCTTTTATCTAAGCAGCGTGTAGCCCAGAAACCTCTTTTTTTGTACTAGCAAAGGCTAAATTCACCATGCAGCTTAATGTGCCACTTGCAGAGGCCTCATTCCCGCCATACTGCAGATCGAGCTTGCATGCTAGGAACCCGCCAGTAGCTCAAACCGGCAGGCTGCCGCTCATTTGAGAGAGACAATTAGGAAGCTGTTTTTAGTTCCGTTTTAGAATCTTTTCTCAGGTTTTAGGTGGAAACTCTTGCCAACACGTTGGGCGCCATTTGTTGCTGGAGGGCTTCTCTCCAGGTTCCCCAAGCCCCGCAGTCCCACAATCCACTTATAAAATAATCACTCAGACGCTTATATCACTTATAAACTGTATGGCCAGTGACCAGGCAGGAAGTATAGGCGGGACAAAGAGAGAGGAGAATTGGGGAAACAGGAAGAAGGAGGAGAGACACTGCAGCCAACGCCAGTACAAGCAGCATGTAGAGACTCTGGTAATCCACCAGCCACGTGGCAAGGTATAGATTTATAAAAATGGGTTAATTTAAGATAAAAGAACAGTTAGCAAGAAGCCTGCCATGGCCATACAGTTTATAAGTGATATAAGCATCTGAGTGATTATTTTATAAGTGGATTGTGGGACTGCGGGGCTTGGGGAACCTGGAGAGAAGCCCTCCAGCAACATATTATTTCTATAAATCATTTGAGGCTAGGCATGGTGGCACATGTACCTAATCCCAGCAATTGGGAGGCAGAGACAGGCAGATTTCTGTGAGTTTGATGCCAGCCTGGTCTGCATAGTAAGTTCCAGGACAGCCAAGGCTGTTAGAAAGAGAAACTCGCTGTTCACAAACCAAAAAATAGTAATATTCTTTGTGTAAACCATTGGAAACAATGTTTATAACTTCTGTAACTTGGCTAAAATGACAAAACATAGGGGTATATTTTGTTTACAAATTTTTGTAACAAATCATCAATAATTCTTCCTAAAACATAACAGAGCATTATAAACACATGATTTAAATTGCTTCTGATAACTTCATAGTAAAATGTTAATTCAAATGAGCAGTTTTTCACTGTGAACTCTGCAATATTCTCCTCATTTTCAGAAAGAGTCAGAGGTAATTCTGAGCCTAATGTTTGGACAAAGATAACCCTTACCTGATAAATTTATGTATAAAAAGCAGAAAAAAAAATATTCTTATGTCTCTTGTTTATAAAGATATATACCCTTACAAAATGGTCACTATACTTATGATCAATGTTATTATCCTTAGAAAATATGACATAGCATTCCCTTAACTCGTAATGTGAATTTTTCGAGCTTCATTTATATATTATTAAAATTTAAATTGTATAAATTTAAGGTGGTATTCTTATATATGTATAGAATGTAAAATGATTAGTATAAAATTGAAATGCAAGCTTTTCTTAAGTTGATAAGAGAATACTGTTACCATTCTTTGTAATATTCACTATTCATTTACTACAGTCATTTTGTATAATCTTGCTGGACAGCCTTTTCCCTCCTCATTTGTATGTACACAAAGACTCCTTTGTGTTTCTATCTTAAAACCATATTCTTAGAGAAGCTACTGAACACTAAAAGGCATAGATGCCCCTATAAAGAGCAACAAAAATGTCACCTAAATTATCTGTGTCTTATTTTATGTGATATACAATAATTTTTTTACTAACTTAAACCATTTAGGTGTGCTGCAACTGAGAGAAGACACCATTGAAAATTTGCTGGCTGCTGCATGTCTCCTACAGCTGACGCAGGTCATTGATGTCTGCTGCAATTTCCTCATAAAGCAACTACATCCTTCAAACTGCCTAGGGATTCGCTCATTTGGAGATGCCCAGGGCTGTGTGGAGCTCCAGAACGTGGCACATAAGTACACTATGGTAAAATCATTTGTTTCAAATTAACTTATTGTAATAATATATACTTTCTCTGATAAAACTGAAAGCCTATATAAACTCACAATAGTTTTCAGGTGACTTGTACATAATACATATTTTTAAAATGTTTTGTTAATTTGAATAATACTCAAAAGTTTCTCTTTAGAACTAAAGTTTTACTAAATCTCTAAACTCCAGAAAATTAAAATATTGGTTATTATTAAACTGAACAACTCTGTATTTGTAATTGAATCTACAGCATTGAAAACATTACCTCTATGAGTTTTTGCATAATTAGCAATTTTTGTAAAATTGTACAAATTAGGATTTCTACTGAAATTATATATTACTCAACTTTAAAAACTGCTAGGACTGTGGATACAGCTCAGTTTTTAGATTGTTTACCTAGCATGCACATCATCATGGGTGCCATTCATAGGCCTTTCATAAACTGGGCATGGTGGCTAATATCTGCATTCTAGCCTATATTCTAGGAGGCAGGAGGATTAGGAGTTCTAGGTCATCTTCAACTCCATAAAGAGTCTGAGGCCAGGCTGGGATACATGAGACTGTCTCAGAAAAGCAAAGCAAAGTGTAAATAGTAACAGATCATTAAGATTAGTAACTCAAATGTTTTTTTTTTAAATTGCTTTATGTATTAGAAAAACCTTGTAGTTTGGTTAAAAAGAGAGTTTAGTTCATTCATTGAATTTTAAAAATCCCTCTTACCCCTACCAATTATCATGAAGCAAGTGAATATATCAGTAGATCTTACTTATTTAGAATTTGTTCAGAATAAAACCATCTTTATTTAATTGAAACAATCAAATGAAATACAGAATATAAAGGGGCAAGGAAAACTGGACATTCGATATAAAGTAAAATCTTTACTGTGATTATTAATACTTGTCTGATAAAATGAAAACAAACTATTTAACCTCTGAAACAGTAGCTTAAAAGAGAGACGGATTGCTTTGAAACTTCATCACAAGATAAATACTTTGAACAAATTAAATTGCTCCATTCATTTGAGTTTTTTTTTTGTTTTTTTTTTTTTTGTTTTTTTTTTTTTTTTTTTTTTGGGTTTTTCGAGACAGGGTTTCTCTGTGTAGCTTTGCGCCTTTCATGGGACTCACTTGGTAGCCCAGGCTGGCCTCGAACTCACAGAGATCCGCCTGGCTCTGCCTCCCGAGTGCTGGGATTAAAGGCGTGCGCCACCACCGCCCGGCTCATTTGAGTTTTTAAAAAGAGCTAATTGCATACTAATGAAAAACATAAAACTGAATGTAAAATTATTCAAAACAAGTAACAGACTGTATGACAAATACACACACACACACACACACACACACATATAAGTACTTTTCTAAAGCTTAGCACATCAAATTTGAGTTGTGTAAGTTTTTTTTTTTTGTAAATTTTCTTCTTCTTTCTTCCCTCACCCCCACCAGCTCATTGCTCAGAATTTGAAGTTTCAGATACAATCTTGAAACAATGCCAGTATGTGAAGAATCACATTATCATAGATTGACATTTTACAATGTGTTATTTAGTCATGCTATTTATATTCCTGTGTCCTAAATACAGATGCCATATAATCTAAAAGAACAGCAGTTATGTAGTTCAAAGGTTAATCTTACCATAAAAGCCAAACATGAAAACTTCCTGTTAAATTGCTTAAATTCTTGAACTAAGTATTATCAGTTTCCTGTCTGGTATCTTACTCTTGCAGACAAAATACACTTTGATAAACAACTTGAATTATTTTTGTTGCTCAAAATGAACTTGTCTTCCTCTTTGCATTGTGCTCTCCAAACTGAGTGTCAAAGCAGGATGTCCATAAAAATGCAATAGAGCTTTGTCCCTTAACATCCATTCCAATAATATTATTATCTATTCTGATTACAATAAAGTTAGAAATACTTCTTATAATATTTTTACAATTCTGTATTGATAGGATAAGAACATAAATAATTACATCCTAAGAAAAATGTTAGAGAAAATAAGTATTAAATTATTGCAGCTATGTAATATTGTTAAAATATCTCTTACATTCTGAAAGACTGTAGCTTTACTAGACCTCACAGCCACTTAATAGTACACCTTGAAATCACTTAAAATTTAAATCTGTTGCCCTATTGTGTACTCAAATTGTCCATCTAGCCTACTTGTAAGAGAATAAGTTGACAAACAAGCTTACTTCCTTTGGATTTACCACATAACCAAGTTTCACAGCCTAAGATAAGGAATGCATACCTACAATTTGAAATTATATACTCTTCCAAAACCCTGACCTAGACTATTCATGTGTATACTATGGTGAAAGCAGCAAACACAGAAGTTGAAAACAACTTCCTAAAATCTAACATAAAAATTAAAAGCAGTGGATATTGGTTGATGTTTGTTGCCTGGATCAGTAGGAATCAGTTGGAGCCAGTGACATAATATCTTATAAAACTCTGTTAACTATTTCTGTAAAGTACCCCATTCCTTCTCCATGTGATGTTTTCTGTGCTGCTCAATAAATACAAAGTTCTTGGTCAGTGGGAGACACAGAGACTCACACAGACAAATACAGAAGGACAGTTACAGATACATATTCAGGAACAGATTCAGACTCATACAACAGACAAAAGAGATCAGAGCACACAGGGAGTATAAAGTAGAGAAGTCAAATCTAGCCTCAATCTTGGTCAAATTACTCCAAAGGGAAGTGCTTTCATTTCTTTCCTTAATGAGACACCAATGCACTATTGGTGACTCAGAGTTAATCCCTAAATTGTAGTTGAGTTGGTAGAATAAGAAAAGCAGCTTGCTCAGCCTGATTTGGGTGGTATTCATCCACAGTCAGCCTCAGATACATACCACAAGCTGACACGTAAAAAAAGTCTATCTCAGTCATATAAATACTCAAAATAGAATAAACAGTACATTTATTTTATAAAACTTATATGAAATTAAGTACAGATCCTAATGGTTAACCAAAAACATAGAAGAAATTTTTGGGAGAGGTTGCATAAAGAAAAGAGCATTAGGTTTAATAGAGGACAATTTAAAAGGATTTCTTGTCTACAGTACGAATTTCCACAGTGGCATGCACAGATATTTGAACATATTATATATACTTTTATTTAAGCGAATCTATATTGCTCATCACTTTTCAATATTCTTATGAAGCAACAAACTCTGTTATCAATTAGATCACAAATTGTAATATATGTTTTTATATTACATATCATATCAACAATTTCTTATCATTGCTTTAACTCTCCATAGAGGCTTTTTAAATAAACTTCTCTATGACCCATTTTGGCATTGAGTAGGTTTGGCACACTGAAATCTTCTGTCTCTGGTTTCCCATTTTTATTTGAGGAATAAATACATTTTCAGAATTAACACCTGATAATGGTGACAGTTAAACATACATTTAATTTTTATAGTGTTTCATTTTTTCTTAACATTTCTATAAATGCTTTATCAACTAGAAAAGACAGTTGTATAATTAAGCAAAATATAATAAACATGATTTCAGATATTAATGCTTGAGTTCAGAGTTTTCAGCTCATTATATAGGAGTTCAAACAATGTTTCTCATTACAGTAACTCCATGTCCTCATAAGATCCCACAGTGATTAGTTAACACTTGCATAATTATTTATTAATGTGTGAAACAGCATTGCAATGATTTGCTATAAATGGGAGGAATGTTAGGCATAGCGGTTTGCTACAGGAAGAACATCAATTCTGTCTCAACTGATTGCATTAATCAAAAAAGGGTTAATTGTCTAAATAGGCATACCCATTTGTGAATTCATAGCATCAGCCTTTTATTATGGAACTAGCAGCCTTTTTTATTTTTTTACTTTATGGGCAATTTTGCTACTTAGTCTCCTTTTGCTAATGACTAAACTAGGAGTAGAGGTGATGTAATGATTTGATTTAATCAAAGCTCCCAATTATTTAAACTCTGTTTTAAGATTCCCACAGAATATCTACTTTGTATGCAACTCAAATTACAAACTAAATACTTAATTCTGTTTTAAGAGTATAATAGTTTATTATACTTAAAGCTTGAGTTATTCAACTATGTAAATATTTGAATAACCTGTTCTAATAATATGTATTTAAGAACTAGAAATTATGGTCGTGCTTTGATGAAAAATTGAAATATAGCTGCTTGTACTTTGATACCAGATGAAATATATGGCAATTACAAACATGAAAACATGAAATAAAATACATTAAAATGTGTTTTCTAATCTTTGTGGAAGTTAACAAAATAAAAAACTGTGTATTCTTATTTTTATTAAGCAGATTCTCAACTACTATATCAGAAGATGTTGTTTCTTTTGTAGGAACATTTCATTGATGTAGTAAAGAACCAAGAATTCCTTCTGCTTCCAGCTAATGAAATTTCAAAACTTCTGTGTAGTGATGACATTAATGTGCCTGATGAAGAAACAATTTTCCATGCTCTTATGCAGTGGGTAGGTCATGATGCCCAGACTAGGCAACGAGATCTGGCGAAGCTGCTTTCTTACATCAGACTGCCATTACTTTCGCCACAGGTATGGAACTTTATTAAGGTAATGTAAATTAGATTTCTAAATAACAGCTAGGCAGCAGGCCAGTCATTATATAGATAGTAATGGTGTATAAAGAATTCACTTCATAGAACAACATACTCTTCAATTAAAGATATTATAATGGAGCAAAGGAATTGCAGCTTAAAAGAGTAACCTACAGATGATCCTGAACATTGTGATATCCATCAGTTTCAGTTTCCTCCCTTGCCAAAGAGCATTATAACAAGCAAAGAAAATGACTGGCGATCCTTTTCTGTTTCCACTCACCTTCTAAGCAAAGTGGTAATAATCAAGATAGCAGCTTTGTGTAAGGGGCTTTAGGAGGAGTCAGATACAGGATAATACCTATAAACATGGACAATTATCTGTTGTAATTGAAAGCAAGCTCCTGTCTTTTCATATGCACTCATTATAATGGTATTCTCATTATACATACTGAATTAAAGGGTTGTAGTAAAGATGATTCTAAAAATAAATGTCCTTACTTAAGACCTAGGATTGGCTCATATGTTGTTCAATTTTAACATGAATTTTCACTCAAATGCAGTGCAGGCCCATTGTATAATTGCAACATTTGCATTAACAACCATTTATCACTTGTAAAATGATCTATAGTAAATATAGTTGGTACAATATGGAAAAACACATTGCTCATATGAATTTCATATTTATTGGATCTGGCTAAAGTGCCCCAAATAATTTACTTTTGAATGAAAAGAAGTCTTGTAAAATTAATATAAAATTCATACATTTTATAACATATTCCTCAATTAAATTTTAATATTGAAAAACAAATGTTACTGTATTGATAATTTCTCTCTTCATTTTCAGTTGTTATTTATTTGTATGTGTTTATATAAAACATTATGAAACCAAGCAATAGGCCAAATTTGTTTTCTAAGGTGGTTGCTACTCACATTCTAATGGCGTGAAGAATAGTTGTCTGACATTTTTATTTTTTTTAATTTGCATACAGTGCAATTAAGGCTCTCCTAATGACATTTCATATGCATCAATTATAGTTTGTTGATATTCAGCTTACTGTCACCTCCCATGTCCCTTTTCTGCTTTTCTTTTATTCCCCCACAAATAAACATGGCATGAAATTATAAGGGACACACCCTTGAGTACACACACATATAACTAAAAATAGATTTTGTACATGAGTGGAAAAGGTGATATTTCTCTTTGTGACTAGCTTATTTTGCTGAGAATGGTTTTCAGTTCTCTCCATTATCTTGTAAATTGTATTGTCTAGTGCCTCTTTATGGCTAAATGAAACACCATTTTCTTTCATCCAGTCATCTGTTGGTGGGCATTTAGGTTTATCCCATATCTTAGATTCTGTGAATAGTGTTGCAATAATCATGGGTGAGTAGGTAACTGTCTACATAGAATGTTGAATTAGATTTCTTTGGATATATTTCTGGGATAATGTAGCTAGACTATATAGTAGCTCTATTCTAGATTTTTGAGGAAACTTCATACTAATTTTCTTTTAACCAGATTACATTTGCAACATCAATATACAAGGGTTTCTTTGTGTTTACATCAGCCAAATATGTTATTTATTAGAGGTTTTAAATTTTGAATTTTAAATCCTTAAAAAAAATTCTTACAGGTATATATTGATGATGTCCATTTGGACTGGTGTGAGATGGAATGTCAGTGTGGTTTGTGTTTTCCTGATGGCTAAGGATGTTGAAACTTGTTTTCGTTTGTTGAATGGTCATTTGTGTTTTTTAGTTTGAGGATTATCTGTTCTGTTCAGTTCATTTGTCCTTTTATTTATTGGATAAATTGTGTATTAGTATTTAAAGTTCAGAATGTTTTTTGGATTCTAGATATTAGCCTTTGTTAAATGTAGAGTTTATAGAAATTTCTTGCATTCTGAAGAGGTCTGTTATACTTGTTTTCTGTGAAGTTTTTTATTTATTTTATGCAATCTTCACCCTGTTCCTTGATCCATTTAGAATTGATAGGTGCAGTGTAATAGGTAGAAACTTATACTTACTCTTAAGCATATGGATATCTGATTTGCCTCCCTCCATGTGCTAAAGAGAAAATCTTTGCTACAGATAGTCTTTATCCAAAGTTAGGCTGTAGGAGTATAGTTTATTTCTAAGTTCTCTATGTTGTTCCACTACTCTATATCTCTGTGACCCTGCCTCGTGTGTGTATGTGTGTGTGTATGTGTGTGTGTGTGTGTGTGTGTGTCCATTCATTTGCATGAAGAACACTATTGTCATTTTGTTTGGGATGGCTGTGAATCTATACATTGCTTTCATTAATGTAACCTTTCTTAGTAGTTTCCATGACCTTCTTCAGTCTTTTAGCGTTTTCCTGGTAGAACTCTTTTGCCTCCTTAAATGGGTTTATTCTTAGGTATTTTACTTTTTGCTGCTATTATGAATGGAATGTTTTCCTCAGCAAAATTTTCACTAGCATTCAAAAAAATCTACTAATTTTTGTTTATCAAGTTTGTATCTTGTTACTTTTCTGAAAGTGTTTAGCCCATCTAAGACTCTTGTAGTCAAGTCCTTAGAGCCTTTTACATATATAATCATAAGTATGTATCCAAATAATTGAAGTTCTTTTCCTATTTGAATCACTATTATAGTTTCCCTCATAGATTTAGCTAATAATTCAAACAATTTATTGAATAATAATTGAAATATTATTATTATTCAAACAATTCTATTGAGTAGAAAGAGTGGCCACTCTTGTATACTCTGTGCTTTAAAGGGAAATTCTTTCAGTTTCTTCCCTTTTAATAACTGCCCAAGTAATGCAGTTTCTTTCACAGTCTTTTGCCTGTTTCAGTGATCTATACGTATATGTGTGAGTGTGTGTGTGTTTATATGCACAAGTTGTTATGACAATGCCATGCTTATTTTGTTACAATGGTTCTGTTGTACTATATGAAATTGAATATCATGATACCTTAAGCAGAATATGAATTTCCCTTACATACTCTTTATTATATTGAGGTGTTTTTCTTCTAGTAACAATTTCTTCAGAGCTTTTTATCCTGAAGGTATGTTGAAATTCACTGAAGGCTTTTCTTGTTGTTGATATTGTTTTACATTTATTAAATTCATCTTGTGGTTTCTTTACCTGAGTCTATTAACTTACTGTTTTACATTTGTTGATATACATTTGTAGTAGCTTCTTCATATACCACAAGTGAAGCACATTTGATAATATTGTATGACAGTTTTTATATATTATTCAACTCCATTCGCAAATATTTTATTGATATATTTTGTGTCTAATTTTACTAGGGAAATTGGTCTAAATTTTTCTATTTTGTGTGTGTTTCCTTCTCATACAAACAAAGGTTCGGGATAATCATAGCTCCTTTTAGTAAAGTTTTTTTTATAGAATTCCATCTATTTCTCCTTTATTGCATGGTCTAAGATACATTTATGTTAATTCTTCTTTAAATATCTGGTAGAATTCATCAATGGATCTGTCCAGTCTTGTCTTTTTCTTTGTTGGGATACTTTGATAAAGCTTGAATCTTTTGGCTCACTATTTTTATACTATTATTAACACTTTTATAACCTCTGAATTAAATTTTAGTAGGATGTATCTGCCTATGAATTTACGCCTTATCATAGACTTTCCAGAAGCTTTGAAATAAAAATTTTGAAAGTATTCACTAATGATTCTTTGGAATGAATTTGTCTCTATTTTAGTGTTTCTTTTTTCAGCTATCATCTTGGTAAATTGGGCCCTTACCTTTGTGTATTTCATTGATTCTTTTTAATGTTCTTCTATTCTCCATTCCATTATTTTCTGCAATGACTTTTGGTATTTCTTTCTATTTATTGACTTTGAGTATAGATTGTTATTAATATAATTATGGTATCAAAATGCATTGTTACATTGTTTGGATTTTGTTTTTTTTAATGAAAGCATTAGCATCTTCTTAGAACTGCTTTTGCTATCATATAGTTCCTAATAAGCTCTTCTGTTAATTAAAAACTATGAAACTTCATATGCCCTTTGAATATATACATATATTCAATGACATGATATCAACTGCATTCTTGAGCATATTGTTTATACAAAAGAATAGACAATAGTAATACCTAAAAGATTACTCCTTAAATATATATGCATATATAATGTTGCTCTCAAGATACTAAACAAAGACCAGATAGCTGAAATTCAGAATTTGTAGAAAATTTATTTTTGTGTGAACATGAGTTTCTAGACAACTTATTAGATTCTGTAATTCAATGATGTATGAAATGTCCTCAGAGCAGCAACAAGATATCGTCTATGACCTTTTTAGACTCTATGTTCTTAGGCCCTACTCTGACCAGCCAAATCATTGTCTATAATCAGACTTAATAATATATCTCTTAACATGTGTATCAGATATTTTTAGGCATACAAAATCCTGAGAAACATTTCTGTATCTGAAGCTCTTAAATTTACAGTTCTTTGTGTAGATTTGGTATTTCTCAGAATGTATTAGTTTATACTTTTCTGTATTAGAATGAAGGGATGTGTCATGCCTAATCATACAAATCTTGTTCTCTCAAATTTAATAATGCTTTATTACTAAAATATGTTTTATGTGAAAACTTCCTGATACTGTTAGTAATAGGCAATGATATGAGCACTTAGGCTTTCTAAGACAAGTTAATAAATTCTAAACAAACACTATGAAAATAGAATATATGAAGATGATAAATCTATAAAGTGTTTTTAAGAGGAAAGTTGTGTAGCTTAGTCTTCAAACCTATTTCAAATACCACATTAAAGAAATGCCTACAGTTTTATCAGGCAAACAAAATCGTGATTCACCAGAGAATTACAACTTTAAATAAAAGAGAACTAAAGTTAACCAGAAAAGAAGTAAATGTCATAGAAATCTTATGGGATGAGATTAACAATTTTACTCCAGCAAATGTGTTTGTTATTTCTTTTGATATACTATACCACTGTGGATCCAAAACTTCAAAGAAATGAATAGAGTATAATAGATGTCACCAATCTGAAATATGTCTTTGAATTTTCCCCAGTTAATCTTGGGAGCAATCTTTTACCTATATTTCATCATTGTTATTTAGGATCCTATATTGTATCAGGTAATGACAATATCTATCACCCACTTTTGCTGGTCTTGACTAGTAATTACTCACATATGTACATTATTTCACCTTAAAAAGCATACACTTTCAGAGCAATGCTGTGATGTAATGATAAAGATACAGTACAAATACAGGGAATAATATCTTAACAGATCATGTTTTCATGACATCTGTAATAGCTCAAATATACAAAAATATGTACTGCTTGCATTAGCTACAAGTAGTAGATGAAGATATCCAGCTTTGTGTGGCTATAGCTAGTCTATTTGATTACTTTTGAAAATTCTTTTTGTGTCTTTTCTCATACTTATACTTTCATGATATAGAAATGAACCATGCTCTTTCTGATGTTGGAATCCTTATATATGTGCTGTGCATCATTACTTTCCAGTTACTTGCAGATCTGGAAAACAGTTCAATGTTTACTGATGATCTGGAGTGTCAGAAGCTGTTAATGGAAGCTATGAAGTATCATCTCTTGCCTGAGAGAAGATCCATGTTGCAAAGCCCTCGTACAAAACCTAGAAAGTCAACTGTGGGGGCACTTTATGCTGTGGGAGGTATGGATGCTGCTAAAGGTAAAAGCAACACATTAATTGATTGGGAAAATATCTCCATTTGAAAAAGAAGAGCTATTTCTAACAGCCTCCACGTTATAAGGATGCTATTAAATCCTTGTTAAGTAAGTGTATCCGAAGCTGATTTTCATAATTAGGGTAGCTTATGTGATTCTGTGACCTCATTTTTCTTCTCATCATATGGATTGTACACCATGAATTATGACTGGCTAAATTCTTAATAGGGATTTTACTTTATGAACACAATTCTAGTTTTGAACATTCAGTTTTCCCTGTCAAATCATTTCAGGGAAAATTTATCTATCTACCTACCTATCAGTCTGTCTGTCTGTCTGTCTGCCTACCGGCCCGCCCATCATCCATCTATCCATCCATCCATCCATCCATCCATCCATCCATCCATCCATCCATCCATCCATCCATCCATTTATCTATCTGTATGTCTATCTATTTTTGAAAGAGATAAATGCATCCAAATGTACTTTTGCTCTCAACTCAGCTACATGCTTAAAGACTAATTATAAAAAATACTGATTCAGTTGGGGGCTCCTCAGGCCCTTTGGATAAGTGAGACAGTTCATTAGCTTGAACTGTTTGGGAGGCCCCCAGGCAGTGGGACCAGGACCTGTCCTTAGTGCATGCGCTGGCTGTTTGGAACCTGGGGCCTATGCAGGGACACTTTGTTCAGCCTGGGTGAAGAGAGGAGGGGACTGGAACTGCGTCCACTGAATCTACCAGGCTGAGCTGATCCCCAGGGGAGTCCTTGCCCTGGAGGAGATGGGAATGGGGGATGGATTGGGGGGAGGGTGAGGAGGTGGAGGAGGGAGGACAGGGGAATCCGTGGCTGATATGTAAAATTAAATTAAATTATAAAATAAAAAAAGAAAATCAAAACAAACAAACAAAAAATACTGAAGTGCTGACAGTAAGACCATCAATTCAAAATTGCAATAAAAGCTTAATTTTATATAAATAAGAATTCCAGGAAATTAAAGAAGCAGTTTCTAAAGCCATTATCCTTCCCTTTCTTGAATATTTTTTTTGCCCAGGGCTTTGCTATTTGCATGTGATTTTTTTTGCCTTCTTATGCTGCTTTTGGATAAAATAACAAAGCAAGGATTTATTTATTTATTTTTATTATTATTTATTTTTTTTTTTTTTAGTGGCTGGAGAGACAGCCGTGGGTGCTGGGAACCGAACTCTTATATTTTTGGTTGTGAGCCTAGCCTTTAACGGCTGAGCCATCTCTCCAGCCCGGATTTATTTTTTATTATTTTATTTTATATGCAAGGGTGTTTTGTTTTCATACATGTCTGTGAATCATACGTATGTTTGGTGGCCACAAGTAGAGTCTCAAGAAGACTAGAAGAGATAGATATCAGATCCCTTAGAATGGAGTTACAGGTGATTTTGAGCCATCAAGTGGGTGTTGGAAATAGAGCCTGTATCCTATGAAAGGGAAGTTTTTGCACTTGCCAATTGAATCATCTCTCCAAACTGAAGCAAAGATGTTATAAATAAAGTTTATTGTGAAGAAAGTAAGCATACTGGTAAATCATAAACTGAAATGTATTTATTTGTTTATTTATTTAGTGGTTTTTTTTTTTTTTTGGTTTTTTGAGACAGGGTTTCTCTGTGTAGCTTTGTGCCTTTCCTGGGACTCACTTGGTAGCCCAGGCTGGCCTCGAACTCACAGAGATCCGCCTGGCTCTGCCTCCCGAGTGCTGGGATTAAAGGCATGCGCCACCACCGCCCGGCTTATTTATTTGGTTTTTTGAGACAGGGTTTCTCTGTGTTTTTTGGTGCCTGTCCTGGATCTAGCTCTGTAGACCAGGATGTCCTCGAACTCACAGAGATCCACCTGGCTCTACCTCCTGAGTGCTGGGATTAAAGGTGTGCGCCACCACAGCCCAGTGAAATTTACTTTTGATAGATTGGCAAAACAACCTATAACTTGAAGGTTTATCCTAGGAACAATCCATTATTTCCATTGAAAATTGGAATAGGACATAAAAAATATGTCAATTAATTACAAAATTTTTACATTTAATGAATTTTCTGTTACTATAACCGAGTATCTGAGTCTCAGAAATTTAAAATAATAAAAAAATATATGAGCTGGAAGGACAGAAAAGAAAGAAAGTGAAAATAGTAAAGAGCATACAGAGGAGCAACTTTGAATTTTATTAGTGTCCATTAATTGTAGAATACAGTAGTATCGTTATGACATTTTCATATATGTACATATAACATAGAATTTTTTATTACTATTCACTCCCTCCATTAATCATTTCTCATCTCCTGTCTGATTTTTGCTTGGAAATAGTCAGGTTTTATAATAACTGAGTATTGTGATAGCAGAATTAATCCATTTTGGAGAGTAACTATTCCTCATCTTATCAGTTCTTCTAATGCAAACACCTCTAAATTTTGCCATATTTTGCACTAAATTTCAGTATATAAACTCTAGAAAATATATATAAAATTTAACACTTCTGAAAATGAGATTGTAGATGGAATTATTTCCAAAATTTTGAAACTACTTCATATAACTACTGTTCTTCAGAAAATAACAAATCTTATAGGATACCATAATTAATTTAAGGTTTGATAATTTGGTATTTTATTGTTTTATTTTTCACATTTTGGTTTACCTTTTGCTTCTGTAGCCTAGGCTGACCTAAAGGTAATGGCAACCCTCCTGAATCAGTCTCCTGAGCTTTGGTATTATGGACATGAGCAACTAAACCTGACTTTAGTGCATTGAATAGAATAACATTAACATCTTCTTGGTACTTAAAATAAAAGCTAAAGGTACTAAGTGCAAAACATGAATGCAGTTATCATTCGTTGTGATTTTTTTCTTTCTGTGCTGGGAATCAGTCCAGCGTTTAACACATGCTAGACTAATGCTCTAACTTTGAGCTATAAATTCTGGTTCTAGTTTGTGATATCTTTAAAGACACAATCTGCAATATAGAATCATTTTTAAGTGTTGAGACTTTTGTTCATTTTATTTATTAATTGTATGTGTGAGCATATGTGTGTCACAGTGTGTACATGGAAACGATTTACAGGCATCAGTTGTCACCTTGAGATCAGATGCAAACCATCAGATTTAGCTGCTGGCACTTTGACCCACTGAGACACTTCTCTGGTACAGTAGAAAAGCCATTATGTGTGTGTGTGTGTGTGTGTGTGTGTGTGTGTGTGTGTGTGTGTGTGTGTGTTTGTTACATTTGCTTCTATATTGTCATTTTCAAGCATTTCTTGTCTATATTATCCTTAAATGAAGGGATTTTTTAAACAATAAAATGATTATAAGTATATAAAGTTTGATGTCTGATTCTAAAGATAAGCAAAATATAAAATTTTTATATCTGAACTCTGTTACCACAGTTTTGTTTGGAAGGCAAGTAAGCCTTTCATTTTGAGGGTCTCTGAGTTCTTTGTATATAGAGACACCATATAAAGCTCTATTGGAAGTTGCCAACTATTAGGAAAATAGTAAGAGCTAGAAGTTTCAAGTACTTTTGAAAACACTTCATGTCTGACCATAATACTGGAAGAGAGCTTCTATTACTTCTACTAGGGGCAATATAAGATTACATAATCTTGAAATTCTATTGAATGAATTCTTACTAAAAGTCATGTTCCTTTATCTCTATTTTCCCTATTCTAGAATGGATAGCAGCAAAACCCTCCCTACACTTTGTGGTTTCAGGTTCTTGAAAAACCAGAGTGAGCACTTAAGAACAACAATAAAACAGTAAAGAATTTGATACAAAATCTAAGTAGTAAGCACAAGAACATATAAAGGGTAGTATCTGCTTTTATATATCAGTATTATATTGAAAAAGCACTTATCGGTACATTTTTTTCACAGTGCTATATATGCCTTTCCTTATAGTATATTTTTTCAATTACCTTAAAGATGCCTTTTGAAATTTCACCTATTAATGTCTAGGAATATAGTACTCTGTTGTTTAGTTTTGGTTCTGTATCATATAATAGATACAGAACTACAATTAAATACAGATATCACACAAATGTCTAATGCTAACATTAATGACTACAGTATATCATGAAAGAACCACTAATCAAAACTTTTGTGATTGTAATAAAGAATTAAAAGAAAATCTTACCTTCTGTAGCTAGACTAATGCCCTAGAAAACTGATCTGACATAAAGCAGATAGCTAAATATTTCAAGCTCAATATTTATGAGATAGTAAACTAATGCAGCCTTGTGTAATTTCTTAACCTATTTACCTTTCCATTGCTCTCTATATTTTCTTAATAATTAGCATAGCTTAATTTTTAATTCTAATCTAAATTAACTATAATTTTTACTGATTAAAACAATAATAAAACAAATCAGAAGAATGAAAAGAAAGATTTTTGAAAATTGTAATAATTAAACAGAAACATAATAACATTCACAGAAAACTGGATTTGAAATCATACAGGAATTTGTATGTACTTCATTTTTAACAGTGTCATCTAAATATTTATAGTGCAGAAAAGATGACCTAAATCAAGATAAATTAGCTATAGATACAATATATGTTCTGCCTATTCTGCCTTTATATGCTCCAGACAATAGCCGTACAGCTATCAATGACAGCACTGCAGATGTTAACTTCATTTTCATTGTTATTTTTATTTCAATGAAGTATTTTCCCACAAATCTACCAGTTAAGAATATGTGGGAAATGTTTTGCTTATCCATGTGATAAACTGTAGGAGTGAATACTAATTCAATCAACTTGAATCTTTTCATTAGAAGCCTAGCCATTGTGCAAAACCAGCTTTAACTGAAAACACTCAATAACAACTTTTAGTGAATGACAAAATACATTGTTTACAGAATTGAATCATTCATTACAATAATAGTTAGAATTTACTATTGCACTGATGAGAGTATACTACATCACTAAATTGATATTTCAGAAGTTTAAATTAAAACATTCATCATTGAGGTAATTCTTCAGAATTCTGTAACTTTACTGCAATTTTTCACATAACCACCATGGAAAAGTTTGAGAAACAATGCCAAAAACCTACATGAAAGGAATTTTAATTCCTGATTATTTAATCATCCATCTAATATTTACTTTGTTTTAAATAATTTTAAACACACACACACACGCACACATCTATATACATAGAACAAAGAAATTCTTAAATTATAGAAAATACAAATAAAGAATGATTATCATAATTAAAACTTCAATTCACTGGATTCAGTGAACTATAGATAGGAGTGAATATTAATTCAACCGACACTTTATATAAATATCTAATAACAGAATCCAAGCTATGGGCTTTTTCATTATGTATACGATATTCAAGACCTGTATTGGTATGACCAGTAATTTAGCCACAATTATATTTCATGTTATATTTAATATTAGCACCAAAATCATACTTTGATGACATAAACCACATATATTATACTATTTTCTTCTCACTATTCCAGTTTAATTCAAAAGTGGTGGAGTTATCACTCATTGCCTTATTCTTCAGTTAGTACTGTCATCTGAGCTAGTTAATTTAATTTGAGCTCTTTTTCCTGGTGCTAAGCTGTCAATTAAAACAAATAATGTGAAATAACCCAACTTAGAATTTTAACATGATTTTGTCATTGCTAATTACATCTTTAACAGGTACTACTACAATTGAGAAGTATGACCTCAGAACCAACAGTTGGATCCATATTGGCACTATGAGTGGTCGTAGACTTCAGTTTGGAGTTGCAGTTGTTGATAATAAACTTTACGTCGTGGGAGGAAGAGATGGTTTAAAAACTTTGAATACTGTGGAATGTTTCAATCCAGTTACCAAAACCTGGGTTGTGATGCCTCCTATGTCAACACATAGGCATGGGCTAGGTAAAATATTTAATGTTATATAATTTCTCAAAAATATACAGGAAAGCTTTTCAAATTAGATATAGCAGCACTTTACTGGACTTATTCCAAGAATAATAGTGGCTTAAAAGTCCTGTGAAGGTTAAGCAAACCTGAAGAGCCCATGGAAATTTTCAATTGTAACATAATGGTATATTTTAATTTTATGTCCCTTCCACCAACTTCGAAAGGGTTCCATTTCAGAGAAGATACTATTTTTCAGAAAGAATATTTTATGGAGATTATAAAAGGCAATAGAACACTTTCTCTAAGCTCAGTTGAGAGTGTAAAAGTTTTGACAATGGTAAAGTATTATAAGTTCTAGTTAGAAAATTATGCCTCTGCCACAACAACCAAATTTGCATTCACTGAAAGATTTTGGATTCAGGTCCAGGATAAATATATTTATTATTAACACAGAGCTCTAAAGTATAACTAAGTCAGCGGTTTCTAAGCAGTTTAAGAGTGAGTAAGGTTATTTAGAATAGTGGGGAACTCTAGTTCTCCTGGGTATTTTTCAAGGTACATTCTTTATACTATGTTCCATGTGCTTAAAATATTATGGTACTTGAAAAACAGAGTATTTGACATTTTGTTTACACAATATGCTTTTAAAGTTCATTTTAAAAATTAGTTGTAGGCAAATGTGTCTATGTGTGGGTTTATGAACATGAAAATGGTGCCTTCGAGATCAGAAGAAGGTGTCAGATTTCTTGGAGCTGGAGTTACAGACAATTGTGAGCTGCCAAACATGAGTGCCAGAACTTAACTCATCCAGTCCAGAACTTAACTCATCCAGTCCTTGGCAAGATCAGGACCCACTTTTAAACACTGAGTTATTTCTCTAATTAGCACAATAAACATATATATGGCTACTAAATGTCAGCTCCTGGACTGGAATTTTCTCACCATTTATTTAATAGGTTGTTTCTGCTAAATCATACACAATGTAGTTATTATCTGTTATATCAAAGTAATACTTACATATGTACATGTCCTGCAAAGAAATAAAAGCAAGCTTTTAAAAATACAACCTAACAAATGTTAGTAATCACATATGTGAAATGGATGTTCAAAACACAATGAGAGTCTGATTAAGATGTAAGTGAAAAAAGAGATCATTTATAATTTCTAACAAAAACTTCCAGGTAAACTTCAAAAATGAAGGCCTAGTGAATTATCTGAAGGAAATAATTTTAACCCTGTATTCAAATAAGAATTGAAAAAAAACATTCCACATTAAGCCCAAAAGTTCATCTTATGTTAAGCATCCTATCCTGTATGTGTTTTCATTTTTAAAAAGTGCTGAAATGATCCCAGAGAAATGTTAGTTTCCATTTTAATTGCTTTCCTAGTATTATGCTCTTTACTTCTGTTGATTTTTAGTTATACAAGAATGATAGTTTTCCATGGTATATAGTGATCAGTGGAAGTTCTTCTATGATAATAAGACAATATTTAGCCTCATATGAGAAGCAATTAATTATTCACATGGGCAGAAAACTATTTTAGATACAAAATACAGTTTTCTTAAAGCAGTTAGTTGCTTCTAAAGTGAAAATACATGTATTGCATAAGACATACATAGACGATCCCTTATACTATGTTATCCTTTAGGTGTAGCCACACTTGAAGGACCAATGTATGCTGTTGGAGGTCATGATGGATGGAGTTATCTAAATACTGTAGAAAGATGGGATCCTGATGGACGTCAGTGGAATTATGTGGCCAGCATGTCAACTCCTAGAAGCACAGTTGGAGTTGTTGCATTAAACAACAAGTAAGCTTAAACATAAAAACTATTTTTGCTACCAGACCATGCAGTATAGAGTTTCAGTATTATGATCATCAATCAATAGACATTCTACACTATCAAAACATCCTTATTAGCGATTATAAAAGTCATTTAGTGGAAACTTCCATTCTTTATGATGGAAAATAGTTGTCTACAATAAATACTTTGTTAAGTATTTTATAGACTTTTCCTGTTCAAAATTTGGTCCTGGAACAAGAAATATGAGCATTCTTTGGGACAGATATTGCATCTCAGCCTTGTCTCAAAATACTTAGAATCTCCTTTTTAATGAGATTTTAATGAAGAAAAGTATATACATATGAATTTGAGAAATACTATTGAAGATAACCATTTCCAATTTACCCTAAATGAATGGTACATTTTGCATTTCTATTTACCCTAAATATATAAAATCATTTGCCCATATTTATGAATAAGGTAACTTTTTTGTTTAGTAATCTCTCCTCTGAGAGTTTAAGGTTCAAAAGTATTAAATTCCATCTGGTTTTCCCATTCTGAAGATTTACTTTTTCCTGATCTTGTGAAAACAAGCTAATAATGTCTAATGATATTGCCAAGCATTGAATTAGTACCACTTAATTTTAATGGTTTTCTTTAGTTTTTAATTTTTTTATTCTATCATTAAGATTATATTATAATTATATCATTTCTCCCTCCCCTTTCCTTCCACTAAACTATCTCAGATAATTTTCATTTCTTTCTTTCAAATTTATGGCCTCTTTTTCATTCATTATTTTCACATTCACATATATATATATATATATATATATATTACTAAATATAACCTGTATAATGCTGCTTACATGTTTGTTTTCATAGACATGGAACCTCTCAAGGTAGCATATAGGATAGCTTACATGATAGGAATTTCAGACAATAGAGTAACCAGTGTCAACAAGATCTATGTAATTCTATACTACTATGCATAAAACATATAAACACGTTCAGTAGAAAATCAGCACAGATATATTTTAGAACTCAACACAAAAAGAAATAGGAAATATTTAAAACAGAAATAGGTCCCTATCCATAATATTTTGAAGTTTCACATAATCTTAAACTGACAAATCTAACCTGGTGATATCAAGTGATTCAGTTCCATAATCACCTCTATACATCACACCAGACTCAAATCAACAACTTGGAATTTATTTCATTTTGATTTACTGAGTTTCTGTTGTTTGCAATTCAGTGTGAAAGAAAGTTACAAGCATATGGTTTAATAATGTTTATCATCTTTATTATTATAGTATAAAATTTAAGTTAAAATATTATATATTAAAATAATTGACAGTTATAAGCCACTAAGGAAAGTTTAATAGCTACATTTTCTTCCTAAGAATAATCCACCTTCTCAATTCTATTCTATTTCTTTAGTATGTTTATATAAATATCTTTCAGGAAAAATATTTCATACTAAGCAGTTTATCCATGACAGAAAGTGTCAAGTGGAGCAGTCGGACTTCTATAACTGCAACTGCACTGAAATTGATTGTTGGGACCATATACAAAAATAAAACATTGTATACCTTCTGGCTTTCTGCCCATAATCATTTTCCAGACCTTTTAGTGTTAAGTTAGATTTACTTTAACAAAAATCAAAGAGGAATATTTGGAATAGACTAAGCTTTACCAAGAGCCACATATAAACACCCATTCATAAACCTAGCCTTTCTGTTGCAAATAGTGATGGATTATAATATACATTATGAAGCATGAGAAAATAGAAATGCCTTCATTTTCATTTCTATAAATGAATTTTGTATGAATATGTGAACACACACATACACATGCACACACACACACACACACACACACACACACACACACCACACACACATATTTAAATGTCTCTATTTTTCTAGACTGTATGCTATTGGTGGGCGTGATGGAAGTTCCTGCCTCAAGTCAATGGAGTACTTTGACCCACACACTAACAAGTGGAGTTTGTGTGCTCCGATGTCCAAAAGACGTGGAGGTGTAGGTGTAGCAACACACAATGGATACTTGTATGTTGTAGGGGGACACGATGCCCCTGCTCCTAACCATTGCTCCAGGCTTTCTGACTGTGTAGAAAGGTAAGTCTTATACATGTGCTTATCTGTGCCTTTCTTTAATAAGAAAAAATAGAAACTACCAGTATGTGATCTGATATGTTAGTCTTTTAAATAGATTTGTTCTTTGTAACATTCTACACCTATGGTTAAACACAAAGTATTTTTTAAAAAGCCCTTAAAATTTAGTATCAAACTTTATGAAATATATTTGTTTAGTTATTATAAAGTGGTGACACAAAAGAGCTAAAAGAGTAAGGACATTTTATGAAAAGGTATCAATCAACTAATGCCATTCAAATCAAATTAAGTTTACTGTTTTTAAACTCAACTCAGTCTCCAAAGTGCAAACACACACACACACACACACACACACACACACACACACACACACACACACACACTATAGGCAGAATTTCCAAATAAAATTAATGTTCTGAACACCAACCTTACTTATTGCAAAAAGTATTTCCTTGCTCAAAGCTAAGTTTGTAGATGATTGTTTTTACACTTTGCTCTTTGGGGGCCCACTCACCACCCAAGTGAATACATGGAGAATTATTCTTACTTATGAATGCCTAGCCTTAGCTTGGCTTATTTTTAGCCAGCTTTTCTAACTTAAATTATCCCATTTTTCTTTAAATGTGTTTTGCCTCTGGCATTTTACCTTTCTCTATTCTATGTCTTTCTTTCCTTCTTATTCTGTTGGCTGACTGGGTGGCAGAGTGGCTGGCCCCTAGCGTCCTCCTCTTCTCCTTTTCTTGATCCTCTTATTCTCTCTACCTGCTAGCCTCTCCTTTTTCTCTCTCCTGCCTCTCTCTTGGGCATTCAGCTCTCTATTAGTCCAATCTTGTGTTTTAGGCAGGAAAATAATACAGCTTTACAGAGTTAAACAAATGCAACATAAATAATGCAACACAACTTTGCATCATTAAACAAATACTCCACAGCATGAATGAATGTAACACATCTTAAAATAATATTCTGCAACATAAGCTCCTTGAGTGGAAAACATTGATTCAGATAAATAGCATGATATGTTGCTTAAAATAAAGATCATCTGTCTGTATTCTCTTTCAAAGTTTGTGCCACACAAAAACAGTTAAAATAGTGTTAATTTATCATCAAATCATAAATTTTCAGTTGGATCTCAGAAGACACAGATGATTTAGGGAATATGCCCTTAATGAAATTCATGAAACAGGTAGAATTTGTACTTTGTGGACATAAATTTCTGTTGAAATGTCCTTGCTAATGCACACACATACACGCCCCCCCCCATGTCACATATGATTAAAGCCATTACAGAAAAAGAAAGAAAGGTTTTCTAGTTGGCTGTTTTGCTTCTCTGCTGACCAATCCTAACTTAGTGGAGGAAGGGACTTATTTCAGTTCATAGATGAAAATGTGCAGTCAGAAGTGAAGCAGAGACTATGGAGGAACACTAATTGTCTTGTTCCCCATGGTTCACTAAGCTGGTTTTCTTATACAGCCCAGGTGCATCTGTCCTGGGATGATACTGCCAACATTGGTATGCAATACCCCACATTAGTCATTAATCAAGAAAAAAGTGCCCACAGAAATGCCTTCAGGCCAATCTGATGGAGACAATTCCTTAACCGAGGGTCCCATTTTTCCAGTGATTCCAGTTTGTTAAATTGACAAAAACTAACCAGCACAACAGAAAAAAAAAGGTGCTTTATTTTTACAACATTGTTATTTGTTGAAAAAACGGTTAACTTGCCCATTATCCTGGATTTCTCTTAACCATTATTTAATACAGAAGCATTTAACTCAGATGGTTCCCAAACCATCAGTGTTCATTTTTTTCTATAATGTTAATTAAAAAATGAAGTTCAAGAAGTCAAAGAAATTTTCCCAATTATTCTATTATATGTGCAATGAGCCCATGATTAAGTCTCTTGTTTACAAGATCACTAGAAATTTCCATTATAATTAATATATATTTAATGTATTTGTCTATATAGACTGAAAAGATGGAGAAATGGAGATAAATGGTGTTTTTTAAATTGAATATGATGAAATAGTCAGCATGTTACTTGATAACTACTACTCCATGTCTTTACAGATTGTAAAAAAAAATCTCAATAATTTTATTTCCTTCTTAAAATTTCATATTTCCTGGGCTTGGGTTATAGCTAAGTGGCTTAGCCAGCACACTTGTCAACCATGTTAAGGACCTAGATTCATTCAATCCTCAAGAATGCCAATAATGAAGAAATAAACCAGAACCATAACAATTCAACATTTTCTTCACTAGATAATAACCTGATAATATTAATATTTTGAGATTTATTTATGAATGAATAGAAAATCATTGAGATTTTATGTAAATATGTAAGGAAACCCCTCTTCAAATTTTCACTCAACTGTTGTACATGTAACTACTTTAACTCACAGCAGCCTCAATTGCAGTATTACTTGGAAAATACAACACATAGAGGATCAACTGTAGATTTTCTTGATCTAGGTCTCAACATATCATAACAATTTGAGGTGACACAGTAAGGGAATTCAATAATAAATATGATACATAGAGGTTGTCTTGATAATTTATAGCTTTCTGATAGTATTAAAATTGTATTTAATTGATATCAATTCAGATACAAGTTAAAATGGGATATTTTGGATATCTATTGAAAATTTTTTAGATTAAAGGTTGTAATCCTAACATAATTAGTAAAAGGTAATATATGAAAAAATACTTTAAATGTGCTTTTACAAATAGGTCAATGTGATTAGAGAGCATTTCCTGTATACTTACATGAATTTGCTTAACTTTTCACACTTCTCAGATTCAACATTATATGGTTTTAGCGTACACTTCAAAATTGTAGAAAAGTTTTCTATTAAAATGTTTCAATACTGAATTTGTATAACATATGAATTGAGTTGATTGAAGAAATACATGGTACTAGGAAAGGAAATACTTCTTTCTCTATGCTTTCCATGCCATCTAGTGGCTAAAGTGAGTTATGTCCTGTACATGTTCTTAGATGAAAATTCTTTTGTCTTGTATTGCAAACCTACACTTGATATTGCTTTTCAATATTTCTAATAATGTGTTTTACACAATAACACATTTTATTAATGCCTATTGATTTTCATTATAACTTAACTGGATTTTGCCTCTCAATTTTCTTCCTAAATCTCTTAAGATATGACCCCAAAAGTGACTCGTGGTCAACCGTGGCACCTTTGAGTGTTCCTCGTGATGCTGTTGCTGTATGCCCCCTTGGAGACAAACTCTATGTGGTTGGCGGATATGATGGTCATACTTATTTGAATACTGTTGAATCATATGATGCTCAGAAAGATGAATGGAAAGAGGTATTCATGTAAAATTCTTCAAATTGGTATATTTCAGAATTTAAGGAGTTTTTAAAGCTTAATTTTGGAATTAATTTCACGTTATTCCTCTGTACAGCCAGACCAGATCTTTTCTTAGTAGACAGGTACCCAAGAGTCCTAAGTTCTGACTTTGGCTCTATCACTGTCTCATTGTTTGTTTACTCAAAGCATAAAAGAACACTAACAGAGAATGTTAATATAATTATATATGCCAAATTCTTGTGATTGATTATTTCATTTAATCTTCACAAAACCTTTAAGTAGTAGTAGCATTAGCTGTTCACCGTTGGAAAAAAAAAAACCCTGAGAAGATTGTCACCAATGTAAAAAGTTATCCCAAAGCAACTGAACTTTCACCTGAGATCTATTAGCATTCTGCAGTCTATAATGATCTGAGCTGCAGTTTTCTTATTTTAGGACAAGGCAAACGTTGGGCCAAAACATGTAAAGATTCCCTGAAGGTCAACATTCTCAGTTATGCTAAAGACAGTGTTTCTTTTCTTTCTTAATTTGTGTTTTAGGAAGTCCCTGTCAACATTGGACGAGCTGGGGCATGTGTTGTGGTTGTGAAGCTGCATTGAAACTCTCATTGGCTAGTGTAATGAAATGGATTTATTTCAAGAATGAAGAAGAAATATGATCTTTTATGAAGCTGATAACATTCAAATTCTGTTGTGTCATTTTTATGTATAGTTGAAATTGTTAACATTTGTAAGGCTGAAAAATGTGGATTCCATGTTAGTTTTGAGTGTTATGTGCTGTCTCAGATTATAATCTAATGAGAAATCCAATAGGTTATGTTTAGCCTCATTACCATAAAATGTTAAAGTACCTAACAAAAATTTGGCAGTTGGCAGTATTTGAAGGTGATGAATGCATTAACAATTTTCATGTAGGGATCTAAGAAGCAAAACATTTCCTATTAAAGGTACTATACTGTCTGAAATAACTTAATATAAAATAATGACAAGCCTTGAAGCATCATGTGTGGTTTCAAACAATAGTTCACCTACATAATAATACCTCACATTTGCCAAGAAGAAGGGGTTTTCTGTGTCAAAGATGAAATAGACTATTCATTGATATAATTTGCTATACTAATCACACTGTCAAACTTTTCACAGGCTATTATTCTTAGCTAACTATCTGCCAAAACATGTGTATAGATTTTCTATTCCATGCCGTGGTGTGTTAGTAGATTCATTTGCAGTAAAATATCATAATGTCGCCTATACAATCTATATTCTGTAACAGTGAATATCATATTGATACAAACTGTGCCTGAGCTTCAGAATGTGAGGGCCTCACTTGTACAGAAATTAATTCTCTTCTCAAGCATTTAATGTGTTCTCTATAAACACCTTCCATTAAGTTAAAAGTTGATCTAAATAATTCTAAAGATTATAGTTGAGAATATGATGCACAGTGTTAACACTTGGGAACACCAAAATGTCTAATAAGTACAGTCAATTCTATAACTTCTCTTTACCCATCAATGCCTGATTTTCTTTCAATTTCATAACCATGTTTACCCAGTAGTAAATGGTAAGGACACATGTACTATAAATCTACACTTTGAAAGTAAAAAAATAAAAAACTATTTGAGTAGTATTTTAGCTTTTAACTGTATTTTCATTTATTCTACCTAGTGATTAAACAATATGGTGAAATATTGAAAACTCATGTTTATGAAGTTAACTTTTCAAGTAAATGTTCCATTTTAGAATTTCTATAATATCTTCTCTTAAATGAACTTTGTATTGTAGAATATCAAAGCAACCAACAAAATCCAGAGAGATGCTTATAAAACATACTACTCCTGCCTATTAATTCTTTTTAAATCACAGCCTAAGTTGCACAAAGGTATTTGTACTTTGACAAATTGAATTTAAATAAAATCTTTTCCCTCTGGTTCTAAAGACTGTGGTTTTAGAATACGCCGAGTGCATGTTGAATGATCCTTCTGAGGCTGTAGTGCCTCAATAACTAAAATATTTGAACGTTAATGTACAGTTCCCCTCCTTTGTTTCATATTTTGTCTCTAATTCTCAACAGAGAGCTACAGATATTTCTATGTCTAGAGGTGAGACAGGGAGACTATCATACAGAATTAAAGCACATAAGACCTTGCTGGATTTTACTGTTTACTATTAGCATATTTTAATTATCCATAATAATGAGTTGCCTTGTGACATTTCCTACATTTACATAATGCATGTTGATAATATTCATCCTTGAGCTACCATCTCCTTTTTTCTTTCACTAATACTAATCTCGTCTCTCTCCTTAGCCAAGTCTTCCTTTCATGACTTTGGTATTTGTCTTTTATAACTCATTGTGACCAAATGAGTTCAATTAGTGCTGTTTACAGTAGCATGGGTGAGAGGTTGGTTAGATGTTTTAAATTAACATTTCTTTTTTTTTTTAATCAAATCAATGTGAAAGTACAAATATCTCAGCCTTTAACCCCATCTTGCAGTTTAAGGCGCCCACTTAAGTAAGGTTGTGAATTACAATTTGGTAAGCTACATGTTAAATGGCCTGTTGTTTAGCACAAATTGTCAACGTTACTGTAATGATTACATGGTATCAACAAACTAACTGTGCCCATACTAATGCCTAATCAAACAAACAGACAAAGAATGCCATGTTTTTTTTTTTTCCAGCTTGATATTCTGTTTAAATGCTTATTAACTTCAAGGAGAAATGCACATGACGCCTAGGGCTACCATTTCACAGCTGCATATGAAAGTTATGCTTGGCCACTCTATCCTAGAATGAACTCAAAATGAAATCCAAAAAACTGAGCAGATGTAACCAATATGTATAGAGACCTTACAGTGGCCTAGAACAAGAAAAACATAGCTCTAGTTGTCTCAGTGAAAACATAGCTGGGAAATGGAGTGAAGGCAGTTCCTTCTTTCCAGGTATTCATGGAGATCATCTACCAGTATAATTTAGGCAGACTTAGGTAGAGACATGTCTTAGTTACTGTTCTATTGCTATGAAGAGACACCATGATCAAGGTAATTCATAAAAAAGAATATATTTAATTTGGTGTTTGCTTACAGTCTCTCAGGGTTAGTCCATTTTTGTCATGAGGAGGGAACAGACAGACATGGTGCTGGAGAAGCAGCTAAGAGGTTTTTATCCTGATCCACAGGCAGCAGGCAGAGATGGGGAGAGGGAGAGGGAGAAAGAGAGAGACTGGGCCTGGCATGGGCTTTTAAAACCTCAAAGCCCACTTCCAAAGACACATCTGCTACAATAAAGACATAACTACTCCAACAAGGCCACACCTCTTAATTCTATCCAAACTGTTCACCAACTGGGTATTAAATATACACATATATGAGCCTTTGGGGATCATTTTCATCCAAACCACTACAGGAAATGTTTTATTAATTAATATATTCTTTCAACAAGTATATGAATGCATACATTTAAACACTACAACTTGTAGACACAAATATTGCATCTCTCTACACACACACACACACACACACACACACACACACACACACACACACACATAGATAGATAGACAAATAGACTGATAGATAGCTGTATTATTACATTATAATGGGTGACTGTGGGGCATTTACCCACCAACCCTACAGTTCCCCAGAGGTTTTTTTTGTTTTTGTTTTTTTTTTTTTTTTGGTTTTTTTTTTTTGAGTGAGAACAGCAGGAAATACTAGATAGAAGGATTTAGAATGTGGATATAAACAGATAGAAAATACAGGATAGTCTCAAGAGGGCCTGGAACCTATTCCAGTGGGCCCTGATTGTATCTGCCCTAAGGTATTTATAGATATGCCAAGGGAGTGTAGCAAAAGACCTCCCCCCAGCACAGCCAAGTGCAGACCATCTCAGACACCTGCACTCAGGCCCGTGGTCCTAATCATCCTCTCTACACAGACCTGTTGGGTAAAGCCACGAGGAACCTGAAAATGGGCTTCCACAGGTGACAATTCCACTACAACACAGGCTAGAAAATACAAAATCCAGGGCCAGAAATGGGTTACCTCTTTTGGAATTGTTTGCCTATGGGATCCTATAGACCTTATCCCAGAATAGACAATAAGATTCTATTGCTGATGGTATCACATATATAAGTCATAAAATTTAGAGAAATCAATCTGGTATTGACCTAGAAGCTTCATTTCTATTCTTTAGCATTCATATTGCTGAGAGGTTCTATGCAAGTTATCAGAAGAGAAAAGCATCTGCTGTCTTACCCAGCGGTGAACCCTGCAGGATATCATAATGACTTGCATAGCAAGATAAACCCATTGGTGAAATAGTGGCACAAATGTTACAGAGAATAAGCAAACACTTTCTGATTGGATTACTGCCCAATCCACAAGATGGACCCCATACCTGTTACCGATAATGCGACCAAAAACCTCTAGCTAGAAAATCTTAGGCTCTATGAGAGAACTTACTATTATTATGCTGCTAAATGGACTCCTAATGACTTCTGACTTTAACCACAGACTGGTATATCTCTCAATCCTCATAGAGAAGCTACTTTTTGCAAGAGATACTGATATGCAGTAAGATCTGTAACATATCCACATGTGGAAAATTAGAAACTGTTGAATGCTTAGCCATAGATAGTAAATTTACATCCTACACCATCCTCCCAAGTCTCAAGACTCTTGGAAGAAGAGGAGACAGATATGCAAGAGCCAGAGGTGGTAGATGACTGCAATGAAATGGTGTTTTCTGAACCAATAAGAGAGTTACACATATGATCCCCCAGTGTTTGTGACAGCATGCTCAAGAACTTCACAAGCTCAAGTCAACAAAATCTGATCATGGAGGGCAAAAGTGGAGACAAAGTCCCTAGCCAAGGAAAATTGGCCATTGATAACTTCTGAAATAAGGAGAGTCAGTTTTCTTTAGGGTTGTGACTCCTGGTAGATTTACTGCACTATAGGAGGTAGCCCCAAACCTAGTACAGTGCATTCTATTCACTAGGTTTGGAAGAAACCAAAAGAATATGAAGTTGTGTAGGTAGAGAGGTATGGGTGGATCTGGGAGGAGTTATATGGCCTATGGTTAGTCACAAAACAAGAGGAATAGTATGAATCGGTGAGAGAAATTTTGGGGGAGGAGATTCACTCACAGGCGTGGCAGGGAGGTAGAGGTGAGAGTCTTGAATGAACATAACACACAGGTAAAACTATCTGAAAGCAAGTTTAAATGATAGAAAATATTTAAAAGGTTTCTATAGTCAGGAAGAATTATCTTGAACCACAGTGGAGGGTACTGAAGTGAGACTAGTCTTAATTTAAAATAAGCCTGAAATAAGAAAATCAGATGGAGATCTTTGGAAGCCATACCTTCACAAATCTTCACAATTCCATTTGTCTTAGTTCTTCCAATTCTACACTAACAAAATGTGGTTCAGAAAGTCTATCTGATCCTATAGGACACTTCTGGCCAGCCCAATGCACATTAATTTGCTTGACTGAGCAAATGTCAAAGTCAGTGAGAAACAGATAATTCTTTTCCTGTAATCACAAGATGGCTCTTGGTTTTATTTATTTTAGTATGTCCAAAGCATGTCATAGTTTCTAGTATAAAAATGGTTTTCAATAAACAGCTATTCAACTCAATAAATAAATACATCTTGTAATTGTATCACACGCCTTGTATTTTATGAAGATTGGATCCAATTAATAGCACTGAAAGAATATATAGATAGAAGTGTCACATCCTATAATACACATCCAAATCAAACATGGAGAAATGGATGTGAACAGTGTAAGGGTTTTGGAATGTAGAAGAATGTAAAATTTTGCCTCCTGGATATGATTTGCAATCATGAACACACAGTAGCTCTGGTTTATTGCACAAGAGTACACAAAGATAGGAAAGGTATTAGTTGGGAAGTAGAAGAGAATCATCAGAAGTAGGTGTAGATGAATATCTAAACAGTCTTATTAAATAAGAAACACAAATACAGAGGTAATAGCTGAGAGATCAGAGCAAATAGCCAAGACTAGCCTTAGCTTACCACCAGCAGTAGCTTCCACAGAGAGAGAGTTTCTTCCTGTCTAACCTGTGCTTTTATTGCCTTTCTGTTCTGCCTTCTCATTGGCTCTAAGCCCAGCCACATGGCTTCCTCATCACTGCCTGTCTACATGGACCTCCAGGTCACTATGTTTGGTATTGAGATTAAAGGCTCATGTCACCACACTTGGCTGTGTCCTTGACCACACAGAGACTCTGCCTGCCATGTGATCAGATTAAGGGCATGGGCTACCACCGCCTGACTTCTGTTAATGGCTTCCTGACCGCTGATCTCCAGGCAAACTTTATTTATTAACATACAAATAAAATATCACATTTCAGCACAAATAAAGTATCACCACAAGTAGGTGGGGTATAAAAAGAGACTTTAGTTGTGAATATGATCACAGTATATTTTAAACATGTATAAAGTTGTGAAAACAGGAAAGGAAAAACATACTTAAGAAGACAAACTGAAATGGCATATTGACCAGATTTGAAGAATTGTCTCTGAATTTATTTTATCTCTTTGAACCCTGAAGGTTCCAAGAAGTTTACTTATAAGTATACTTTGATGAAAGAACTTATTGTGGATATCTAATTATAGAGTGCCTGAATGAGTTAAAAATTCAGTTTAATATTACATCAAAAGCAATTTAATTTCAAACTAAAATTTAAATTTTTAGTGAAGCCTGATATCAAATATGTTACCCAAAAGTTTCTCTCAGATGAATACAGGTCTTTTGAAGATATTTTAATAAAATTAAAATTAAAATCTGAAACACAAAAAATACAGTAATATAAGATGAAAAGTAAAAATATTAGATACATAGCTAAGCTCTAGAAAAGTAAAATCAAACCACTTGGAACATGAAGAAAAGTACATTCATATGGTATTAGCGTTAATCTTGCAATTAATGAACTCAGTCACACATTCTGAGGACATGGGTTCTTAGTGCCCGTGCACATTTGGGTCATAAAATCTGGAGAGAGTTGCTAGATGAATAAAGTATGTTTTCAGAAAGGGAAACATTAAATACTAAAAGTGAAAATTCACTGAAAAGGTGAACTAATAAATGAGGTAGAGCTAAGTAAGAGACCTAAGTACATTCCCCAGACTATAGCACTGAAGATTAAAATTGTAAATATAAAAATGTTCAGACAGCAAATAAGATGACTCCATGACTAAAAGAATGTATAATCAAATTTGATGACATAATTTAAATCTTTGAGACCTATATGGTATAATTAGAGAACTAACTCTTTCCAGTTGTCTTCTAACTTTTACATACATACAGGAGCATGCAACACAATAAAAGAATAATGTAATTTTAAAATATTTTGATGAATAGAAGATCTAACTAAAATAATTTATTTTATGTATAACACCAACATATAATCCATGAAATAAAAGTTGTATTTTATTGGATTAAAAAATACTTCTCTGTAAAAGATATTATAAAGAGAATGAAAACAAAAGCTACAGGGTGGAAGTAAATATTTTCAAAAAACATCTGGAAAAGATAATTATTCAAAATATACAAATAACCCTTAAAATCAACAATGATAAAAATAATTGTTTTCTTAGCTTGTGAATACCATAAACACAGTGGTTTATCAAAATAAGATATTTATTTGTTATACTGATTGATAATAAGATGCCTTGGTTAGGGTGCCAGCATGATATAATTTTGGTGAGGGCTCCTTTTCTGCTTTAAGACTGACAATTTCTCCCTAAATCCTAACAAAATGGAAAATAGAGAGAAACATGTTTTCTTTCAGAGTTCTTATAAGAACATTCATTCCATTAAATACGGCTGTATCCTCATGAGATCACACTTGTTTTTAAAAGACCTCCCTTCCTAATATCATTACAAATAGGAAATAGGACTTCAATGTGTATTTAGGTAAGAGGTATATATACTCTACTTACATATTTAAGTCCTGATTCTCTAGGACATATGCCAATGTCACATGTGAAATGGTTATTCCATTAAAACCGCCACAGACACTTAATACTTTGTAGATTCATTTCGAAATTCTGAAGTCTAACATTTTATCTAAATATTAAAATCAGATATGGGGGAGAATCAAGATATGCTTTATCCTAAGGAAAAATTCATTTTCATCAATGAATCTATGTAACCAACCACATTAGTGTGGATATAAATTGTAATAAGTTTCCTTTGGTTCAGCTGCTTATACTTAAAAATACTTTCTACCTGGAATACCCATGTGCCACATCTGGCTGGGACTGAGGTAATAGGTTATTACTCTCCTTCCTATCTTCATTACAACCTCTCCAGTCTCATCCCCAGCAGCCTGTTAACATGTGTCCCTCCTCTCCCTCTACCCTCATTTCCTGAGGACTCCTGATAAACCTTGATGCTGAACCAGCACTGGTTTTACCTCTGGACCTTCTCAGTCCTTCCTTCTAGCCTATTCCTATTCCTTTGCATCAGCCCCAGATAACTAGAAACCCATCCTAACTGGGACACCCCACATCCAGCTGGGACTCAGTAGGAAATATTTATTCTTCTTTCTGTCCTCCATTATAATCTCTTCTGTCTAGTAGATATCATTCCTCCCAACCTACCTCCATTCTCTGGAACCAAAACTTGGTAAGAACTCAGTTTTGCTCCTACCTGTGGAGCAACTCAGCTTGGCTCCTACCCTCTTTCTAGTCCATTCCTATTCATTTGTGTCATCCCTCTATACCTCAAATCACTTTCTACCTGGGACCTTCAATGGCCATGCCAGGTAATTGATTCACACTATACTTCCTGTCCTCCATTACAATCTCTCTATCCTCTCCCTCAGCCCTTTAAAAAACCAGCTTGCAGTTTCCCCTTGTCCCACCTCCATTCACTGGAGATTCCAACTCTCAATGCAGACACAGTGTCTTCCTCTCTCTCTCTCTCTTTCATTCCTGTCTTTCCATATTATTCCTTTTTTACTGCAGTCTACATTCAGAAGCTCCTCCTCCCACCACCCTGTCAACTCCCAGGGGACCCTGCCCCTTGATATGGACAGCATTACCTTAGATCTTTCCTGCAGTCCTTCTTACCCTTCTCTCCTATACCATTTCCATTCATCTCTGCCACCCACCAACCGGTAGAAGCAATCTGTACCAGGGAACCTACAACAAACCCACTTTCCTAAGATCCAGAGCAGGAAACATAAATCAATGGAACAGCCACCCAACAAAGATAAAACCAGATTCCAACACCTATTATCACCTCAATCACCATAACTCCAGAAGACTAGATACCAATGCAAAAACAGTAACAGCCAAGACAATATGCCTCAATCAGAACCAAGTAAACCTATGGTGATATTTTATTTGTACTGAAATGTGATTTTAATTTTATGTTAATAAATAAAGTTGCCCTGGGGTCAGAGCTATTAGAGCCATAGCAAGAGCGTGATGGTTAGAAGAGCTAGGTAGATTTCTCTGTGTTCAGGGATACAGCCAGTATTGGAGACATAGGCCTTTAAGACCTGGAGGGCGGTACTTACAGGCAATGATGAGGCAGTCATGTGGTTGGGTTTACAACCAATAAGAAGGCAGAACAGAAAGACTATTTAAACACAGACAAACAGGAAGTAGCTCTCTCTCCGGGAAGCTAGGAGCACTGCAGGAGGTAAGATTTTATCTCTGAGCTCTGACCTCTCGCCTTTCTCTTTTCATCGGCTCTGAGTTTCTTATTTTAATAAGATGATTGGTTACATCTACATAAACCTATGAGAGTAACCTCTGGGAAACATAACATAGATGAAGCACAAGACAAGAACCACAAACAACAATTATAAGTATGTTTTATTTATTTATTTATTTATTTTTATTTTACAACACCATTCAGTTCAACATAATAGCTACAGATTCCCCTGTTCTCCCCCTCTCGCCCCCCTCCCCCTCCCCCCAGCCCACCCCCCATTCCCACCTCCTCCAGATCAAGGTCTCCCCTGAGGACTGGGATCGACCTGGTAGACTCAGTCCAGGCAGGTCCATTCCCCCCCTCCCAGACCGAGCCAAGTGTCCCTGAATAAGTCCCAGGATTCAAACAGCCAACTCATGCAACGAGCCCAGGACCCGGCACCAACGCACAGCTGCCTCCCAAACAGATCAAGCCAAATGACTGTCTCACCCATTCAGGGGGCCTGATCCAGTTGGGGGCCCCTCAGCCTTTGGTTCATAGATCCTGTGCTTCCATTCATTTGGTTATTTGTCCCTGTGCTTTATCCAACCTTGGCTTCAACAATTCTCGCTCATATAAACCCTCTTCTTTCTCACTAATTAGACTCCCAGTGCTCCACCAGGGGCCCAGCCGTGGATGTCTGCATCCAGATTCCTCAGTCCTTGGATGGGGTTTATGGCACAACTATCAGGGTGTCTGGTCATCCCATCACCAGAGTAGGTCAGTTCCTGCCATCTCTCGACCATTGCCAGCAGTCTTTTGCAGGGGTATCTTTGTGGATCTCCGTGGGCCTCCCTAGCTCTCTGCTTCCTCCCCTTCTCATGTGGTCTTCATTTAACGTGGTCTCCTATTTCTTGTTCTCCCTCTCTTTTCTTGATCCAGCTAGGATCTCCCACTCTCTTTCCCTCGACCGTCGCCCTTCATTGTTCCCACTCATGTCCAGGCTGTTCATGTAGATCTCGTCCATTTCTCTGTGTCTTTTTTTGGGGTCCCATTTTCCAGGTAGCCTCACTGGTGATGTGAGTAGCAGTCCAGTCATCCTTGTTCCACATCTAGCATTTTCCTATGAGTGAGTCCATACCATATTTGTCTTTCTGAGTCTGGGTTACCTCACTCAGGATGATTTTTTCTAGATCCATCCATTTGCCTGCAAACCTCATGATGTCATTGTTTTTCTCTGCTGAGTAGTATTCCATTGTGTATATGTGCCACAATTTATTTATCCATTCTTCAGTTGAAGGGCATCTAGGTTGTTTCCAGGTTTTGGCTATTACAAACAATGCTGATATGAACATAGCTGAGCAAGTGCTCTTGTGGTATGATTGAGCATTTCTTGGGTATAGGCCCAGGAGTGGTATAGCTGGATCTTGGGGGAGATTGATTCCCAATTTTCTAAGAAAGCGCCATATTGATTTCCAAAGTGGTTGTACAAACTTGCATTCCCACCAGCAATGGAGGAGTGTTCCCCTAGTTCCACATCCTCTCCAGCATAAAGTGTCTTCAGTGTTTTTGATCTTAGCCACTCTGACAGGCATAAGGTGGTATCTCAGAGTTGTTTTGATTTGCATTTCCCTGATGATTAGGGATGTGGAGCAATTCCTTAAATGTCTTTCAGCCATTTGGGTTTCCTCTGTTGAGAATTCTCTGTTTAATTCTAAAGCCCATTTCTCAATTGGACTGTTGGTCGTTTTGATGTCTAATTTCTTGAGTTCCTAATATATTCTGGATATCAGTCCTCTGTTACATGTGGGGTTGGTGAAGATCTTTTCCCATTCTGTAGGCTGTCGCTTTGCCTTGTTGACTGTATCCTTTGCTCTACAAAAGCTTCTCAGTTTCAAGAGGTCCCATTGATTGATTGTTTGTCTCAGTGTCTGTGCTACTGGTGCTATATTTAGGAAGTGATCTCCTATGCCAATGCATTCAAGACTATTTCCTACTTTCTCTTCTAGCAGGTTCAGAGTAGCTGGATTTATGTTGAGGTCTTTGATCCACTTGGACTTAAGTTTTGTGCACGGTGACAGATATGGATCTATTTGCAGCCTTCTACACGTTGATATCCAGTTATGCCAGCACCATTTGTTGATGATGCTTTCTTTTTTCCATTGTACACTTTTGGCCTCTTTGTCAAAAATTATATGTCCATAGGTGTGTGGGTTAATGTCAGGGTCTTCAATTCGATTCCATTGGTCCACATGTCGGTTTTTATGCCAATACCAAGCTGTTTTTATTACTGTAGCTCTATAGTAGAGCTTGAAGTCAGGGATTGTGATGCCTCCAGAAGTTGTTTTATTGTACAGGTTTCTTTTAGCTATCCTGGGTTTTTTGTTTTTCCATATGAAGTTGAGTATTATTCTTTCCAGGTCTGTGAAGAATTGTGTTGGTATTTTGATGGGGATTGCATTGAATCTGTAAATTGCTTTTGGTAAGTTTGCCATTTTTACTATGTTAATCCTGCCTATCCATGAGCATGGGAGATCTTTCCATTTTCTGGTATCTTCTTCAATTTCTTTTTTCAGGGACTTAAAGTTCTTGTCATATAGGTCCTTCACTTGCTTGGTTAGTGTTACCCCAAGGTATTTTATGTCATTTTTGGCTATTGTAAAGGGTGATGTATCTCTAATTGTCTTCTCAGCTTCTTTGTCCATTGTATATAGGAGGGCTACTGATTTTTTTTTTGAGTTGATCTTGTATCCTGCTATGTTGCTGAAGGTGTTTATAAGCTTTATCAATTCCTGGGTGGAATCTTTGTGGTCACTCAAGTATACTATCATGTCATCTGCAAATAGGGAAAGCTTGACTTCTTCCTTTCCAATTTGAATCCCCTTAATATCCTTATGTTGTCTTATTGCTCTGGCTAGAACTTCAAGTACTATATTGAATAAGTATGGGGAGAGTGGACAGCCTTGCCTCGTTCCTGATTTTAGTGGAATTGCTTTGAATTTCTCTCCGTTTAATTTGATGTTGGCTGTTGGTTTGCTATATATTGCCTTTATTATGTTTAGGTATGTTCCCTGTATTCCTGATCGCTCCAAGACTTTTATCATGAAGGGGTGTTGGATTTTGTCAAATGCCTTTTCTGCATCTAGTGAGATGATCATGTGGTTTTTTCTTTGAGTTTGTTTATATGGTGTATTACATTGATGGACTTTCGTATGTTGAACCACCCTTGCATCACTGGGATGAAGCCTACTTGATCATAGTGGATAATTGTTCTGATGTGTTCTTGGAGTCTGTTTGCCAGTATTTTATTGAGTATTTTTGCATCAATGTTCATGAGGGAGATCGGTCTGTAGTTCTCTTTCTTTGTTGCATCCTTGTTTGGTTTAGGAATCAGGGTAATTGTAGCCTCATAGAAGGAGTTTGGTAATGTTCCTTCTGTTTCTGTTATATGGAACAATTTAGAGAGTATTGGTATTAACTCTCCTTTGAAGATCTGGTAGAATTCTGCGCTGAAACCATCTGGTCCTGGGCTTTTTTTGGTTGGGAGACTTTTAATGACTGTTTCTATTTCCTTAGGGGTTATTGGACTATTTAAATAGTTTATCTGGTCTTGATTTAACTTAGGTATGTGGTACCTATCCAGAAAAATGTCCATTTCTTTTAGGTTTTCCAGTTTTGTGGAGTAGAGGTTTTTGAAATATGACCTTATAATTCTCTGGATTTCCTCAATGTCTGTTGTCCCCCTTTTCCTTTCTGATTTTGTTGATTTGGATTCTCTCTCTCTGTCTTTTGGTTAGTTTGGATAAGGGCTTGTCTATCTTGTTGATTTTCTCAAAGAACCAACTCTTTGTTTCATTAATTTTTTGTATTATTCTCTTAATTTCTAATTTATTAATTTCACCTCTCACTTTGATAATTTCCTGGCATTTATTCTTCCTGGGAGACTTTGCTTCTTCTTGTTCTAGAGCTTTCAGGTGTGCTGTTAAGTCACTAGTGTGGAATTTCTCCAACTTCTTTATGTGGGCCTTTAGTGCTATGAATTTCCCTCTTAGCACTGCTTTCATAGTGTCCCATAAGTTTGGGTATGTGGTGTCTTCATTTTCATTGATCTCTAGGAAGTCTTTAATTTCTTTCTTTCTTTCTTCCTTAACCCATTGGTGATTCAGTTGAGCATTATTCAGTTTCCATGAGATTGTAGGTTTTCTGTAGTTTTTGTTGTTGTTGAAATCTAACTTTAAACCATGGTGGTCTGATAGAACACAGGAGGTTATTCTAATTGTTTTGTATCTGTTGAGATTTGCTTTGTGGCCAAGTATATGGTCGATTTTAGAGAAAGTTCCATGGGGTGCTGAGAAGAAGGTATATTCTTTCTTGTTAGGATGGAATGTTCTGTAGATATCTATTAGGTCCAATTGGGTCATGACATCAGTTAAGTCCTTTATTTCTCTGTTAAGTTTCGATTTGGGAGATCTGTCCAGTGGTGAAAGTGGGGTGTTGAGATCTCCCACTATTAATGTGTGGGGTTTTATATGTGGTTTAAGCTTTAGTAATGTTTCTTTTACATATGTGGGTGCCCTTGTGTTTGGGGCATAAATATTCAGAATTGAAACTTCATCTTGGTGGATCTTTCCTGTGATGAGGATGTAATGTCCTTCTTGATCTCTTTTGATTGATTTTAGTTTGAAGTCTATTTTGTTGGATATCAGGATGGCTACCCCTGCTTGTTTCTTAAGACCATTTGATTGGAAAGTCTTTTCCCAGCCTTTTATTCTTAGGTAGTGTCTGTCTTTGAATTTGAGATGTGTTTCTTGTAAGCAGCAGAAAGATGGGTCCTGCTTTCGTATCCATTCTGTAAGTCTATGTCTTTTTATAGGTAAATTATGTCCATTGATATTAAGGGATATTAATGACCAGCGATTCTTCATCCCTGTTATTTTTGGTGGTAGTGTGTGTGTACTTCTCTTCTTTGGGGTTTACTGTTGTGGCTTTATCTATTGCCTGTGTTTTCGAGTGTGTATCTGACTTCCCTCGGTTGGAATTTTCCTTCTAGTGCTTTCTGTAGGGTTGGGTTTGTGGATAGGTATTGTTTAAATCTGGCTTTGTCTTGGAATGTCTTGTTCATTCTGTCTATGATGATTGAAAGTTTTGCTGGGTATATTAGTCTGGGCTGACATCCATGGTCTCTTAGTGTCTGCATTACATCTGTCCAGGTCCTTCTGGCTTTCAAAGTCTCCATTGAGAAATCGGGTGTTATTCTGATGGGTTTACCTTTATAGGTTACTTGGCCTTTTTCCTTGGCTGCTCTTAATATTCTTTCTTTATTCTGTACATTTAGTTGTTTAATTATCATGTGTTGAGGGGACTTTTTGGGGGTGTCTAGTCTGTTTGGTGTTCTATAGGCTTCTTGTATCTTCATAGGCATTTCCTTCTTTAAGTTGGGAAAGTTTTCTTCTATAATTTTGTTGAATATATTTTCTGTGTCTTTGAGTTGGTATTCTTCACCTTCTTCTATCCCTATAATTCGTAGGTTTGGTCTTTTCATGGTGTCCCAAATTTCTTGGACATTTTGGTTCATGACTTTGTTGGCTTTAGTGTTTCCTTCGACTGATGAAACTATTTCTTCTACTGTATCTTCAATGCCAGAAATCCTCTCTTCCATCTCTTGCATTCTGTTGGTTATACTTGCATCTGACGTTCCCAATCTTTTACTCAGGTTTTCTATTTCCAGCATTCCCTCTGTTTGTGTCTTCTTTATTTTTTCAATTTCCCTTTTCAGTTCTTGGACTGTTTCCTTTGTTTGTTTCATTACTTTTTCATGATTTTTTTCCAGTGCTTTTTTGTTTTCTTGTAGGACTTTATTGTTTTCTTCCAGGACTTTATTGTTTTCTTGGAGGGCTTTATTGTTTTCTTCTCATTTGTTTGCCCTTTCCTCTAGTTGTTTACAGCGTTCTTCCAATTTTCTTGTCTTTTCCTCTACACAAGCCTCTACCTTCTTCATGAAGTTACTCATAAGGCTACTTTCTTCTGCTTCTTCCAATTTTTGGTGTTCAGGTCTAGATGTTGGAGGCGGGCTAGGTTCTGGTGATGCTGTATTGCTCTTCATTTTGTTGTATGTACTTCTGCCTTGATGTCTGCCCATCTCCTTGTGGTTCCTTCTTGGTCTTATCAGTGTACTTGTTTCAGAAAGAGCTGACAGATTCAGGAAGTCTCTCTCTCTTGTCCAAAAGGGAGTTCTCTTGTCCAACTCTGGTCCAGAAGGGAAGTCGGGGGCAGGATGGGAGCTGGTGGCCGGTCTCTAAGTCTCAGGATGTGGCTGGGGTCTCGGGCAGATGGGCGTGGGGGCAGGCCGCGGGAATTGCAGGGGCTGCCGGGGGCCTTGGAAAAGGGGATCCCTCCCGGTGGGGCTAGAAGGGGACCTGCCTGGTGGCCAGAACCTGTGGCCAAGTTGGGCAGGTCTTCCCGGAGTGGCTGGTGCCCAGGGATGGGGTCCGGGTTGGACCCGGATACTCACCTCTGGTCCAGAAGGGAGCTAAGTATGTTTGAAGACCTTAAAGAAGGTATGAATAAATCAGTCAATGAAATCTGTGAGAACGCAATCAATTGAAGAAAATAATAAAACCCATTTATGATGTGAGAGTAGAGTTTATCACAAAAATAGAACCACTAAAGAAACTCCAAACTGAAATAAAAGTAGAAATGAAAAATTTAGAAATTCAAACAAAGATTTCATAGGTATAACTCACAAAGAGAGTACAAGAAATGGAAGTGAGAACCAAACATATTGAAAATGAGATAGATGAAATGAATACTTTAATCACATAAAATGTTAACTCTAAAATAAAGTCAGGCACAAATATTCCAGAAAACCTGTGACACAATGTAAAGATCAAATCTACAATAATAGCTGTAGAGGAAGAAGAGACCCAAGTCAGTGGAAAGACTGAGGCCAATGGAACAGAAAATATTTTCAACAAAATTAATGAATAAAAATTCCCCAACCTAAGCAAGGAGGTGAGAGTCAAGGTAGAAGAGCTTACAAAACATCAAATAGACTGGACCAAAAAGGAAATTCCCCATGACACATAATAATAATAATGGCCCAGAGACCTAGGATAGAACTAAACATCACTGGAGAAAAAAAATAATGTCACTATAATGATGCCTAACAATATTCTGCTATAATCATAGGTTGGTGCCTAGATTAATTATCATCATAGATGCTTCATCTAATAACTGATGGAAACAGATGCCAATACACAGCTTCTGTAGAATAATGCTTTTGTAAACTGTGAAGATGTTTTGCTCTCATTGGTTTAATAAAGAGCCAACTGGCCATTAGCTAGGCAGAAAAACATACTGACACATGGTAGAGCGGAGATAAGGTATATTGGTTAATTTAAGTTGAAAGAGATAGTAACAAGGATAAGCTATTGGCTGAGTATTGATAATTAATAACAAATCTCTGTGTGGTTATTTGGGGAGCCAGCAGTCCTGACTGAAAACTCTGCCTATACACAACTAAACATTAGGTGGAGCTCAGGGAATCCTGGGGAAGAGGTGGACAAAAGATTGTGGGAGCCATAGGGGTCAAGGACACCACAAGAAAATCGCCCACATAACCAGGGCTCATAGGGGCTCATAGAGACTGACTCACCAATCAGGAAACCTGCATAGGACTGATGTAGGCCCTCTGCATGTGTTATAGTTGCGTAGCTTGGTTCCCTTGTGGGAGTCCTAACAGTGGGAGCAGGTGCTCTCTCTGACTCTGTTACTAGCACTTGGGACCCTATTCTTCACACTGCATTGCCTTGCCAAGACTTAATATAAGGGGAGGTACCAAGTCTTACTGCAACTTGATATGCCACATTTTGTTGATATCCATGGGAGACCTGTAGTTTCCTGAAGAGAAACAGAGGAGGAGTGGATTGGGGATTGGGCACAGAAGGGGTGGGGAGGGGAAGGCATAGAAGGAGAGAATTAAGGGAAAACTGTGGCCGGGATGTTAAATAAATGAATAAATAAATAAATAAATACAGAACAAAGTAAAAAATATTATACTAAGCAAATGGGAAAGATCAAGTAACATCTAAAAGCAGGATAATTAGAATGACATCTGACTTCTCAACTGAAACTCTAAAAGCCAGAAGGGCCTGAACAGACATTCTTCAAACTCTTTAAGACTACAGTCTATACTACTATACCCAGCAAAACTATAAATCACAAAATAGAGAGAAAAAAATCATTCCACAATAAAAATCAAATTTGTATCTGCAATTTGAGCTTTACCAAAAGTGCTAGAAGGAAAACTTCAGTGCAAAGAGGTTAATCACACCCATAAAAATACAAGAAATATAGGATTATAGACTGGTTAATCCAAAGAGGAAGGAAAACTCAGACCATAAGAACAAGATAACAGGAATCAATGAACAGTGCTCACTGACAACTTTAAATATTAACAGTCTCACTTTCCCGCTAAAAAGACACAGAAGAACAGACTGGATTAGACTGCTTCCAAGAAACACACCTTAACAGAAAAACGATAGACATCACCTCAGGGTAAAATATTGGCAAAAATATTCCAAGCAAACAGATGCAAGAAATAAGCTAGTGGAGCCATTTTAATATCAGATGAAATAGATTTCAAAATTAATCAGAAGAGATAGAGAAGGACACTACATAATCAACACAGGAAAAATCCATCAAGAAGATATTGCAATTTTAAATATTTATGCACCAAACACAATGACATGCAAATTTGTAAAAGCCACACTACTGTAGCTTAAATCACATATTGTTCCTCACACAGTAATTGTGGGAGACTTCAATACTTTATACTCTCTTCAATAAATAGGACATCAGTCAAACACTAAACAGAGAAATGCTGGACTTAAGTAACATCATAATTCAAATGGACAGATATTTACAGAACTCAGTGGCATTTTTTGCAGACTTTTTGTCTCATACAGCAGTGCTGGGAAAAATTTTGTCTTACTGGCCATTTGCTTATATATTATAGTTTCCAGTTTTGTGCTTTTAATGAATTGTGTGTGTGTGTGTGTGTGTGTGTGTGTGTGTGTGTGTGTGTGTGTGTCTACATACACACACTGTCCTGTGCTTTTTCTTAGTGTTTTTGTTATTTTTATTTTGGTTTGTTTATCTATCTGTTTGTTTTCTAAACAGAGAAAGAAAGAAAAGGCCTGGAGATGGATAGTGATGGTGGGGATTCTGGGAAGACTTAGAGGAGGGGGAAGGGATTCAGAATACAATGTTTGAAAAATTTTGATATTTATTTATTCATTTTCAAATATACATATATGTTTATATATATATATATATGATGGACAGGTATATGAGAGACAATCCCTTCTCAAATAGAAGTAGCAAAAATGAGAGAAGTGAGAGATTCCAAGTACCAATTATAAAAAAAGAAAACAAGCCAGGTGGTGATGGCACATGCCTTTAATCCCAGCACTCAGGAGGCAGAGCCAGGCAGATCTCGGTGAGTTTGAGGCCAGTTTTGGCAACAGACTGAGACCCAGGACAGGCACCAAAGCTACACAGAGAAACCCTGTCTTGAAAAACAAAACAAACAAACAAACAAATAAACTACATTGGATCTTGAAGTCAAGAGTACAAATATTTCACAATTTATGACAGTATTATTTCTTACTAATTCATCATAAATTGAAAACATCCAAGGTACAAATACATTTAATGCCCATAACCTACTAAATATGAAAACATTAACACAATGAATAATAGAATATCAACTACTTATATTTGTGATCATGTAGCTGCCTAGAAGTTGCAGTTCTCTGCTGCTGTCCTGCCTTTCAGATATTAGAAATATATATGCCTAATATGTGTATATAGGCTGGAAACAGACAATAGCCTAAAACTTAAAGTATGGATTCCATTTTATGCATGTTACTTTTATACCATCAATCAATAAAAAACAGATATCAATCAAAACATTATAACTTTAGTGCCATCTACAAACATTTTGGTTGAGATGCTTTCACCTCTAGGCCATAAGTCTAGAGGTTTCACAAAAGACACAGAGTGCAAGAAATTGATAACCTTCCATAACTATTGAGAGTAGTAGTAACATCCTTCAGACATATTGTATTAGATTTCTCACCTTCTGAAACCTGTAGTTCTGTCTTTACAGATTTTTTGGTAGGCACCTACATCATGTAATTCCATTTATATTAAGTGTTTATAAGTGAAAAATCACTGATAAATTGGGCTGGAGGTAAAGGCTGGCTAAAATACATGATATAAAATAATGTGGTTGAATTTTTTTTTTGCAAAATTACACAGATCTACAGTTCCATTTTGGTTATGGTAAAGTAACTCTACAAATAACATTTTACAAACACAAGTTCTGTCATTTAAATGATTATTGTTTTAGTCTGTACATTTAATTTTAAATAAAACATTATAAAATCATTAAAATAGTATTATGATGTTCTGTTTCTTATTGTTTGAGAGAATCAGGCTGAAACACGAGTTGCTGACACCTCTCATTTAGCTGAGTGGTTACAGAGATATCAGTGCCAAACACTCACCAATCTTGTTCAAGGGACTATTTCTGGCTTTTCTTATGTAACAATCTAAATTATACTCCCAGTCTGAAATTATCAGAATAATGTAATTCACATTAAAATATTGGTAGATGTATATATAAGAAAAAGAGATTCAATAAGACGACATGTTAAATTACAAGTAGGTTTTCCTAGGCCCCCAGTTAAGTTGGTAAAGATACCATGGACTTAGAAAGAAAACATCATGAGAAGAAGATTGCTGATAAAACAAAATAGTCTAAGTGTGTGTGTGTGTGTGTGTGTGTGTGTGTGTGTGTGTGTCTGTCTGTCTGTCTGTCTGTCTGCGTGTCTTTGTGTCTGTGTCTGTGTGCTAGTCACAGGAAGATCTTGTCACATTCTCAACTCCTTTGTGTCTTATGAGCAAAAAGACCCCTCGCTTAAAATTAAGAATCCCATAGCAAATAGAATGTATGAAGTTCTGGTGTGCCATTTAGAATTATACTGACTATACACAACAGTTACACACTATATTTCAGAATGCTAGAAAAATTTAATGCTCTGATCATTTTTAATTTTTTTTTCTCATCCGAATTACTGCTCTTTTTTGCAATTAAAAAATCCAAAGATATACTTATAAAATATATTCTTCCTCCTCCTACTATCTACTATTTTTTAATGCACAGTATAAATGGCACAAAGGTATTTGTACTTTGAAAAACTTGAATTTAAGTAAAATCTTTCCCCTCTGGTTCTAAAGACTGTGCTTTTAGAATATACTGAGTGCATGTTGAATGATCGTTCTAAGGCTGTAGTACCTTGATAGCTAAAATATTTGAATGCTAATATTCTATTTGAGTTTTTTGTCTACAATTTTTTCTTATTTTGTCTAAAATACTCAACAGAGAGAACTGTAGATGTTTCCACATCTTGAAATGAGATAGAGAGATGTAGAGAGGCTATTATACACACATAAGACATAGAAAACCTTACTGGAGTTTTAATTATCATATATTAATTATCCATAATAATGAGTTGCATTGTAACATTTCCTACATGTACATAATATATGTTGATAATACTCACCCTTTTTTAACCTTCTTTTTTCCTCCCTCACTCCTACTAATATCCTCCCTCTTCTAATCTAGCTGTTCCTACTTTCGTGTGTTTTGTGTTGCTTTTGCAACCAAATGAGTTCCATTAGTGCTGTTTACAGTAGTGTATATGAGGGGTATATGTTTTAAAACAACATTATTTTAATCAAATACATGCAAAATTAGAGATAACTCAACTTTAACCCCATCACATAGTTTGAACAGCCAAAATAAGTAATGTTGATGTGTGTGTGTGTGTGTGTGTGTTTGTAAATGTGTTTATATATTTTCAACTCCCTTTCTTGGGGGCTCAGGAAACATTACCTTGGAAAAGGACATTAAAAGAACATAAGTTCCAGATAATGGGGAAGAGGGCTGTGAAATACATTGTATTCTGTACATGACAGGGTTTTTTCACTCATGAGTTCACAGCAACTTTTGTTACCTGCACAAGATTATTAAAGTTTAAACAGGCAAATTTCCAACATGTATGGGGAAGGGTACAGAAGTCATAGCCCTTGATGAAGAGCTACTGTTATTTAGTGGCTACAAGTAGATGATGAGCCATTTTCTTCCTTATAAGAGTATAGCTCATACAGATGTCCTTGTGTGTTGCTTATGTTCCAGTCCATGACCCCATAATCATTTGCTATGTCCATATTGTGTAGAACACTTTGTGGATTTAGGGGGATATAAAAATCAATACAAAAAATTAATAAACCATGAAGTTGGGAAGAAAACATGTTTGGGGAAAATTGAAGTTGTGGTGGTTTGTGTGATCAAAATACCTTCTCAAAAATAAGCAAAAATATTATTGGAAAATCATACATGGATTCTCAAAAAACCCAAAAATATTATTGAATAATCATATCCATTCTGTGTCACTGTTGTATAATAAAGTATCTGAAAATTTTATTACAACAAAGATTAACTACATACCACTTTTTGAGAATCACATATACAGCAGAAACTTAAGTGGTTGGTTGTAGTTCAGAGTCTTTATGCTATAGTCAAACTGTAATCTTGGATTGAAATTACCTTAAGGTTTGATCTGAAATCCATTCTAGGATCTGGTAGACCATGAAGAATAGGGACATTGACTTAATGGCTTCTGTGAAGTAAAGAAATAGGCTTCTAAATGCAAACAAAATAAAACAAAACAAAATAACAACAAAAACCAGAAATCATTTATATTTGTTATCATTCATTAAATTTTCATTAGATGTACATATTTATGGACATTTACTGCTAGTTGTAGCTCTTCATTAGACTTGGAATGAAATGGATGAGTCTGGGTGAAAAAGAATGTTTAATAATTCTGCCCCAGAATTACTGTGGAAGAATGCAGATGCATTTATAAACCTTTGAAGCTTTATAGCCTATACTAGAAGCTGAAGATAAAGGAGTTGACCTGGTGACTGTTACCAGAAATTTCATCTTAACTTTCTTATGCCTTCAGAGCTCATTTTTCTTCACATTGTACTTTTGTAATTTTGACACTGATTCCAGGAAACCACAAGAAGCATTGTGGCCCTCTAATTAAAGCAAGGGCTTTTGGTGGCCAGATTATCACTGGACTTTTGTCTAAAGTCCAACACATAGTAGGTCCAGTGGGTCCCAGAACTCAACCTGTTCCAGTTCCAGAATAATATATATATATAATATATTAATATATATATGTTAGTATATTTCTCACATTGGTTCCCTGACATGTGTGGTGAGTTCCATTATGGTTGAAAAGGTCAAATAGAAACCATTGCAGTTGATTCTGTAAGGCAAAATACTGAAGCAAACACAATGTGGCATCTCAGAAGGAATTGTAGAAATTTGTGTCACCATCAAGGACTTGAAAGATGTAGGTATTGGTTCCCACCACATTTCCCTTTCACTCTTCTATCTGGCCTATACAGAAGACAGATGTATTATTGAAAATGTCAGTTAACTAAAGCTTAATCAAATATTGAGTTTGATTGCAGCTACTGTACCAGATGTGGTATCCTTTCTTGAGCTTATTAACACATCTATTGTAGATGGTATGCACTTATTGATCTAGCACATGCCTTTATCTAGGTGTTTAGAAAAGAACCACCTGAAGCAATTTGCTTTCAGTAGAAAGGCCAGCAATATATCTTTACAGTTACCTCAAGGGCATATTAATTCTCCAGTCCTATGTCATAATTTATTTTGAAGAGATTCTGATTGTATCTTCTACAAAATACAAAATTGGTCCACTATATTGATGACTTTATCCTAATTGGACCAAGTGAGCAGGAGGTTGCAAACACTTTGGACTTGGTAAGACTTATCCATGTCAGAGGATGGAAAATGAAGCCAAACAAAATTCAAAGAACCTCTACCACAATGAAATTTTAGGAGTACAGTGGTGTGGGGGTATGCAGAGATATTCCTTCTAAAGTGAAGGATAATCTATAACACCTGGCCTCTCCCATCATCCAAAAATAAACACAATGGTCAGTGGTCCATTTTGGATTCTAGAGACAACATATTCTTCACTTGGGTGTGTTACTATAGCCTATATACCAAGTGACTCGAAAGGTGCTAGCTTTGAGTGGGGCCTGGAACAGAAGGATCTTCAACAGGTCAAGGCTGCTGTGTAAGCTGCTCTACCATTTAGACCATATGATCCAGCAGACCCGATGGTACTTGAAGTGTCAGTGGCAGATAGGGATGCTGTTTGGAGCCTTTGGCAGCCTCCTAGAGGTAAACCAGAGGAGGCGATCTTTGACATTTTTGAGCAAGGCTCTACTGTTTGTAGTCTGCAAACAACTATTCTCTCTTTAAGGGACAACTCTTGCCCTACTATTGGACCTTATTGGAAATTGAATGCTTGACAATGAGCCGCCAAGTTACCATGTGAGCTAAGCTTCTTTTTTTTTTTTTTTTTTTTTTTTTGGTTTTTCGAGACAGGGTTTCTCTGTGTAGCTTTGCGCCTTTCCTGGAGCTCACTTGGTAGCCCAGGCTGGCCTCGAACTCACAGAGATCCGCCTGCCTCTGCCTCCCGAGTGCTGGGATTAAAGGCGTGCGCCACCAACGCCCGGCCGAGCTAAGCTTCTTATCATGTGCTGGGCATTGTCTGACCTACAGAGTCATAAAATAGATTGTACATAGCAGCAATACATTAGCTAATGGAAGATATATACATATATACATATGCATATATATATATATATATATATATATATATATATATATATATATATATATATATATATATATGTGTGTGTGTGTGTGTGTGTGTGTGTGTGTGTGTGTATAAACTGAGTGGGTCCAATCAGGTCCTGAAGGCACAAGCAAGTTACATGAAGAATTTGCCCAACTTCATATGACTTCTACTGCTGTTACAATGTTGACTGTTTTCAATATGCACTTATGGTCTCATGGTGTGTCCTCTATTATTAGTTGACTAAGGAAGAAAAGAATAGGGCCTGGTTTACTGATGGTTCTTCACATTATGAAAGCAACCCCCAGAAGCACACAGCTGTTGCCTTACAATCCCTTTCTTAGGCAACTCGAAACAACACATGCAAAGGGAAATTTACACAAGGGGCAGAAATTTAAGCAGTACATGTGGTCATAGGAAGGAGAAATGACCAGATGAGGTATTGCTCACTACTTTGTGGGCTCTAGCCAATAGATTGGCTGGATGATGAGGGAAGTAGAAAGAACATGATTGGAAATTTGGTAATAAAGACATCAGGGGAAGAATTATGTGAATGTATTTCTTAAAATGGGGGGAGGGTGTGAAGATACTTGTATCCCATCAAAATCCTCATCAAAAGGCGACTTTAATGGAGAAGGAGCTCAGCAGTCATGTAGATAGGATGCCCCATTCTGTGGATAGTCAGCCTCTTTCTTCTGTCATCCTTGTCATCACTGAATGGACCATTGAACAAAGTGACAAAGGTGGCAGGATGGGGGATGTATGTAGGCTCTACAACATGGATGTCCACTCACCAAGGCTGACCAGGCTATAGTTGCTTCTGAGTGACAGATCTGCCAATAAGAGAGCAACACTGAGACTCTGATATGTCACCATTCTCTGAGGTAAACAGCTAGTGACCTGGTGGTAGGTTTAATATAATGGAATACATCCTTCATGAAAATGGCAATGCTTTGTATTTACTTTAGTACATATTTATGCTGGTTATGTATTCGTATTTCTTGTACATAATGCTTCTCCCAAGACTACCATCCATATTCAACTGTCATTATATTCTATACCATATTGTTTCTGATGAAGGAACTCATTTCACAGCCAGAGAACTGCATCAATGGGAACACAGTCATGAAATCCACTCATCTTACTATATTTCCCACCATACTGAAGCAATTTGCCTTATAGAATCTTGCAATGGCCTTTTGTAGACACAATTAAAGCATCATTTATATGGCAGTGTCCTGGATGGTTGCATCAGGGTTCTCCAGAGGATGGTATAAACTTTGAATCATACCATATGATATGATCTTTCCCATAGCCAGGATCTATAAGTCCAGGAATCAAGAAGTGGAAAAGGGAATGGTTCCACTCACTGTCTCATCCCTAGTGACCACTAGGACAAAAGAATTTCTGTTCCAACAACCTTAAGTTCTACTGGCCTAGAATTTTGTTTCCAGAGAGCAGAAGACTCCTGCTAGGACACACAACAAATATTCCACTGAACTAGAGTCTCAGACTACTTCCTGGCCACTTTGGTCTTCTGATGCCCTTAAGCTGACAGGCTAACAAAGGAATAACAGTATTAGGAGTGATAATTGTTCCAGATTACTGAAGAGAAATGTGTAGTGGGTAGCCATTCCAGCTTGGATCTGGAAGCTCCAACCACCATTGAGACTCTGGCAACTGTCACGCCTACGAGGCAGGGCGAGGGGAGGTGCTGGAAACCTAGGAGCTGGATGGGCAAGCGCTCGCTCTGGGCGCGCTCTCTGCGCCTGGACCCTGGATGGTGGAGATTGATTGTGCAGAGCTCCAGAGAACACCGCTGGATTGCTATACGCCTTCCCCAGACCCCCGCGACCTATCCATTCTTTCATTTGTAAGTCATCCACTAAATAAATCTTCCTTTTAACTACGTGGAGTGGCCTTTATAATTTTCCCCAATAGAAATGGGATTGCTTCTTCACAGTAGAGGGGAGTAAGATTATGTCTGGAGTACAGGGCTTATTTTAGGGTTTCTCCTGGTGTTACTGTGTCCTGTAGTTAAAGTCAATGGGAAACTACAAAGACCCAATCTGGGCAAGATGATAGAGGGCACAGACCCTTTAGGAATAAAGGTATGGTTAAGTCCCCCAGGGAAAGAATAACGGTCTCCTGAGGTGCTTTTGAGGGTGGAGGAAATACAGAATAAATAGTAGAGGAAGATAGTTATAAAGACCAGCTAAGACCATATGACATATGATTGCTTCTGTTATATTTTGTTAATAATGTGTTTGGACCAATATTTGAAATTTCTTTCCCCAAATTCTGTATCATTTCATATAAAATCAATTGAGATAATCTTAGTGATTTCCATATTTAAGCTTTGAGATACTGAAAAATATCCCTCAAGGGACATTGCCACCAATTCTAAAATATATAATGTGTTGCAGTTGTATGTGGGATATTTATATCATATTAGAAGTAATTATGATCTGATTATTGTTTTTACTTAGAAATTAAGCATGATATAAAGACATATGATTTTGTATCAAGTTGACAAGGGATGGACTTGTAATGGCTATTCTTGTTTGACTACATGTGGAATTAATTAAAACCCAAGCCTCTGGACCCACAAGCAAGTGATTTTTAGCTAATTGGAACACTTGAGGTCAGAAGACCAACCTTAAATCTGGATCATCTGGACCACATCTTCTGGTAGCTGCCCATTGCTGGATCCTAATGTCTCCCTCAAGGGATGGTGTGAGAAGGTGCAGCATCAAGGACACAGACCTTGGGAGTCAGTTGAAGGCAAACATAGACTCCTTTATTCAATAAGGGGAAGGCCTAATATATCCTCCTCTTAGCACCCAAGCTGTGTCAAAATCTGGTGGCATTGAATGTTTATCCCTCATCGGCTGTGCATGATCAGGAACTCTGACAGTGACCAGGAACTCTGAAAGTGCCTGTTACTAGGACCTCAGGCAGACTCCACACGATCAGAAACTCTTGACAGTGTCTAGGAACTCGGACAGCACCTGTTGCTAGGCCCTCAGGCAGATTTCAGGTTGGCTCATGAGGGAGTACATTATGTACATACCTTGGCAATTGGTTTGAGCTAATTTCCTAGACCCTATGGGCCTGTCCTACTACAGTTGCCTTTGTAAAGGACAAGGAAGAAAGATCGTGCTGTTTGACTTCTTGCCCTCATCCTTGCTGGCTCATTTATTTTTTCACTGGCATTAGAACCTTCCAGATTCTTATGTATACTGAAAACCAGCAGAGACAACCAGCCTTGTGAGATTCAACAACTACTGTATTCTTGGACTTTCCATTGGGAGACATGTAGAGGGCAGGAAAGTCCTTGTGTACACAATTAAGCACTGAAGAATCCAGGGAAGTTAAATGCACAGCTTATTTCTTCAATGGTATGAGGTGCTTAGCTGTAGTTTGTAGCTGGGTAATCCTTTGGTACATATTGAGCTAGCCCCACCCATATCTTCCAGAATTTATGTTTTACTTACCCTAGACCCTTTCTTCTAATTCTTAGAATTGCATTTTAGCCATTAAATTCATCCATATGAGAGCTATCACTTGTACTTTATCATAGGCTAAGTGACTTCTATGTTATCTTAGGGCCAGGCCAGTCCTGGCACCCACAGGCATTATGTTTACCTCAGTTATCTCTAAGCCAATAGTACCCATTTTTGTGAAAGAAGCCAGATGTACTTTGTAAAGACTCTCAATGTAACATGTCTTAAAATTGTTGTGTACTCAGGAGTGAGTTAATTGTTATCAGAAAACTTCCCCCCCCCAAATTGTACTTTGCTGAATATGGTTAGAGTAAAATGATCTGAGTCAGACTCTAGAAGTTCTGGCCATCACCAGTTACCAACACTGTGCTGATCTGACTTTCATTCTTACATTACCCTTATTGTTTTTTTTCTTGCTATAGAGCCTGCAGGGACCCTCCTACAGAGAGAGCCATTGCTGGAATCATCTGACCATAACTCATAAGCCACTATAAAATGCCACATATAAATAAATATTCATATGTATTCATATATTTTCATTCTATCAATTTTATTTTTCTAGGAACTTTGACTAACATAATTGTATCTCCTAGTGTGACTCTGAATAAGATGAATAAATCTAGACTAAAAAGGATAATATTTTATAATTTTGCCTCAGAGTTGCTGTGGAAGTATGTGGATACATATATATACACCAATGAAGCTTTATAGCCTGTACAGTGTATAAGATGTTGAAGATGAAAGTGTTATACCTAGTGATTGCTATCAGAAATTTTATATCTTTTTGATGCATTCAGAACACAGTTCTGTACTCTTGATAGAATAATATCTGACAAAATTAGTAATAGGTTCCCTGTTTGAGAAGTTCATCTGATTTCTTTCTTTTTCACACCAAAGCAACCCTGAAATTTTCATCCAGAATAACCTGCTAAGTCCAATAGTTTCTAGCTTAGCACAGCTAACTAAAATGATCTGATTTTCTGAAGACATCTGTCTCAGAATCATCTCTGCCACTACAACTCAATATGCCTAGGACTCTGCCTTGGTACTTTACTGACTTCTCTGGATCCCAAATTCATGACTTGCTCTAGAAAGTGATATGTTCCTGTGTTCGCAAACTAAATAAAATAATTGGAAATGTAAACAGGTATGGATTTTGTTTCCCCTGAATGTTTTATTAAAGTCAATGAAGAATATGATCCAGAAATTGCTATTTCATACTAAGAAACCAGGCAATGCTGATAATACAAAAATCGAAACTGAATGAAATTTATTTTAGTCCCATCTTCTGTAATCTCAGATTTTCTCAGTAGATGGTGGTATATAACTATTTTTCTCTTCATTTCCATCACCACATGAATACTGTTATCAGCATCAACTAGGTGGCAGCTTCTCCATATGCATTTCACTGTTTCACAAATTTACATCTTTCTAGACTCATATAATGCTACAATCTTAAGTAAGACAGACAGACAGACAGACAGACAGACACACACACACACACACACACACACACACGTAGAAGAGAGAGAAAGAGAATGGATTGTAGGCCAAGTTTATAGCAGTGTAGAGATCAGGATGGCAAATATTTTCTGTAAAAATCATATAGCCAGTATTTGGGGTTTTTACAACTATAAAGTCTCTTTAGTAGCTTTTCCTTTCAGTTTATTTACATAAAAACAGGTATAGAAAATATATTAATGAAGGAGCATAGCTCTCCTCTGGTATAAAAGATAGTAGGAAATAGGATAAAGTTTAAATTTTCAGTAACCCTACATATAACATAGGAAGTGGTGAGGAGGGTCTGGTTTAGAATCAGGCTCAGGCTTGCCTCACTCCAGAATACATGCTTCTGCTGCTGTGATCACTCCTTTCTGAGCTCATGTGTGTGATGTTAGGGGTAAACTCTATAGGTTTTTATAATTTTAAGCAGCAATAGTTATAAATTTTGATTTTCAAGAATTACTGTAATTCACAACCAATATGACAACATGTATGTTCAAAGATAATTGCTTAGGAAATTAAAAATTGTAGATAGTATGGTAGCTTTGTATGTCATTTGACTAGACCACAGTACCCAGTTAATCAAACATGAAAGCCTATATTATTTTGGACACAGTTTGTAAATATGACTAATCTTAAAATCAATAGAATTCAATTTTAGGATTACCTTGATTGTATTGGTGTGCCTCATTCAACCAGATTAAAAGCCTTAGGAGAAAAATTGAAATTTCTCCATAGAAAAAAGAAAATCTGCTTCAAAATGGCAATAATTCTTCCTTTAGAGTTCCCACCCTGCCAGTCTGCCCTACAAAATTCACACTTGCTAGCTCCCACAACACGTTTGCCAGTGTCTTAAAATAACTCGCTGCTTGTTCTGTTTCTCAGGAGAGCCCTATATGGGACTTGTGAACAAATTGAACACATATTAAAGAGGCTAGGTATATCTTCATTTGTACAGGTAACTGTGGTTTCTTGGGCTCTCCTATTTAGGGGAAAACAGATTATAGACATAATCATGAATCAGGGCTCTCTTTCTCTATCTTCACAGCCTAAATAAGATTTCTCAACAGGAATCAATTTTCTTCATCCAAGGAATATTTGGCAATATTTGCAGATATTGCACAACTGATAGACTCACAAATCATTTTTTAAATAGAGATCAGAATTGCAAATAAGTATGTTAAATTGTGACTAAATATGTTAAATTGAATATAACTCCATGTAACAAAGATCTATCCATTCAGAATGACCATAATGTCAAAACCAGGGAAAGCTGATCTATGAGAATAAATTATAGCCCACTCAAAATCTTCTCAAATAGCTGTTGGAGTCTACATGTCAAAGCAGAGGGCCTCTATCTACAATAGCTAGGAAACAAAAGGAACCTCAATTTGTCTCAATAGATGAATGGATAATGAAAATAGGATACATATAAACTATGGAGCACTATTCATTCATATTGAGTAAGGTAACCCAGACCCAGAAAGACAACTGCCTCATGTATTTTCTCCTTTGCAAGTTTCTAGCTCCAAATTTCAGATGTGAGTATACAACATGGAGAAACCTCAGAAACTAAGAGAGTATGAGGGGACAACTGAGTGGTGGCTTGAGAGGAAAATATTGGGTAGAGGTGATATTAAAATGGAAAGGAAAAACAGGAGGGGTTTCCAAGCAGGCGGAGTGTAAAGAGGTTAATGCAGAAGGAGATGGAGAGATGAGGGACAAATAACAAGGTTATTTATAAAGACTGAGTGAATTATATATTTATTATATATCGTGTATTTACCTAAAATTATGCTGCAACACACATATATATATAATGTATGCATATATATATATATATATATATATATGTACACACACAGGTATAAAATGTGGCCTAATCAAAGAAAAGGAATCCCCACAATGATGATAAATAATGAGTAGTCACTAAGGTTGAAAAGAGGATCGATATAATACAAAACAAATAAATTATTATTTTTCTACTTTAAAAAAATCCACTGTTGAAAAACAAATTGTGAATTAGCAAACAGATGTATTTTAAAGAAATAAATTTAAGGTAACAAAGGAACAGTATTTTTAGAATTCAATGCAATTAGTAAAATCATTAAATCCACAAGGACTAACTCTGGGTTACTTATGGTCATTGACTTCTCACTCTGAACTTGTGAGATACTGTAACTTAGAAGTGAGAGCTCCACTTAGAGCATCTTAAGTGATCCCAATACAAACAGTGCCCCAATTACTGTCATCACCTTCTAGGATAGGTGAAGAGCTATTTTGGACAGGCAGTGTTATCAGCTTCTAGAAAATTTCACTATCCCAGCTCTTTTTATCTTTTCTGCAATTTTCTTTCAAAGTCTCTCCTTGAGGAATGCCTACAAACTCTTGCCCTGATAGGGTTCCAGGGGAGGTCATTAAGGTCCCGTTTACTGTGTGTCTTTCTCAGGGCACCATTCTGAGAGTTTTCCAGTGCCTGACTGTCTATAGCAGGACCAAGTGTCTCTTTGGAGAAAATTCTATTCTACCAGATGTCCTTTTGGCCTTTTTGTGAATTCTGCCCACTTTATTCTTACTACGTAGTCACTTTCTAGGAGAGTCCTGATAAAGACATAGTTAAGTTTAAGTGTGTCCCCTCAAGTGAGATACAGAAAAGGTAACTAAGATAAAGGGAAGAGTTGAAAGAAGCAAGCATTGCTTATAAATCCTAGAGAAGGACAGGCACCCATGGAAGAATCTGAAATCTGAACCAAAGCACTTTTGATAATACATAGTGTGTGCATATATCAGTAAAATGGCAAGAACAAATAACAGAACAATAGACTGTGTGGGCTAAAATGGAATTTAAATGTATCACATATAAAGAATTGGAGCAAATCCCTTACTTGATCCAATGCCAAAGTCTTCTTTTGGAAGAGACATTGTTGTGATAGTGTTTAAAATACTTCAGACTCAGAATTTTAAACACTGTGATTTCCCAGTGTTAATATTGATGCTTCCAAATGTGAAAATGCATGTAATTATCACCAACACCAATAAGCTGTCATTGCTGGTTTTTAAAAAATAAGATAAATGTTAACCTTGTGACAGACATATCTCATATTCTGAGAGAAGTAGGAAGAAGCTTAAAAATATGAAATGATGTGTTCTGTGAAGTAGATCTAAGCAATACTTCTATAAGGACTAAAAGTTGGATGTTCTCAAATAACAAACCCACATCAAAAATGAAAAGAAAAAAAAAAACCAAAGTCATTATAACCCTGTAACTGGTTGCTTCATAACTGTGTTGATGCCATTTGATTTTTTGAGACCAAACAAAATTGACACTAGATAACTGAAAAACTTCAAGATTCATCAAAGACTTTTTTCTGTCAGTAAAATGAAAATAAGTAAATAAACGACCTAATAGCATATGAGTCCTAATTTAAACTTATTATATAAGAAATGGGATGTATCTTGGTTGATTTTATAAACTGTATTTTGTAGCCCATGCTCTTACAATATCAAATTAAGACAATTCAGTTGAAACATTTAATCTATAGAAAAATTAGTTTACAGTAACAGTATGAACACAAATATTGGTGGAATAATGAATGATAATGATTTCTTTGTAATATAATTTTTGCAAAATGCTTTTGGAATTGTTGATAGCAGAAATATTTTCTAACACATCATCCCAAAATACTGTAATATTCTGTCATTTAGTATAAAAAAATCTACTAAATGTATACGAAGAGCATTTTTGTTGACAAAAAGTAATTAATAGGCCGGGCGGTGGTGGCGCACGCCTTTAATCCCAGCACTCGGAGGCAGAGCCAGGCGGATCGCTGTGAGTTCGAGGCCAGCCTGGGCTACCAAGTGAGCTCCAGGAAAGGCGCAAAGCTACACAGAGAAACCCTGTCTCGGAAAACCAAAAAAAAAAAAAAAAAAAAAAAAAGTAATTAATAGAACTCTTAATTGTTGTGAAGTTTCTATTGAGTAATAATATTTTAGAGAGTCTTCTAAATATAAATACCTCCTTTCATATTTGCTGCCAATCACCAGTTAGAATTCAGATATATTTCCAAAACTGTCATTCCAAAAACAAAGCCCCCTTTATAACTACTTTAATTAACCTATTATACAACTGTAATAAAGTATTTTTAGCAAATGAGTACTTTATTTTTTGTTGAATTTTTTCAGAATTAGCTACTCTTTAATTAGCTAAGAATGAAATATTTTTTCCTAACTTTTCTTGACTTTTAGTGATTCCTAGCATTGAAAATAAAATTTGGTATTATACCAGCAAAGGGCAAGCCATGGCTACTCAGGAAAATGAGGCCAGAGAATAAACTCATGATGAACCTGGAAAATATACAGGATCTTGTCTCCATTGAAAATGGAGGCATACATGTATAGCTCAATACTAGGGAACTTTCCTTGCATACAAAAGTCCATGAGTTCAGTACACAGTACTAAAATAAAATGAAGCAGAACAGGAAAAGGAGATGAAAATAAAATGATCATAGCTTAAATTGTGTTAGAAACTGGAAACTTATAATCTTATACTTCATTTTTGAATACCTTGACTTGTGAGCTTTTCAAAGAACAACTGTTCTAAATTTAGTTTTAATTCAGTTGAATTATCATTTTCATAATAGGATGGAAAAAATTAAAAGTCTTTGATTTTTCTGTGCATAAATGTATTGAAATATTCAGGTATTTCACAATGAGATAACATCAGTTATTTTGTAGTATAAAATACATGTATTGATGGAACATGCTCTGAACAAAGGTTGAAAACAATGCATCTAAACATATGCCCACCTTTTATTGTAATCAATAGAATTGAGAATATAGTGTAGTGAACAGAATTTTCTTTAGTTTTCTAGGTGCCTCAGGATTTAGAGACTGAAGACACTAAATGAATCAATATAGGGTATATATCATTTCAAACTTATGAAATATAAAATGTAACTTTGAAGAATATTTCAGTAAATAAATATTTATTTATTTCAGTAAATAAATATTATTTATTTCAGTAAATAAAATATTGAGAATAGTAAAACTATATTTTAAAGTATACTCAAAATACCAGTACATGTTCAACAGGAATTTCTAGGAAACTGATGAATGTGAATGAATATACAGAAAGAATAAGTGCCTGACCTGCTCTTTATTGATGTTTGGGACTGAACCCTGGGCATCACCTGCGCTGGACAAGTTATAGCTCCAATCTCCTTTTTGAAAGAAAAGTTTATTCCAAAACAGACTCATTAAACTTTCTTAGGTGAGACTCAGTCCCCTAAGGAACTGAATTTATAAGGATGCACAACCACCTTAGGCTCCACCTGATTTTTAATATTCAAATAAAAATAATGCCTTTAAAAGATGCAAAACTTTACTTTTTGAAGGAGTTTCATTTTGAAAATGGTCTTTTAAGATGTATTTATTTTATTTTATGTGTATATGAGTATTTATCCTGCACTTTTGTATGTGTATCACATACATGCCTGCTGCGTGAAGAGATAAGAAGACATCAGATCACTTGGAGCTGGAGTTACAGATGACTGTGAGCCACTGTGTAGGTGGTAGGTCTTGAACCCAGGTCCTTTCTAAAAGCTACAAGTGTTTTTAACTGCTAAGCTATCTCTTTAGATGCTTGAGACTGATGTTCTTGTTCGTTTTAAGGTTTTGTTGTTGTTAATGTTTTACATGTTATATTGTATATCTAAGAGTAGGAGGCCTGTGTCACATCAAATCTTAGAAAAATGATGGAATTGATCACATTCAAAACACCAAGAGAAAGAGTGAAAAAGAACCAGTTAGTTCTCTCTCCCAGAAGGGAGTTGAAAACTAAAACAACAAATATCCTTATGAACCCATCCCTACAATCTTTGGAGCATATGGTAATTTTCAGTGGTCTCTATGTAAGTATTATGGAGTGTTAATTTTGATTATTCTATATGTCATTCTTGATGTTATTTTCAGCTAGAATGATTATGAAGATTCATAGGAAAGTAAAAAGTACCCTAGTATCCACTTCTGTTAGCAAGAAAAAAGCCCACAAACAGAAAATTTAAGACACACAAAGGCTAATGGTAACTCCGCATCTTTCATGCACTAGTAGGTCGCCTGCAATATGTCAGAGCATGAATATGCCATTTACACCGGTTCAAAATCTGCAATAATTGACATTGAGAATACGTTGAAAAGATTTACTAAATAATTCTTTAAAACATATTTATGCATTTGTTTATTGGTGTTTGTAACAATAATGAGAAAGAGGCATAAATTTGAGAGAGAGTGAGGAGGGGAACTTGGGAGGGGCTAGAGGGAGGAAAGGACAGGGAAAATGATGTAATTATATTTTTATCAAAATAAAAATTCTAAAAATATAGTAAGTAAATCAATAAAATAAAACTAACCAGTTTATAATCTAGTGCCAGGGTTAGAACAATAACCAAGCTTATGATATTCCCTAAATTCATTCTGCTGTTACTCCATTCCCTCCTACCCAAATGCAAACTAATTTACTATTCTATCAATGTAGTTAAAGTAATTTTGAAGATAATACATACATGTTTTTAAATAGACAATTATATTTGTTTTGACATTCCTTTTCCCTCTGTAAAGTACTATAGTTTAGACTTGGAGATTAAATCTCATGTTTACTGTATTCATTGACCAGAAACAGGATAGTCAATGGAACCACCTTTGTAAAGCAAAACACAGAGTTTTTTTTTAACACGAGGCTCTTTGGGAGTGGTCTTAAATCTGCTTTTACAAAAAAAAAATCATACTAAATATTCCAAGGCACTTTGGTAGTGAGAGGAAACCTGTATGATCAGAGACAGAAGCCCTATGGGATGTGCACAAGAGAACTGTTTTAGTCTTTTGGCAAACAGCATATTGAAAATAAAGCCTTCTTTTCCATAAGCAATAATTTGAAAATATTTTCCTCTTCTGAAAGCAATCCACTTTCATTATAGAAAAATTAAAAATTCATCAAGAGGAAATTAAACACGAATACTACCTCCCGCTAAAGACAACTGTTCTTCAAATTGTGATTCATATTATTCTCAAATCTTTGATTTTGGGAATTCTCTTCAACTCTGTTACTTATTTAAATTTAATTTCAAAGAAGATTGCTTCTATTTCTGTGGAGTGTAGTAAGTCCAGTAGAGTCATACAAATACATGCACAAAATGTAGTGAGTATCTTATTGCTTGTATAGTATAATTTGTATGTTTGAACTACAGAGTAAGACAACCTGGCTTAAAATTCTAGCACTTCATTTGTCTGATTGCATGGCTTTAGGAAGTCACTCAACCCCTCTGTGTTTCAATGTGTTCATCTGAGGAAAGGGTTTCAGGATAGTATCTATCACATATTAGCGAAAGTATCAAATCAAATATAGAGAAAGCACCTTGGCTACTGTGAATCCTTCAGTGCTGACAAATGGTGGAGCTTTGGTTGCATGAATGTCATGCAGCTTAGGTCAGTCAGGGATAAGACTGACTCATGAATTTTCATATTTAAAACACATATTATCTTTCTGTAGCAAAATGACAAATATCATTCCCTTTTAGGATTACTTTTTGTTCATTTTTTCACTTCTGATCTCATTTTTACTTCTATTTTCCCCTTTCATTCTTTGTTACTTATTATTATTTTTTTTGCATAACCAGAGATTAAACGTAGCACATTATATATACTAGGCAAGCACTGTACCAGTGAGCTATAATTTCGGATATTCACTTATTTCTTCAAAGGAAAATTCCTACAAACTTTCTAGGATCAGATCTCATCTTGGCATTACCCTTACTTATCACCCCATACAAAATATTTTGTTATTGTTTCTAATGTACTACTCCATATGAACAACCACACACACAGCATGTAGAGAGTACATTTTCCTTAGTCAATATTCATTAAAGCATCAACCACAGGAGAAAACAATCAGAACATTATCAGCCTTCCTTTGTGGAATGCTACAAGATTTTCTGTTTCTATGCTGAATAAGTCTTATATAGCACCAGCCTATTGGCTAGTCTGTTCTCATTAATTTTTATGGCTTTATCATTTCTAATTTATTTTCATTTTAAAAATCAGATATATACATACAAAGGTAGAATTAGTTTTGAAGCTGGAGCTTTCTTTAAACTGTGTGTAAGGGTGAATGTGTATTCTTAATTGCCATGAGTCAAAATTCTTAATAAAATTATTATTAGATTTGAACATTATAAAATTGCAGTTTTTATTGAACAGTTTATGCATAAATTTCTAACTTCTTTTGAAATTCAATTTTTTGTGATTTTAATTATGTCAAATTACAATCAACTTTGGACTAGGTGTCATGGGTCATATCTATAATCCTGGTACTGGTACTATAGTAAGAGCCCACATCAATGGAACATAGTAGAGCATTATTTAAAAAGAATATTACCAGAAGAGGTTGGCTTTTGCAACAGGGTGAAAGGTGCATGCCTGAGATTTGCAAGGTAAACTAGAATGTAATGCTCATCATAGCAAGGGATAAACAAGACTAAGGAACACGTGAGAATGGTACAGAGGGGCAAACAGTGTATGTTTGGAGAGTTAAAAACCTGAAATGATTTCCTTGTAGTCAGCTTAATCTTGTCAAAGATGTGTGCTCTTCTATATTCAGATGCTGGTTCAACCAGGCATCAGGGCCAGGAGGCTAAGGTTAAGAATGAAACTTGATTAAAGTTTGGTTAAGCCACATTATTGGACATTAAGTCCTCATTAGTAGATGGGGAAAAGTAAACTTGATGTGGTTAAATATGAGAAACTAGAGGACTAATGTCTGGCATTGTCACAGACAAAACAATAGAGTGTTACACAATCATTCAAACTCATTGCCGCTTTTTACATGAATTGTTACTACATACATTTATGTATATTTCTTAAAAGTTTATGTACTGTGTATCTTTGAATGTTTATGTAGATGTTAAAGATTTCAAGTAAATAAGTAGAAATTTGTTATGCATTCAACACTAAACAATAAATGTGGAGCAAAGTAATAAGAAAGTGAGTCTGTTTTTTTTTGTTGTTGTTATTTTGTTTAAAATGGATCCTCATAGAAAAGATGTGACAAAATTAGAAATTAATGAAAGCAAATTATCAAGAATGCAAATAACATTTATAATAAATTGTACCATCCTTTTATATTGAACTAAACTGAAGGTTTCCCATTACTTAGCAGCAGTATCATATGTATGTGTGTATACACACATATGTTCATATCTTTGGTAGTACTCTTGAGACTATTAGATTTGCAAAAAATGAAAATCAAGGAAATTCTTATGAATGAACAGAGCTTCATTTTCTGAGATGTATGTGACAATTCAATGAAATAAATACAAATACATAGAAACTAGAGATGAGATGAAATATGAATATGTTAGAAAAATAGGAATATTGCAATCTGTCAAATTTTGAAACTAAAAATTGTTTCAAAATGTTATAAATAAGCTTATTTTGGACTACTGGTTTTTGAAGAAGGAAATTATCTAAGCCCAAGAGTAATTTTTTCATTCTCATTAAAACCCTTCTCTCCCTCTCTCTGAATTTTACATTATATGTTGTCTTTCATATGAGAATCTTTAAGTTCTTTATAATATAATTTCATAAATCCACCAAAACCAAGATGGGTAGACGTAACAATAACATAAAGTGTTAAGATCTTTACAGGCTATGTCAGTGTTGAAAAGGTAAGACAGGTTACAATAGAATGCAATGGCTCTAACACAGCTATTGTATTTGATTTAACAAGTGAACTGATGATAAAGAAAGAAACTCTAATCCATGTGGAAAGCTACTAGTCTTCCTGAATATTATATTGCATCAGGTCACAAGAGCCTTCTTATAGCTAGAAGATGCTCAAAAATTTATCAATAGCCAGAGGATTTCTTCAATGTGACTGAATAAAATAGATTCTCTAAAGAATGTATGAAAGGAACACTGAAGCAGAAAGTTTCCTTCTTCTTCAAAAATGAATGACTCTAGCCACAATGAACTTGTTTGTTACCTGACTGCAATTTCTAAAGAAGATTTTATCCACTGTCGAAACCAATTTGAAGCTATTGCTAACTATACCACTTTAAAGAAGACATGCTTTCTGTAAAACATAAAACCTCTAAATGTCAATGATGTCTTTCTCCCTCTAATATTATCACCTAGTCTTTTCTTATGGATTGAGTGTTTTTGTCAAGAGGAAAGGGTGTACATATTGAGTCATAGGGGACACTAGATTAGACACGATTTCTCAATGATGTCTCAATAACAGTGTCCTAGTCAATTAGCCTTGAATGTGACCCAGGGGAAAAAAAAACTTTCATAAATCTCTTGGAAATTTACTCCGAATTCAGATGACAGACAAAGTAAAAAGTTTTAATTTTTATTAAGTTTTTAAAACTTCAATTGCCTATAAAAAGGGGCGCTTTATAGAGAAGCCTACAAGCCATTCAGTAGGAATTTTCTAATTTACTGTAGAGATTCTTTTACTATATGTATGTTTTCTTCAGGATTTAGAGTCTTTGGATACATAATACTTCAAATTATCTGCAAAATAGTAGGTGATAAACCTAAGAGGAAAACATGTAATATCTTATACTAATCCAATCCTCATTCTATAGAGTAGTGAGAAGAATGACATTTTATAGAAGTAAATTCAAAAAAAGCTCATTGAAATGGTGAATAAATAAATTTTTATTTGTTGAAAACCAATGTACTTATTTTTTCCTTAGGTAAAATTTAAACACAGTGAATGCATATTACTACTTTTAAAAGGATATACTTATATAGACATAATTCTAATTAATATATCAAAATTTTAATTATACCACAATGTTTCTATAAGTCTGCTTCTACTCAATCCTGGCACCACAGTACAGATGCATTTTTAAAAGAATTTTATTGTTATTGTTCTTATGTATGTATATACATGAATTTTAATTTTATTGTTATTGTTCTTATGTATGTATATACATGTTTGATTATATGTGGGTCATGAGTGTAAAAGGCCACAGACAGTACACTGGGCACTGAATTCACTATGGCTGGAGTTATAGGAGCTTGTGACCCTTATATATGGGTGCATGGAACTGAATTTTGTCCTTGACAAGAGCAGCAGCACATGGTCTTAACTTCTGACCAATCTCTCTAGCCCTCAAATGCCATTCTTATATTTACTAAAAATTAAAGTTTGCCTGTCCTGGAATCTTTAGAAGTGAAATCAGAAATGCATATAATTTTGCTCCTGGCTTAAAGAATGGTGTGATGGCTATTCTTGGTTGTCAACTTGACTGCATCTGTAATTAGCTATATCCAAAACTGGAGGGCACATTTGTGGGGGATTTTTGCTTAATTTAAGTAGGAAGATCCACTTCTAATTCAAATTTTGAGGCAGGCAGATACACATGTTTAATTTGGGCAACATCTTCTGCTGGAAGCCTATGTAAGAACATTGAAGATGGAAACATTGAAGATGGAAGACATTCCTATTTGCCAGTTTGCTCTTGCCTTGATACTAAGTGCATTCCTTCACTGGCATAGAACCTACTTCTTTGTGATTTCAGAGTCTACTAAAGATAAACTGAGACATCAAGCCTCATTGACTGGGCAATTTCTGGACTCTTGGACTTTCTGTACATAGCCAGTAGTTGATGGATTAGTTGAGAAATGTCTTGTAAGTCAATCTTTTAAAAAGTCCCATATACATATTTCTATGTATATGTGTGTGTGTGTGTGTGTGTGTGTGGAGAGAGAGAGAGAGAGAGAGAGAGAGAGAGAGAGAGAGAGAGAGAGAGAGAGAGAGAGAGAGATTCATTCTATAAATTCTGTTCTCTCTAAAGAATTCTGACTAATGGAATCTTTTTTTCTGTTTATAATCAGTCTCTCTATTAGGCATATCAAGAATAGGCAAAGTAAGCTGGATGGTGGTAGAACCTTTAATCCCAGTACTCGCACTCAGGAGGCAGAAGTAGGCAGATCTCTGTGAGTTTGAGGCCAGCCTGGTCTACAGAGCAAGCTCCAGGACAGGCTCCAAAACTACACAGAGAAACCCTGTCTTAAAAAAACAAAACAAAATAAAAAAAGAACAAAGTCTAGCTAAATGTAGCTGCTGGGCCTTAGGCTTTTGTTTAAAAAAAAACTCCAGTAATAATAATAATGATGTCATTTATTCTACAACTTTATAAATATTCAGTATTTGTCAGCTTTATAAAATTTTATATATTTGGGGAAATATCAAATGGTATCACATTTATTTTAATTTGGATTCAGCTATTTTCTAAGGCCATATTTTCATGTTTATAATAACAAATTTTATATTTCCTTTTGAAATATTTACAGAGATTTTTTTCATCATCATTGTATTTTTCTTTTGGTTATAATTTAGTATTAAGAATTCTTTTTATGTGATGGATACAAATTACTGAATGCACAAGCATCTTAAATAAGCAAAAGAGTTTTTTAAAACAAAATCATTGTAATTAAGCTTATTTATTTCATGTATTTATTTTTTTCTATGGTGAGTCTCTATCCACACATGATATATTCTCACATGTTTTGATACAAAAACTGGATTTTGCATTTACTGTTAGGTCTATATCACAAATTGTTTTTTTATATGTCAGGGGTTTAGAACCACAGATCTTTTCTTTTCATGAATATTAATTTCTTCTGAAACTATTTTATTTGTAAAAAAAATTTCCTTTCTTATATTGAACACATTTTGTATCTCTTTAGAAGGAGATCAATATGAACAGTGACATCAGAGAAAAACAGACATGTTGCTAATTGCAAGGGACTTCCCTGATTTTATTAAAAGTAAAAGTTGGTAAAACTGTCAGAATCAACCATGTTTGTGCTACTAAAGAGGCCAGAAATACACACTGTATGAAAAATAGTTTCTTCAGCAAATAGTACTGGTCAAACTGGACAGCTATATACAATGGAACGAAACTAGATACCTAGCTTTCTCTGTACAAAACTCAATTCCAAATGGATCAAGGACATCTGGACTAGATCTGATATTGGGAACCTGGTAGTGAAGAAAAGAAGGAATGCAATCAAGTAAACTTAAAGGCACAAGGGAAAGACTTTCTGAATAGGATCCAAGTAGCATAGGCATTAAGAAAACTGACAAATGGAACCTCATGAAACTAAAAAGCTTCTGTCATATTTAGGGTTTTATTTGTGTGAAGAGACACCATGACCATGGCAACTTATGAAGAAAAGCATTTAATTGGGGCAGGCTTACAGTTCCAGAGGTTTAGTCCATTGTCATTATGGCAGGAAGCACAGCAGCATGCAGGCAACCATGGTGCTAAAGAAGGAGCTGAGAGTTCTACATCAGGCAGCAGAAGGAGAGACTGAGACACACTGACCAGGCTTGAGCACCTGAGACTGCAAACACACCTCTAGTAACGAACTTCCTCCAAGGCCACATCTACTCCAACAAGGCCACACTTCCCAATAGTGTCATTCTCTGTGAGACTAGGGGGACCATTTTCTTTCAAAATACCACAGCTTCTGTAAAGGAAAGGATGTCATCATTTGACTGAAGAGACAACCTTCAGAATGGTAAGTGGTAAATAAATATTTAGGAGGCACACATCTTTGTCTATAATGAACTCAAAAAACTAAACACCAAGAAAACTAACCAACCATTTAAAAATTAGGTTAAATTTTTAAAAATAATAAGAACTTTGAAGTTTGGAATTAGGTTAATGGTGGTTGAGAGGATGGATTGGAAAGATTTTGGGAAGGGAAGTAAAGGTGACCAAAATATTTTGTATGAAATTTTCAAAAAATAATTAAAATATTATTTTTAAAAATTGAGTGACAGAACTAATTAAAGAGTTCTCAAAAGAAAAAATTAAAATGTATATATATTTTTTTAAATGTTCAACATCCTCAGCTGTCAAGGACATGTGTAGTGGTAAGTTTTCCTGTGTCTCGCCCAGCTTGCGATCAGAACAAATCTCTCTCACCCACAGCCGCTTATAAAATAATCACTCAGAGACCTAACATTATTTACAAACTGTATGAATTATGGCAGGCCTCTTGCTAGATAGCTCTTATATCTTAAATTAACACATTTCTATGAATCTAGGTTTTACCATGTTTTCCATAGCTTACTAGTCTGCTAGTATATTGTTCCTTGAGCAGCAGGCTGGAGTCTCTCTCTAGACTCCACCATTTTCTTTCCTGTCTCTCTTCTTGGATTTCCTGCCTGCCTCTAAGTTACCTTGCAATAGGCCAAAGCAGCTTATTTATTAACTAATGGGAACAACATATATTCACAGCATACAGAAAGATATCTCCCAGCAGAGATGCAAATTAAAATTACTTTTAGATTTCATCTTACCCCAGCCAGAGTAGCTACAATTAAAAACAAAACAAAACAAAATGACAATAAGTACTGGTGATAATGTGGAATGAGGAATGTTTATTCATTGTTGGTGGCAAAGGAAATTGGTATAGCCATTAATGGAAATTAGTGTGGAGGTTCCTCCTGGTAAAAACAGATCTACCATATGACACACATGCACTCAGAGATGATTTTGTAAGAAGTGGGCAAAAATATTGAAAATAAAAGACAAAGATAGTGGATGACTGCAGTAAAATTGTGCTCTCTGAACATGAAAGCACTGCTTTAGCCGTGAACTTAACAGAATTTTTAAGTACATATCTTAATCTTTTATGACAAAATAATAAAAAAGGGCAACAAAAACAATGTCAATTTAAGTATATTTGGACCAAAATTAACTTTAGTTTCAGTGTTCAAATTGTCTAGCACTATGGCTTTACCATGTCATTTGACATATGGCCTCTAGAACTGGTTCTTTTGCATCAGTGGACCTAAGATTTATTAGTCAGATTTAATAGCAATAGGAATCCACTAACATGACAAAGAAAATAGTGCCTGTGTACATTTTACTGGGACAAAAGAATTCCACAATTTCAGCAGACATACAAATATACCACATCAAGTTTAAAATTGTCATTTTATCATCTGTTTAGTCCATCTCCATTTTGTTACATTTATGACAATCGATTATCTCTAGTTCTACCCTGCGCTATAGAGATAGTATTTCCTAACAAGATACAAGTTAATTTGCCTTCAATAAGCTTTATTTTTTGGTATCAAAGCATTTTCAAAGGCACATTGAAGGACTAAATGATTAATATAATCTAATCATTTTATTTTATTTTCCTAATTTTCCACTTAATTTGATATGGTCCTTCCACTCTACTTTCTATTAAATATGTTGTTTCGAGCTGATCATTGTCTTCTAAGATTTATCCACCATTTATGCCATATTTTGTAACCTTAAGTGAACTTTTTGTTTTTGTGATTTTACTCATATAATACAGTAAACATATGTATTAGGAAAACATATTAATGACTGTATGCTATCCATTGACAAAGTATTGGCATGCAAAGAAGGCTTATTAGAACTTTTGTTATGGACAGGTCATATTTCTCTTCAGTTAAGATTGTTTTTTTTTTCCTCTTGTCACAAGTAATGGGCTCTCTGTGCTAATGAATGCTACATAGAAATAGAATAATAAAAACACTTAAAATTATAAAATTCTAGAAACATTTTTGTGCTTTAAATCTTTCTTTTTTAAGTGAAATTTTTGTTTGAATCAGTTAAAACCCTCCATATCTCCCTTCAACTACTCCAATATCCCCCCTCTCTCAAATTCATGACCTCTTTTTGAATTATGACTGTTATACAACCTACTGAGTCTATTTATTGTTTCTAGGATGTCAGGTGTTTGGAGTTGACCACTTGGGATTGCAGAACTTCTCAGGAAGTTTACTCCCTCAGAAAACGTATTCTTTTACTCTCAGAGCCATTTATTATCTGTAGCTCTACTAATGGAGCCTTGTGAAATTTCCCTCATCAATGATGGAATGTATACTGGTGCTGTCATTATTCAGGTAGTGTTTTTTGTCAATCATATTTTTGAGATTTCATGTGCACATTATTGATGTCATATCTAAAAGACACTAAGTAGCAGCAGGCATCATGATCCCCTGGCTTTTCCATACGTCTTCTGCAATGTTCTGAGCTTAGGTTGTGTCAGGGGTATTGTAGATATATCAGTTGGAGGTGAATACCCCATGATCACTTGGTTCCTGCATTTTGAACAGTGTGGATCTCTGTAATAAATTGTGTTTGTTTCAAGTACATTGATGAGTGGTGATAGCTACACTTAGGTGTTGATATAAGCATAAGGTTTTAGAAGGCAGTTAGAAATTATACTGGTTTAGTGAAGTGGTAAGAGTAACTTCTTCTTTAGGTGCTATAACCTCACCAGCTATGGGAAGTTGGCTAGGTTTACAGTGCAAAACATGAATACCCTCCTATTCAGCAGCCCTTAACTCCAATTAGATAGATGCTTAGTCCCAAAATAAAAGTGTCACTATTGCACCATGGGGAATATTTTGCCAGGGCAGTCATTGTTGTGCTTCTTTAGCTTTACAGTTTGGTAGGATTATTAATTGCTTTTTACCCTTAGAAGCCAAAATAGCACCTTTGTGTACCATGAGAGTTCATTCTCAGGGAGGAGATTTCCAAGTAATTTCCAGTAATATTTTCCCTATGTTTTTGTTTTTAACTTGAGATCAACTTTTCATTTAAAACTCAGTCTGTGAAGGAAAGTGTTGCAATGTGCAAAGACCATGTTTACTTTGAAAATTTCAAACTTTGAAAATGAAATGTGCAATTTATTGAGAATTGACTTCTAGTAATGGGGATTTCAGAAAATAGTTTTTTCTATAAATATTTTCTGTATTATTGTCAGTGATCTGCTGGTTATGTAAGACACATTGTTATGTGAATTTTGTTAGCTCAGGGAGAGCTGCACATTCTTCAAACTGATGCCATCATACGTCATGCAAAATGGTGAAATAAAGACCTTAAAATTTTGCTTCTCCATTGATAGCAGTGGATGAAAATTTTTAATAAATTAATATTAAAATCAACTTTTTAGAGCTCTGAATATTAATCAAAAACTTATGACATCCCAGAAAGTATTGAAAAACAGTGTCTTGTTAGCAAGAAGTCTTCATCTTTACACATTTTGTCTTGTGATAGTTACAGTCTCTTCAATCCCAAACATAGGATAATTCATATTCTGAATGTGAGAATACCACTAGATTTTTTTTATAAGCTTCATTCTCATGAATGACATTTTGACACACAACTGCACACACACACACGTGTGCATACACAAACTACCTTGGTAAATCTTCCACAAAAAGCACATCTTCCTTTTATATAATGAGCACCTTTCTTACTTTGCAGATATTGACCTTGAGATGTGTCTGTTAAGCAAAATAGAAAGAAGAGTTTTAACTGTATACCTTACTTAAGCAGTGACTAAGAACTAACATATAGAGGTAGATGATATTTTTTTTACTCTCTTTCTATCCTCCATTAAGATCTCTCCACTTGATGAAGATTGATTCCCAATTTTCTGAGAATCTGCCATACTGATTTCCAAAGTGGCTGTACAAGTTTGTACTTCCACCAAAAGGAGTGTTCCCCTTGCTCCATATCTTCTCCAACATGAACTATCATCAGTGTTTTTGATCGTAGCTATTCTGACAGGTGTGAGATGGTATCTCAGAGTTGTTTTGATTTGCATTTCCCTGATAGCTAAGGATGTTGAGCTATTCCTTAAATGTCTTTCAGCCATTTGAGATTCTTCTGTTGAGAATTTTCTGTTTAGATATGTTCCCCATTTTAACTGGATTATTCAGTTTTTAATATCTAGTTTCTTAACATCTTTATATATTTTGGATATTAACCTTCTTTCAGATGAGAAGGTGGTGAAAATCTTTTCCCATTCTATAGGCTACCTTGTCCTGTTGATGGTGCCCTTTGCCTTACAGAAGCTTTTCAGTTTCATGAGGTCCCATTTATTAATTATTAATCTTAGTGCCTATGTTATTGGTGTTCTGTTCAGGAAGTTGTCTCCTATACCAATGTGTTTGAAGATATTCCCCCCTTTCTCTTCTATCAGGTTCAGTATATCTAGTTTTATGTTGAGGTCTTTGATCCATTTGGACTTGAGTTTTGTGCAGGGTCATAGATACAGATCTATTTGCATTCTTCTGCGTACTGACAACCATTTAGATCAGCATCATTATATTGAAAATGCTTTTTTTTGCCATTGTATATTTCTGGTTTCTTTATCTAAAATCAGGTGTCCATAGGTGTGGATCTATGTCTGGATCATTGACTTGATTCCATTGATCAACATGTCTGTTTTTTTATGACAATTTCATGTGGATTTTATTACTACAACTCTGTAGTACAGCTTGAAATCAGGGATGGTGATACCTCTTGAAATTCTTTCACTGTAAAGGATTGTCTTAGCTATCCTGCATTTTTTGTTTTTCCACATGAAGTTGAGTATTGTTCTTTCAAGTTCTGTAAAGAATTGTGTTGGGCCGGGCGGTGGTGGTGCACGCCTTTAATCCCAGCACTCGGGAGGCAGAGGCAGGCGGATCTCTCTGAGTTTGAGGCCAGCCTGGGCTACCAAGTGAGTTCCAGGAAAGGCGCAAAGCTACACAGAGAAATCCTGTCTCGAAAAACCAAAAAAAAAAAAAAAAAAAAAAAAAAAAAAAGGTAACTCTGATATTGGAAGCCGGGTGGTGGTGGTGCATGCCTTTAATCCCAGCACTCAGGAGGCAGTGGCAGGCAGATCTCTATGAGTTTGAGGCCAGCCTAGGCTACAGAGTGAGTTCTAGGAAAGGCGTCAAAGCTACCTGTCTCAAACAAACAAACAAACAAACAAAAAAGAATTGTTTTGGAATTTTAGTTGGAATTGCATTGAATCTGCAGATTGCTTTTGACCTAGCTCTTTTGCATATATGTTATAGCTGAGTATCTTGGTCTTCTTGGGGGATTCCAAATAGTGGGATCAGAGGCTTTCTCTGATTCTCTTGCCTGCTTGTGGTACCTTTTCCCTCAAATTGGGTTGTCCCATCCAGCCTTGATGTGATGGTATGTGCTTAGCCTTATTGTAGATTTTTATGTTCTGTTTGATTCTTGTTCCTGGGAGGCCTGCTCATGTCTGAGGGGAGGAAGATAGTGGGTGGCAGGGAGAGGCTGTATGAGAGAAGAAAAAAAGACATCTCTAGTCTCACCATAGCCATATAGTAGTCTTCTTGCAGGGACCTCTTCTTCCACTCTATCTCTATTCTCTTAGGAACACTAACAAAACTAGGTTTGAACTCCCTTTTAGGCCATACAGTCCTTTGTAGCAGCAGCCAATATCTAGAAACATTCTCTACCTAAGCCCTGTGTGGCTGAAACTTGGGTAGGTGATTTTCATTCTCTTTCCTGTCCCCCATTAGAAGCTCTCCAGTGTGGTGATAGTGTTCCCCAATATATTGTGCACCTTAATAAATTTATCTGGGGTCAGAGAACAGAACAGCCACTAGACAGACATAGAGGCCAGAAGATGATGGCACACACACCTTTAATCCTAGCATTCAAAAGGCAGAGATCTCTGTGAGTTCAAAGCCACACTGGAAACAGCCAGGCAAAGTGACACACACCTTTAATCCGAGGAAGTGATGGCAGGAAGCAGAAAGGTATTTAAGGTTCATGAGGATGAGGAACTACAGCCTGGTTAAGCTTTTAGGCTTTTGAGTAGCAGTTCAGCTAAGATCCATTCGGATGAGGATACAGAGACTTCCAGTCTGAGGAAAGAGGATCAGCTGAGAAATTGGCAAGGTGAGGTGTCTGTGGCTTGTTCTGCTTCTCTGTTCTTCCAGCATTGACCCCAATACCTTGCTCCAGGTTTGTTTTCATTATGCTACAGTCTCACCTCAACCCTATAAGAGTTGGGTTGCAGGTACTAATCCTCGCTTAATTCTATTCACTGGAGCATAACTTTTGGAAGAGGCTCAGGGTCACCTTAGCCCCTTTGTCCCTGTCTCTCCAGTTTATTCTTTGTCTTCCTACAATCTATTTGCAGGAGACCCTACTCTTGTCACACCTCCAAATCCCTGTGGAACCTACCTTTTGGTGTGAATAGAATACCCTTACCTCTTTCCCTAAACCTTCCTCAGACTTTTCTATTTTTTAATAGCTCCTATCTATTCCTCTGGTTATGTAATTGATTATTTTATTAATTTATTATTATTATTATTTGGTTTTTCGAGACAGGGTTTCTCTGTGTAGTTTTGGTACCTGTCCTGGATCTCACTCTGTAGACCAGACTGGACTTGAACTCATAAAGATCTGCCTGAATCTGCCTCCTGAGTGCTGGGATTAAAGATGTGTGCCACTACTGCCTGGCATGGTTGATTATTTTTATTAATTTATATATGATGAAACATCCTGCATTTCTGGGATGAAGTCTACTTGATCATGGTATATAATGTATTTGATGTTTTCTTGAATTAAATTTGCTAGTATTTCATTAAGAACTTTGGCATCTATGTTGATAAAGGATACTGATGTATAATTTTCTTTCTTTTTGTGTGTTTGTGGGATTTAGGTATCAGAGAAATTTTGAGCACATAAGAAAAATTGGGCAATATACTTTTTAGTTTCTATTTTGTGGAATAATTTGAGGAGAACTACCATTAACTCTTCTTTGAAGATCTACTGAAATTCTGTGCTTAATCTGTCTGGCCCTGAATTTTTTGTTTGGGAAACTTTTAATTATTGCTTCTGTTTCACTAAAGGTTATGAGTCTGTTTATATAATTGCTTATATGATCTTGATTTGACTTTGATAGGTCATATTTATCAAGAAATTTATCCATTTATAATAGGTATTAGGATTAGTGGGGTCCAGATTTTTAAAATATGTCTGTCCTTATTTTCTGGATTTACTATGTGTCTATCGTGATGTCCTTCTTTTTGACTCTAATTTTGTTAATTTGGTTCTTCTATCTCTCTTTTCTTTGGTTGATTTAGATAAGGGATTCTCAGTTTTGTTGCTTTTCTCAAAGAAACAACTCCTCATTTCATTGATTCTTTGTAGTATTTTTTTCTTTCTGTTTTTTCTTGTTTTGTTTCCTTTTCATTGATTTCAGACCCAAGTTTAATTACTTCTTTCTGTCTCCTCCTTTTACATATATTTCTTCTTTTTGGTCTAGAACTTTCAATGTGCTATGGAGTTCCTAATATGAGATTTACACACACACACACACACACACACACACACACACACACACACACACGTATATATATTAAATGTACGCGCTTAGTGTTATGAACTTGCCTTTTAGAACTGTCATCATTTTGTCCCCTAGGTTTGTGTATGTTTCTCCATGCTGAAATGGTAAAGTGAACATATTCTCCCATCAGTTACAAAGAGACTATCTCCAATTTACAACTAGTTACTGTGGTGTAGCTGAGGAATTTCTCTCTAGCTCCCTCCAAGGCCTGCCAGTCCCAGAGCACATTTATAAATAAACACACAGATTCTTACATTATTTAAACTGCTTGGCCATTAGCTCAGGCCTATCATTGTCTAGCTCTTACTCTTATATTTAGCCCATTTCTATTAATCTTTACTTTACCACGTGGTTTGTGGTTTACTGGTACTTTACAACTTCCTTGTCCTGGCCGTGGCTCCAGGCAGTCTCTCCTCTACCTTCCTGTTTCCTCTTTTCTCCTCTCTGTTAGTCCCACCTATACTTCCTGCCTGGCCACTGGCCAATCAGTGTTTATTTATACAGAGCGATATCCACATCACTGTGGTGATATATTGTTTCTCACAAAATATTGTGCACCCTAATAAATTTATCTGATGATCAGAGGAAAAAGCTAGGCATGTTTTTACTGCTTGGAAATCCTCAGCCAAAGAGACCTACTTCCTGTATACCCATGCCTATATGCCTTCTGTTCTGCATCTCACTTCCTCTCTCTGGCCAGCTACATCATTTCCTGTCTGTCTGTACAGACCTTCAGCTCTCTATGGTTAGTTCTGGGATTAAAGGTGAGTGTCACTATGCCTGGCTCTGTTCCCCAGTGTGGTCTTTAACTCACAGAGATACAGATGGATCTCTGCCTCCTGAATGCTAGGATTAAAGGTGTGTTCTAACATTTCCTGATTTCTATATTTAATATAGTGGCTGGCTTTTTCCTCTGATCCTCAAATAAGCTTTATTAGGGTGCACAATATTTTGGGGGACAGAATATATCACCACAAGTTACAAATGAAAAATCAATTTTCTCTGATGTAGTCTTACTTGGTCTTTAAACCACTTACTTGGTATTTAAATCCCATATCCAGATGTTGATGGCCAACATAAAACAAAATCAGTGGTGTTTTGGTAGATATATTTTGTCTCATTGATTTTTCTGGACTTTTTTTTTTATCTTACTTGTCTTTTGGTTGTATATAATGGTTTCCAGTTATGTGTTTTTATGGTATGTGTGTATGTATGTGTCTATCTTATGCTTTTCATATGTAAAAATGAATTCTGCTTTGTCTGTTTTCTAAAGAGAGAGGGAAATAAGTTGTAGAGTATGGTGGGTAGGGAGACAGGGCATATCAAGGAGGATCTGGGGAAGAGGAAACCATGCTTAGAATATATTGTACAAAGCCTGACAGTGGTGGTGCATGCCTTTAATCCCAGCACTCGGGAGGCAGAGGCAGGCTGATCTCTGTGAGTTTGAAGCCAGCGTGAGCTACAGATTGAGTTCCAGGAAAAGATCCAAAGCTACATAGAGAACATCTGTCTCGAAAACTAAAATAAATAAATAAATAAATAAATAAATAAATAGACTATATTGTACAAATTTTCAATAAAATAAATGAAAAAAATTTAAAACACAATAAACATCTTTTAAAAATACTTAAGAGATTCTGAAGAATAAACTGTCCTGAAGATTTTTAATGTTCCAAATATTTCTGTGAATCTCAAAGGCAATGAACCTGTCAGGATATGCTTCTAATCAGAAGAAATCTGAAAAGGATCTAAATGTCACCTCTGGACAACCTTCAAAATTTGGAGAAGCAGGCAATCAACTACTAAACTCTATGGCAGCATATATTCTCTCTACACAAGCTGTGGCACCATATACACAGATCCCCTATTACAGATTTAAATATTTATTAGTTTCATAGCAATCTATTGAATTAATAGCTGAACACTAGTTCAACTGAATTGAGATGCTAGTGCCAAGGAAGGGCAAAGTGGTACTACCTTACAAAAAGATTTCAGAAAGTCACTAGTAAACTCCAAAAGCAGCAGAAAGAACAAACCCTAGGCAGAGGGAAGAATTTGATTTCTATGATTTCTGCATTTAGCCTACTATCTTCTTGCTCTGAACATTTACTAAATAAAAAAAATATATAAGTCATTAAAATAAATAAAGTGTGCCCTGCATCTAAGGCAACAACAACAGATTTTCCTAAGGAATCTCAGACACTGGACTAATTGGACAAGTTATTAAATTAGCTTTGGAAATCAAGCTCATATAGTTAAAGGAAATCATGCCTAATAAACCTAAAGGAATTGATATAATGGTATCTCACCAAAGAGAAAATATCAATAAAATAAGAAAGCTTGTGAAACACAATCAAATTTTGGTCTGTTTGGTATCATAAGTACTAGAGCTGGAATGATAGAAATTGTAATAGCCCTGGAAAAAGATGGGCACATTTACACAACATTCTGTTAATATGTTAAAAACAAAAGTTATGTAACTGTGGGTCTTGGGGTGGGGGAGTGGAAACCTAGTATAATGGAAACTCCATGGAATCTATGTGAGTAACTCTAGCAAAGAGTCCTAGTAGTGGGGGACTTGCAGCCTGAACTGGCTTTCTTCTATAACCAGGCAAGACCTCAAGTGGAAGGATTGAGGTACCAACCCAGCCACAAAACCATCTATCTACAGTTTGTCCTGCCTGCAGAGTGTTCTGGGACTGGCGCCTAGTAGAATCCTCATCAAAGAGACCAGAGAGAATTCATCTAGCAGCCAATGGGAGCAGATGCAGTGCTCCAGAGCCAAACATTGGGCAGAGTTTGGAAAGTACTGTGGAAGAAGGGGAGGGAGGGCTGGAGGATCCACAGGTGTCAGGGATATCACAAGAACAAGGCCCTAGAATTACCTGAATGAGACTCATGGGGGCTCAAATTAATCAGGAAGCCTGTGGGGTCTGACCTAGCTCCTTTGTATATATGTTATGGCTGAGTAGCTTGGTGTTCTTGTGGGATAACTAACAGAGCAAGTGAGAGCAGTCACAGACTCTTTTGCCCATTTATGGGACTCTTCCTCCTACTGGGTTGCCTAATCCAGCCTTGATATGAAGGTATGTGCCTGGTCATATTGTAGCATATTATCCCATGTTTGGTTGATGTACCTGGGAGGCCTGCTCTTTTCTGAGGGGAGATGGAAGGGGCATGGATCTGGGGGAGAGAGAAGGTTGGAGGGAAGTTGGATGAAGGGGAGGGAAGGGAAACTGTTATCAGGATGTAATATATGGCAAAAGAATAATAAAAAAGCTATATGACCACACTAATAGACAAGCAAAATGCATTTGAGAAAATACAAAATTAATCATAATAAAAATTCTCAGCATGCAGTCCATGGTGGCACACTCCTTTAATCTCAGCATTTTGGGAAACAGAGGCTGGCAGATCTCTATGAGTCTGAGTCTAGCTTGGTCTACATAGTGAATTCCAGGACAGCCAGAGCTACATAGAGTGACCATGTTCCAAAAGAAAACAGAACAAAACAAACAAACAATAACTCATAGCAAACTAGGAAAGGATGGAAACTCCACATTATAAAGAGCAGGGTAAAAAACTATACAGTAAGATGAAGAGACAAACATATATTTCCAATTGCTACTCCTAGTAAACATTATTTAGAAGTCCTAACTAATTACATGAGTTGGCTGTTTGAAACCTGGGGCTTATGCAGGGATGCTTGGCTCAGTCTGGAAGTAGGGGACTGGACCTGCCTGGACTGAGTCTACCAGGTCGATCTCAGTCCTCGGGGGAGGCTTTGCCCTGGAGGAGGTGGGAATGGGTGGTGGGCTGGGAGGAAGAGGAGGGGGGCAGGAGGGGGGAGAACAAGGGAATTCGTGGCTGATATGTAGAACTTATTGGTATTGTAAAATAAAATAAAAGGGAAAAAAAAGAAGTCCTAACTAATGCAATGAGATGCTAAAAGTAAGGCAGATGAAATGGATCAATGAATAGTCATGTTTGTGACAAAAGCCTAGTGACTTGAGTTTGATTTCTAGACTACATATAAAGGTAGAAGAAGAGAAACAACTGATCAGCTGACTCCCCAAAACAGTCTTCTGACTTCTGCACAGGTGCCTTTGCACATTCAATTATTTTAAAACACAGTAAAAAGAAAGAAAATGCATATGTATCTTGATAAAGAGTAAATAAAATTCTTATTCTCAGATAACATAATAGTATCCAGAAAATTCTAAAGAATTGAAAAGAATGTGAATCTAATAAGAAATTATAAAATGACAGATGGGGACATGGATTGGATCTGACCCACATAAGTTCTACAAGCACATGAGAAGTTTCACAACCTACAGAGGAGATGAAGAAAATGTGAATCCAAGTTGGAGACCAGATCTGCTGTCAGAGTACAGCACATAGTGGGGGTGAATTTCACAACTTGCAGCACAAGCTGCAGACCCAGGCTCCAAAATAACACAAACAATTGCCATTGTCCTTGGTTACCCAATATAGCTATACGGTAAGACCATATTGCTGAAAACATCACACTGTGTTCCGTAGAAACATCAATCTCAACCAAAAAGAGAAATTTCCTCCCTGTTGGATACCTTTTATAGTGCCAGAAGGGGCTATGAAAGCTTCTGGAGAAGAAATGTGATATATCAATGGTATATCCTGGCACTGAATCCTACAAATTATAATATTGATTTGTCACACAAGATGTACCCACTGAAATAACAGTGGTCCAACTGTTATGGTCTAACTAATTGATTTCTGATTTTATCTGAGGCCTGCATTCCAGGAGGGAATCACATTCATGTTACTGTAATCTAGGTCAAAACTTCTAGCTTGGAAGGTTATAGGCCCTAGAATAGAACCTGTTACTCTTATTTTCCTAAGGCCACAATGACGTCTAGGCCCAGGATATTGTCAAGGACCATGTCTGGGTTCATGGTCCTACCACTGCCTGAGTCTGTGTTGATGTCTGTGACCCTTATTGCCACCAAAGTCCACACTGATGCCTAGATCTGGGCTCTTATGTAATAATCCTTTTGTACACTTTGAGAAATGTGTTTTGCCAAAGTGCCTTCTGATTGGTTTAGTAAAGAGCAGAATGGCCAATAACTAAGCAGGAAGAGGTTAGGCAGAATTTCCTGGCATAGAGAGAAGGAGAGATTAATCTAGGTACAAGAGAGATGCCAGAGGACAGGAAGAGGAAACAGGAGGTTCAAGATGGAAGGGAGGTAAAAAGCAATGAGGCAAAATGTAGATTAATATAAATGGGTTAATTTGAGTTATAACAGCTAGTGGGACAAGCCTAAGCTATAGACAGAACTTTCACAATTAATAGTATGTCTCCATGTCATTTTTTTGTGAGGTGTCAGCCCCTTCCCCCAAAATCCATCTACACTGGACCTCTACCTGTGGCCTTTTTCATGCTGGAGGGCTGTGCAGCTGTAGGGCCCATACAGATCTGAGTGGCATGTACTAACACCCAGGGCCAGAGTGTTGTATGGGACTAAGCTGCAGCCAGGGACATGTTTGAGTCCATGGCTCTGCCCCAGCCAGGGCCTACACGGATATCTGAGGTTCCTGTTTGCCATTGAAGGCTATGTGGATGCTTAGAATCTGGGCCCACACAAGGGGCCATGTGGGAGTTCAAGGACCACAGCACCATTGGCTCCATGGTGATATAAGTGATTTGTACTACCAACTGGGTTCATGGTGACATCTGAGCCCAGGCTATTGCCAAAGACCATGTCTGAGTCTGTAGTCCAACTACAGCTGGAATCTGTATTGATGTCCATGGCCTGTAGTAAGACTAAGGGCCACGTAGATGTCAGGTGCCTGGCCCTCCACATAGGGCCAGGTTAGTGTCCAAGGTTTGAGCCTCTGCTAGGTCCAGGCAGATTTGAGTAGCCTGTGCTGCCACCTGGGGCCCTGGTGTCATTCATGCCTGGGCTGCTGACAGGGGTCAGGTCTGGGTCTGTAGCCCTGCTGCAGCAGTGGTTTGTGTTGATGTCCATGCTTCTTCCTATAACCACAGAAAGCAGTGAGGATAGGGCCACACAGAGGTGGCCCCGCCCATCACTGGCTTTAGCACTAGGGAGAACTGGGTCTGCCCCTCACCAACTACAACACTGGAGAGAGTGAACCCTGTACCACCCCAGGGCAGCACAGTAGAACTGTCCCTGCTGACTGGGGTGCTAGTGAGCCTGTCCTGAAGACTCAAGACTATGAGAGCTAGCCCCATGGTCTATTGCTCGGTGGCACACCTAGCCACCTACTGCAGGCAGGTAAAGCTGATCCAGGGGTCATGAGAATGGGAAAGCTGATCCTGTCCTTCATTGGCTGGCTGCAACATTTGGGAGAGTAGAACGTGTACCTATTCCAGGTAGCACAGTATAGTTGACTCTGTTGACAAGGGCACAGGTGATCTAGTGCTAGAAAGCACATGCCTGATCTGGCTCCACTCTTCACTTCACCTGCTATATGGTAGAATAGGAGAAGGAGAGATGACTTCCCTCTACCCCTGCCATTTGCTGCCTGTGGCAGGTGGTAGAGCTGGCCCTGATGTCATGAGAATGAGAGAATTCACATTGCCCCCAACAACAGCAGCACTAGGGAGAGAGGTCTTGCACCCCAGCAGGGTGGCACAATAGAGCTGATACTGTTGATGGGGCACAGGTGAGCTGGCCCAGATTGCATGAAAGCAGGAGGACTAAGACCCCTCATCTGCCATGTGGTGGCATGGGAGAGGAAAAAATGCCCTCCTCCCCTCACCCCTTGCTTCCCAAAGCAGGTGAGAGAGATGGCCCTAGGGCCTTGAGAGTAGAACTGCCATTGCCCTTCACCTTACCTGGGCAGCACACTAGAGCTGACCATGTTGTCATGGGCACAGGTGAGCCAGGCCTGTGGGCATGAGATCAAGTGAGCAGTTTCTGCCCCCTCCCTAGTATTCCATGGGGTGGTAAGTATAAGGGAAATATGTTCCTAACCCTTGCCACCTGTGAGATGTGGGAAAGCTAGCCTTGGGGACATAAGAACTGAAGAGTTGACCCTGCCCCTCACCAAGTGCTGCAATCCAGAAAGTGGGCCCTGCACCTCACCTGGGCAAAACAGTAGGACTGGCCCTGGTGCTGTGAGTGTTAGTGAGCTGGACCCTAGTGTGTAAGAGCAGAAGAACTAGCCTAGTTCCTTGCTATCTGCTGTATTGGGTAAGCTAGCCCAGACAGTACCAGACAGCTTGTCTGGGTGGTACTGATGAAGGAAAGCTGGCAGGCTGACCAACCCAGCTACCACCCAAGACCTGAAACAGGACTATGAAGTAACTCATCCCCGTTGTCAGAAATTTTTCTGTGTCCTGCCCAGTCCCTCATCTGCTCAGACCCAAGTAAACCCACAGAGGTTTATATTAATTATGAACTGGATGGCCTATGGCTCAAGTTTCTTGCTAGCTATCTCTTATAACAGCCCATTTCTATTAATCTATAAGTTGCCATGTGGCTGTGGCATTATCAGTCTGCTGGCATCTTGCTGCTCTTTGGGCAGTGGCTAGCATCTCTCCTTACTCTAATTTCTCCTCTCACTATCTCTCCTGGATTTTTCCACCTGGCTTCATCCTGCCCTGCCATAGGCCAGTGCAGCTTTATTTATCAACCAATCAGAGCAACACATATTCACAGCATACAGAAAGACATCCCACAGCACATCCCATCAGTCATCTCATCTATGAACTGCTAGAGTGCCTCAAGGGACCAGACCTGCAGATTCAAAGCTACACAATCTCCATGATTCCAGGCAACAATAGGATGCCCAAGAGTTCCAGTGAAGAACCAATATATAGGGTACAACAGAAGCCAGGGGTCTCAAACCAGACCAATGATGCATTGAAATGAACACTTGCAAGTAAAGATGTATGGACTAAAGAGTATACTGTGTGACTCAATGGGCCACACTACAGCATCCATGCCAAGATTTTTTTTAATTTTAATTTTTCTTTTTTCTTTTTTTTGAGACAAGGTTTCTCTGTGTAGCTTTGGAGCCTATCCTAGAACTCACTCTGTAGCCCAAGGTTGCCTAGAACTTACAGAGGTTCGCCTGCCTCTGCCTCCCAAGTGCTGGGATTAAAGGTGTGTGCCACTACTGCCTGGCAACCAAGATTTTTTTTTTTAAATCTGTCCTTTTTATTTGTGTTGTTTTGTTGTTTTATGCTTGTTTTTTGTTTTTGTTTTTTGTTTTACTTTTAAATTTTGTTTTGGCAGGAAGGAGGTTGCAAGGACAGAGGGCAGAAGAGAGGGGTTGGGAAGATGAGTTGGATCTGGATATATGATGTGAAATCCACAAAGAATCAATAAAAAGTTAAAAAAGAATTGGTTTTCTTTGAAATAGGTGACAAAATTTTAGATTTAAAACTAGTATTGCTTACATAATCTTTTTGAATGTAACTCATATCAAATAATTTTTGCATTGTAGTGTTGAATTTATGACATGAGAATTATATCTCAGTAATAGTACTAATAATAAGAGTAATGAAAATTTGCTAAGATCATTCCTGGCATCATAAAGAACTATTAAAATATTTCACCAAGGTCTTCTTCAATCTATAAGGATTTTTCTTCTCTAATATAGATTCAACAAAAGCCAAGTTCTTATTTATATTTCATCACTCCAATATTTGGAGTAAGGTCATTTCAAAGTTGTTGAATATATCTAAGTTTCCACTCAGTAACTGGTAGTATCAGCTATTGCAACAGTAATTACATCAAAGATGAAATGTTATGATATATGTGACACATCCAGTGCAACCTCTGGTAATAAATATTCATTGTTACTATAATAATATGACTAGAACATGGATTATTTTAACCAGAACAAAAAATCAGTCCACCTTAAGAGAAGGAGAAATGAGTTTGAGGATACTTTTTCACCTGTTTAGAAATCCTACAAGATCAGAAAGAAGAAATAAAGTGGAGTTTGATAGTTGCACAAATTCATCAGTGAAATATTTATTATGGGATTAACTGTGCATTTAGCAATGACCCAGGGCCAGCTTGACACCTCCAATTTGACAAAGCACATTTTCCATGGTTAATAACATTGTTCCATCAATAAATAATCATGAATCTAGGATTTGAGGCATTTTCACCTTTGCTAATCAATGGACTCAACTTCATGGCTTTTCTACATGGAACACTTGAAGTTTATTTTTCTTCTGTTAGCAGTCTTGAAAGCTTTTTTTGGATAGCAACTTAGGGGACCTTCATGCAGGAAGCTTTTTCAAATGTACCACAAGTCATTCTGACTACACTGGATATAGTATAGCATCTACTGGAAAGGGGAAAAGGGGAAATTAAAAGAACCTAGCACAGGAGAAATTTAATGGAGTGGACCTTGTAGTATAAATGATATCTGCTGACCTTTTGCTAGAGTAAGATCAGTTTTACAACCATATCCAAATTTAAGGAATGCAAAAAATACATACAACTGGATCGTAAAGAAGAAAACAGAGTTTGGTTTATAAGTAGAAGTCTTCCATAATTGCCAAAATTATAGAAAGAAATTTCCATCTATGGAGACAACTGGATAAGTCTGTTTTCCTAGCTCACCAAACTGGCATACTAAATCCAGGATCTTAGTGAGACAGATTTAGTACCAGGCAAAAAATATTTGCCACTCAGTAATGATTTGCTAAATAAATTAATAAATGAATGAGTTAGAACAAGTAAATGAAATAAATTAATTAATGAGTGGATGAGTCTGAAAACTAGCATTTAATTACTTAAGGAAAGCATAGCTCATTAATTACAGTGTAATGGCAACATATTTCTCTACATGGGGAATAGAAATTGAACATTGATTCTAAAACTTAATACTTCTCTTAAAGTGGTTACATATGGTGATATAACGTGCCCCCCAACATATTGTGTACACTAATAAAACTTATCTGGGGTCAGAGAACAGAACAGCCACTAGATTAGACAAAGAGGCCAGACAGTGGTGGCACACACCTTTAATCCCAGGACTTGAGATCTCATGTCTTGCTTGGGAAAGACACATGCCTTTAATCCCAGGAAGTAATAGCAGGAAGCAGAAAGGTATATAAGGCATGAGGACCAGGAACTAGAGGCTTCTAAGCATTTAGGTTTTCAGAAGCAGTTTAGCTGAAATCCCTTCTGGGTGAGGAGACTTTCAGTCTGAGGATTTGTGGAAACAGGATCAGCTGAGGAGTTGGCAAAGTGAGATTGACTGTGGCTTGTTCTATTTCTATGATCTCTCAGTTTTCACCCCAATATCTGGCTCTAGGTTTTTTTTCTTTTTTTATTAAGACCATTTAGCAATCTGTGTTCCAGTTACATACTAATATTTTTTCTCCCTACTTTTCATTGTGTGTATATGCGTGTGTGTGTGTGTGTGTATGTATGTATGTGTGTGTTAAGATTATATGATGTATCTCTCCACCACCTCCTCCAGAAACAATAGCTCTCCAATTTGGCTAGAATATCTGACCAGTAAATTTTCAATATATCCCTGTGTTCATCTCCTACCTTTTGGATGATAGGAGTATATTGTCATGCCTGACTTTTATTTGAGACCTGGGAAATTCAAATTTAGGCCCTTATGTTGGCTTAGCAAGCAGTTTCCCTACTGAGCCATCATCCTACCACTTAGATTTCTCTCCTTCTCTCTCTCTCTCTCTCTCTCTCTCTCTCTCTCTCTCTCTCTCTCTCTCTCTCTCTCTCTCTCTCTGGTTTCTTCCTCCTTTTGTCTGTTCTCTCTTTTGTCCATTCATTTTTTTTTTTTTGGTTTTTCGAGACAGGGTTTCTCTGTGTAGCTTTGCGCCTTTCCTGGGACTCACTTGGTAGTCCAGGCTGGCCTCGAACTCACAAAGATCCACCTGGCTCTGCCTCCCGAGTGCTGGGATTAAAGGTGTGTGCCACCACCGCCCGGCTGTCCGTTCATTTTTTTTTCATTCATTCTTTTTGTAATTAATACATTAAGAGCTCTATAGTACAGCTAGAAATCATATATGATGACACTTTAGTATTGCTTCTTTTTACATGGGATTCCTTTCGTTTTCTAAGGTGTTTAGGTTTCAATACGTGTTTTAGGATTTTTTTTTTTGTTATTGTTCCTATTTCTGTGAATAATGTGCTCAAAATTTAATTGGAACTACATTGGTCCTTTAGATCACTGAAAAAAATATGCCCATTTCCAAAATGTTAATGTATCTGGAAGTTTTTCTGTGTCCTACCTGGCCTGCGGTTGGGACAAATATCTCACCCTCACATCCCCCAAGTAAACACACTAGGCTTATATTAATTATAACTGCTTGGCCATAGCTCAGGCTTATTACTGACTAGCTTTTATACTTAAATTAATCCATAATTCTTATCTGTGTTTAGCCATGTGGCTTGGTACCTTTTCTAAGTTCTGCCTTGTCATCTTGCTTCCTCTGTGTCTGGCCGGTGACTCTGATTCATCCCTTCCTTTCCCAGAATTCTCCTCATCTGCTTACCCTGCCTATACTTGCTGTGTTACTGGAGAGCTTCTCTCCAGGTTCTGCCAAGCCCCGCAGTTCCACAATCCATTTCAGTACAATTAGAATACCACCACATTCCTGCCTGGCTACTGGCCAATCAGCTTTTTATTTACCAACCAATCAGAGCAACACATTCACAGCATACAGAATGACATCCCACAGCATGTTAATTTTGTTGATATAATTTCTAATGTCTTGTTCAATTTCTGTTATCAGTGTTTTAAAGATATGTTTTGTTTTTAAATGTCTTTCACTTTCTTGATTGGGTTTAGTTCTAGACAATTTTGAAACTATCATGAAAAGAATTATTTTCCTGTTTTCTTCTCAGTTTTTTAATTATTGGTATGTGGAAAGCTACTGATCTTTGTGTGCTGATTTTGTGTCCTGTTGCTATATAAAAAAAGTTTTTCAGTTCTAATAGTTTATGATGAAATCTTCATGATCTCCTATGAACGTGATTATACATATAATCAACAAATGGCAATAATGGGGCTCTTCTTTTACTTGAATCATTTTATTTCTCTCTCTTGTTTTCCAGCTAGGACTTCAAACTTGCTAACAATTGGTAGTCTGAGACATGGTGACATTCATTCCACAATAATCTATGTTCTTTGAGAAAGCCCATGAGGAAAAAGAAAAACCAAAGAAAGGGAGAAAGAGATGAAACAGTGATGGCTAGTCTACTGAACTGAAATTCAGTGTTTAATAAATAAAGGAAGTACTAAAATGGAGGAAAAAAAACTTGGCAGGTATGCATAGTGTGGCTATGGTCCCTTGCCTGGACTTTAGTGAAGAAGGTGTGGCCCCTTCTCTGGGTACAGTAGAAATCTCAGCTTTATCTGTAAAACATGGATATTGATCATGGGATCTACTATATAATAGTGTGTTCATTTTAAAATTATTTTTGTCATTCAAAACAAGGATTTTTTGTTCCTATTCATTCATAACTGGTGATTTTTACTTCTGTTACTACTTCTACTATTACATATTTTCAAATGAAGATTTTTGAGACCAATACTAGTTTCTAGCTAAGATATCAATACTAATATTGAATGATTTCTTATTAAAACAATTGAGGCATAGTTTAACTTCAACATGACCTCATTTCTACTCTGAAAACTCATTAGTTTTATTTTTCCTATTTTATACATGTTGTCTCCCTGTCTTAATGTTCTTTGAGTGTTTGTGTTTACAATCTAGTCAATTAGAAAAGAAAGGTCCTCTAACATAGCACAGGTCTTATCATTAGTAGCAAACTAATAAAATTAATGATAAATTGTAATTGAGAAAACTAAGTTATCTGATATCTATATTGTTATGAACTTATATTGATCAATTACAAGACTATTCTTCATGAGAAAAGTACAATGAGCCCACAGGAAATTATAAACTTTCTGCTTCATATTGTTTTGTAAAACTGATAACCACAGGATAAATATATGTAATATAGATATCTTCATGACTACATAACTTATCATATTTTTGTTTTTAAGCGTTTCAATAAATCTTTATAATGTTCTTCTAAATTTAAGTACATTCTTTCTCTCTTTTAATTTTATTTCAAATTCCACATTCAAGTTGTAGGTAAAACATTCATATTAACTATCCTGTGTTTGTTATTATTCAATTTCAGCCAATTCATTGTATGTATATTTTTATGTTTTTCAAACGATTTAACATGCCAAAGTATTTAAAATTTTTGAAACACAATTTCAGTTGGTTAATCTCCCTGGAAATCTATATAAAATACATCTCCCTTGTCATCTTTTCACAAGTTTTTCTCAGGGTACAAGAGGCAATTCTTACAGCTGTTAGGATTTGGGGACTTATTCAGTTGACTGAAACTGTCACAATGCTGAAATCTCCAGGGTAAACCCAAAAGCTTACCATATTTCTACTATATGAATCACAAAATATACAATTATTTTGGATTGTAACATTCAATATTCACATTCAGTCATCATTTAGGAGTTATAAGCCACTACTCTTGAATGACAGGAAAGTACAGACTTGTTTATTGAGAAGTCAAGAATTGTCATGCAATGTTTATTCAATAAGTGCAGTTGTAAGTAATTCCTTAAGACCTGACTATCATCTCAGATTAATATCAATGACAAATTTTAAAAAAATGGCTTTTAAATTCTTAATTTGAAGAATAATGGGACATCTATGATTGAGCTGAATTTGTAATGATTATATTATTTCCATTGCATTTTTTTAGTTTAAAATAACAACATAACTTTTTAAAATTTTTATTTAGAAACATTTAATTATTCTTTTAAAATCTTTAAAAGTTCACAATAAAAATTATTAGTATAATCAGTTTTAGCAGGAGGTCAAAAATTCTCCTGAAATCCCACAGCTCATGTCAGTGCATTATTGGAAAGATCAAGTCTATTGCCACATCACTGGATTCAGAAATACAAACTGCATTCACATAATCAGGGATAAAAAAAGAATATGTTCTTATCAGCAAAATGCTTTTCCATTTATCATTTTAATAATGAGGAAAGATAATTGCCTTAGAGAAATGGAATATAACAAAATATTAAACTATTCCAACATCACTTAATATTCTATGCTACAACTTAATGAGCCATTCAATGACAATTAAGTATTCACTATTCAGAATTAAAGTCAGTAACAGTTCCTTCAAATTTTCTAGAATACTGTTGTGAAAAACTTCTAAGAAGTGAAGAATGAAAAATAGTATGAGCAAGAAATAAATATATATCAACAATAACAGAAAATCCTCATGAATTTCCCAAGTGACAGACTGGGTGACAGTTTTAATTGAATCAAGTATTGCAATCAAATATGATTGATGAAACACAATTGATGTGTCTGGCATAATGTATCTAAAGGGAAATACTAATCATGAAGAAAGTCAGTTCAGTACAAAAAATACAAAATTTGAAGCCTTTCTGCAGGATACTATGGATGCATTTTTATAGGAAGTAACCAATTATTAAACTGTATTCATAATGTGCATCAGTATTTTTACATACAACCAACTATTTTAATTTTCACATATCTTTATATTTTAATGGCACTGGTAAGTAATCAGTCCTCTTGTAGAAGTGGTGCAAATCAAACCCTTCAGTAAGACTCAGTAAGCTCTCAGTAAGACTTTTCTTTTTCAACATGGGGGAAAAAATCTGAGTATTTATCTAAACACAATATAACAAAACAAAATGATGATGCCAGTAGGATGATTTTTGTATATAACATCAAAATTATCCTGTTTCAACACTTTCATTTCCAGTATCTGTATAAAACCATCACATTCTATCTTTATCTATATTCATAGTAATTTTTTCAAGACTAAATTCATGTAGATATCAAAAGAATCAGTGAATGTCTCTGCTATCACAATGACATTTAAATCTTGAGTAATAAATCAAGTTTGGAGAAGATGTTTAAAACATATGATTAGCTTTTAGAAAGAAACCCAAAGTAGATAAATTCACAACCTTATTTCAGACTTGCCTAATATAATTCCTTAAATTCCCTGTTTTTAACACACATATTAACCAACATGCTTAGAATTTTTAAGAATATAAAGGAGATAATAAATTAAGTGGACACAATACCTTTTGAGGAATTGGCATTGAACGTCTGTCCTTCCATGCAAGATGATGCTTGATGTCTATCCAACAAATATCCTCTTACTTGTTTCTCAGATATATTAAGTGAAAATACCTAGATCTTAGGGAAAGGTGTCCTGTTCTTATATTACAGTTTTGCATGTGATACATTTTTGTCTAGTAAATATGAGTATGCCCCTTTAAAGCAAGTAGCAGTCAGACAAATGATCACCCCAATCACAGCTTCAAAATAAGAATGGGAATAGGAATTCAGATTTATACCATACATTTTCTGCCTTTGACCACAGTTTTACATAGTGAGAATATAGAATTTATATATAGTGATTGCAATACTATTATGGTTCTTAGAAGAAAGTTAAGAAAATTATAAGAAAAGATATTTAACTTGACCAGGATGAGAGTCTAGTGTCAATATCTTAGTTTTAGATGTTTAATGTTTTTTGGGAAAAATATGTCAAACAGCCTATTTCTTACAGTCAAAATCCTTAAATTGCAACACTTTCTATTTTCTCATTTTATTTTTGACTTTATCCATGTATTAGTTACTTTTTTATTGCTGTGATAAAACACTATAACTGAGACAACTTATAAAAGAAAGGATTTGTTTGGCTTGCATGTTTAGAGGGATAATAGTCCATGATTGTAGAGCTCAGGTAACAAATAGGTTGCAAGAGCCACAGCTCATAGTCAAATATAAAACCACAACCAAGAAGCAGAGAGCATGCTCTTTAGATAGAGTCTTTTCTAAACCTCAAAGCCTTCCCTCAGTAATATATTTTCTCTAGAAAGGTCACACCTCCTAAGCCTATCCAAACAGTGCTACCAACTTGGGGATCAAGTATTCAGTAACCCAAGAATATGGGGGACATCTCATTCAAACCACAATCCAAACATGATATTGAAGGTTTTCTTAATGAGATAAAATTCTAATTCATGGTTCCACTGTAGTTACAATGACACAAAAATTGTGAGGACTGTAACAAGAAGAGAATGAATAGAAAGTCATTAAGACCTGGAGTGGAGGCGGGGCGTTGGTGGCACACGCCTTTAATCCCAGCACTCGGGAGGCAAAGCCAGGCAGATCTCTGTGAGTTCGAGGCCAGCCTGGGTTACCAAGTGAGCTCCAGGAAAGGCACAAAGCTACATAGAGAAACCCTGTCTCAAAAAACAAACAAACAAACAAAAAAAATGTGTGAACCATAGAGAATACAGTAAGGAAGATTTTAGTTGTTGTTACTGAACTCAGTCCACAATGCAATTATAGTAGATGTAATATTCTGTTTGAACACACTGGATGGTATCACAAGTGGCTTATCACATCTATTAGAAGTAATTGATTTTCAGGGCTGTGGTGGCACATGCCTTTAATCTCAGCACTCGGGAGGCAGAGGCAGGTGGATATCTGTGAGTTCGAGGCCAGCCTGGTCTACAGAGCGAGATCCAGGAAAGGCACAAAGCCACACAGAGAAACTCTGTCTCAAAAAACCAAAAAAAAAAAAAAAACCAAAAAAAAAAAAGAAAAAAAAAAGAAGTAGCTGATTCTCAGACTGAACTGATAAAAAAAAATTAACTATTAACCATGAAAAGTGAACAAATAAAAACAACTCCCCCATAGATGTTAGTGCAGTTCAATTTAATTTAATTTACTTTTTTAAAGGCATGTACTGCCATGCCTAAACTTAAATTTAAGATACTTTGACTTTCATATTGTTTAACTTGTTATTTTGATACAATAAAACTCACTTGCTAAGATTTTTGATATCTTAGTTACCAATGACTTATCAGTCTAATTCTCAGCAAGTTGAAAAATAAAGAAAAGATATAGATACAGTATAGATAAAAAGATAGATTATCAAATCTACTTTTAAAAGACAATTACTAGTTTTAAATACTTTACATTGGACTGGATTTTTTATATTGCATACAAATTATATATATTGAGATTGATATTGTTAGAAAATGCCATACATATATTTCTAATTTTGTTCAAGATATTGTATTTATGCCGTTCATTTAACAATGTAATGCAATTTGCTGATCCTTGAATATTATTATTACCAACTATTAGGATATAAAGAAATGAAAGTTAGTAGTTAGACATTACAATTGAACTGGCAGTCATATTAGGTATATTTTCAAGATCAAGAAGATATATTTTAGATAGACAGGTCATCTTCAAACCTTTCAGAGATCTATAGAATATTGCATTTAAAATGTTTTAATAACTTAGAAATCTTTTCCTTTTTTTTATGACTATGAGACATGTGGGCTCCTGGCAGTACCAATCTACTTCAGAGAAAATATGGGCATTGAAGAAACTGCATATGGAGTTAATTTTCATTGTGGCATAAGTTAGCCACTGGACAACAAAGTATTCTCAAATCAACTGCTGACAAACAGGACAAACAGGAGAGACAGGACACGAAACAAAGGACTACTGATTCTTGCCAAAACAGGTGTGGTTTTGGCTTTATCAAAAGGCATCTTCTGAGGCCAGGACAATATGGCACCATTCCTGAAGCGGCATTTACAATCCAGAAAATGTACAGTGCCCCTTTCTTGGAAGGCAGCTGAACTGGCAGTGGACTGATGGCTTCTGATATTCAGTGTAACAGCAGCTTAAACAGTTATTCTTGAGAGAGTAACTAAGCTGACAGAGTTTAACCTCTCAATGGTAGACTGGCATTTAATAGAGGGATGTGGAGAAGAACGGGATGCTGAGATGAAGCACACACACCAACCAAGAATAGACAGCTGAATTCACAAGAATCAACAATTTCCAGAATCATAGCAGGACACTCGTGGACTTCAGGTGTTTCTGGTACATGAACTACTCTCACCAAATGTGAGGTCAAACTGTAGGCCTTGTGTACATCCTACTTCACAAATAAGTCTGTCAGATACTCTAAGCCTATAGGCTGAAGATGATGCCCCAACACTGCGGAGAAACCTCAGGTGACTGTCCAGGCAGCTGGCTGTTTCTGTCAACTCACATTTTTTTGGAAGCCGCTTGCGTGCACTTCCTGTTTTTATTTTATTGGTAATAATATTTCCTTCTTGGGTCTCGGAGGGAGTTGAAGATTAGAGAGTTATAGTTAGTTAAAATTTAGATAGTTATAATTTTCCTTGTTAAGAATTTTAGAAAAGAAACTCACTAAACAGGCTCCAAAGCTACACAGAGAAACCTTGTCTTGAAAAACCAAAAAAAAAAAAAAAAAGGTATAAGTGTATAAATTTGAAAGACATTATAAGATAGTTCTGTTAATAATATAAGTTAGGACAGAAAGTAAATCAGGTACATTTTAGACTTACCATAATAGGGTAGATAATGGAGTTATTTTGTCTGAGTTTGTCAAATGCAAATGGACTAGACATTGTTTAGGTATTTATTTCTTGTATATGTTGTATATAGTTATTGTACTTTTTGTATATAGTTTTTCTCATATTAGTTATAACTTTTTTCCTTTTTTCTTTTTATTAAAATTGAAAAGGGAAATATGGTAATATTTTATTTGTGCTGAAATGTGATTTTATTTGTATGTTAAGAAATAAAGTTGCCTGGGGGTCAGAGCTAATAGCAAGCCATAGCAGAAGTCTGGCAGTGGTAGCATACACCCTTAATCTGATCACATGGCAGGCAGAGTCTGTGTGTTCAAGGACATAGCCAGTTTGGAGACACACGTCTTTAATCCCAATACCAACCATAGAGACCTGGAGGTCTCCATAGACAGGCAATGTTGAGGAGGTCATGTGGTTGGGTTTACGACTAATGAGAAGACAGAACAGAAAGTCATTAAAAACACAGACACACAGGAAATAAGTCTTTTTCTCAGGGCAGGATGGCAGCGGCAGTGGGTAGTAAGAAAATGGTCTTAGCTTTTGGCTACTGCTCTCTGATCTCTGGGCTTTTAACTCTGCATTTGGCTCTGTGTTTCTTATTTAATAAAACTGTTTAGAATTACATCTGTAATTTTTCTCCCTGATTTCACTTGTTTTCTTAATGGATGATTAATAAAACAATTAAATATGGATTTATTCTTTATAAAGATAAGAGTTCAATTATGTTTAAGAATTTCACAAATCTTGTTTTTATACTACTGACATATGACAGCTATGACAAGATAATTAGATATTTGGATTATTATCATTCTTCCATATTTAATGGATTATTATCATTCTTCCATCTTTAATGACATAAGTCTCTGTAGCTGTTTTAATTTACTTTATTAATGTTAAATTTTAGCTAAAATGTTCTAATGTAAGCCAATGCAAGATAGAAAAATACATGAATAAACATATGTAAAAAAATTGCTCATTGAATTCCTTCAAAAGTAATACATCCAAAACTGCTCCTAAGGAAAACAGCATTTATTTAATGGCTTGTTGGAGGCAGAAATTTATGAGACAAACTAAAGCAATTTGTAGTTGGTCTGTAATTGTTCAGTTTGGTAATGCATACTTGAGATGGGAAGAGATGGCAAGCTGTAATCTTGGTTTGAGCTTCCACCTCTTATTTTGTCTATTCAAATATTTTTTATTACAATGTATTTATATAGTATTTTTGCTTCACAAAATCAGGTAATGTTATTTCCCTGAAACATGAAGAATTTGCAACTAAGTAGGAAAGAATAGTGTCTTTATATGTAGCTTGGAATGCCTGGAATTCATTATGTAGACCATGCTATCCTCAAACTCATAAAGACATCTATCTGTGTCTGCCTCCTGAATGCTGGGATTAAATTCATGAACCACCATGCCCATTTCCATGCTGCAATTTTTACTTGATTGAGCTTATCCATGTTTCCTATTCTGTGAAGCTCTCTGAAATTTAGATGGTGAAATTTTAGTGCAGGCAAGACATCCACAGATGACCACCCAGAGTTACTTGTAGCTGGCATTTTACTAGTTATGGTTGCCTGCATTAACCACTACTCACTGCAAAAAAAATCTCTGAACAAAGTTGAATGAAGCATGAATCTGTGAGTATAAACATGAATATTAAGTATGCAGTATGGCAGCTTTTAACAAAACAGAAACAATAGGTCCTCTTCCCTAGGGCTTATGATATCCTGAGTTCTGGGCTTTTCCCAAGTTTATATCACCAGTCATGGCATTCTCCTGAGTTCTCACATAGAATCAGAAAGTTGTTGGTTACACAAAATCAGCATTCCACTATTGTACCCATGAGCACATCTTGCCAGCAGCATGCAGGAGCATAAGCCTATATAGTACCTTCTGGAACTATATAAGATTGCTAGGATGGAGAGTTTCCTGGCGAGTTTGAGGTTGATTTCTCTTTGTCCTTCATCCAAAGTGAGTGTTGCTTTCAGCAATAGGGTCTTGCCATCTAATTAAAGGTAGCAACCAAGAGCAATGACAAAAGCCTATGTTGTTTGGGTGTGCCTCTGAAACCTCCATGACTGATAACTCATAGAGTGGTATCCTGTGACTCGCATTGAGATTTTTATTTAATAACTCATGTCATCTGGGGTCAGCATTGCCCACCCATGAAGAGTACTTCTATCAGATTCACTCTAAAACAAAACAAAATACAGTATAATATATATTATTTTTAATTAGTTTACAAGCTACTGGATGTCCCCAAGGCTTTTTCATATATCCTTAGTTTTGCTAATCCACAAACTTCTTTCCCCAAATCTTCCTATCCTCACTTAAACTTTTAACTCCAAATATATCCCCATCTCCTTTCTGTTCACCTGTGTTCGATACCTTCTAATAGAGCGTGCCTTGGTGGATTGGAAGATCATATATGCCTATATAGCTTTCTCATGCACATTTCATTTTGGTTAATATTGATGTACATTATAATGCATATAACATATACAAAATGCATATAATAAACAGGATGAAAGTAGGGTCCAAGTTTAGAACATTTAGTCAGTGATGTGTATTCATGCACAATCTTTAATCCCAGAACTCTGGAGAGAGAAGCAGACATATCTGTGAATTTGAGGATAACATGGTATACATAGGAAATTCCAGGCCTACCATGGATGCATATGAGACACTTTCTTAAAAAACTAAATTAAATTAAAAAAAAGATAAATATAAAATGCCAAAGGTATACCTGTGTGGATGGGAAGAATTTTCTAGTTAGCCCACTAATTCACAATCTCCATGAGATACCTCACTTTCCCATCCAGAATGCTATCATTTTTTTTTGTATTTTAATTCTCAGTGAGGTTAACTCAGGCTATTCAGACTCACCCATGGCTAAGGGGAAGATGGGCATGTTTTTGGCTGCTGAAGCCATTGCTGAGTCTATCAATATAATACACCATATAAACAAACTGAAAGAAAAAAAAAACACATGATTTTTTCATTAGATGCTGAAAAGGCCTTTGACAAAATCCAACACCCCTTCATGATAAAGGTCTTGGAGAGATCAGAAATACAGGGAACATATCTAAATATAATAAAGGCAATTTATAACAAGCCAACAGCCAACATCAAATTAAGTGGAGAGAAATTCAAAGTGATTCCACTAAAATCAGGAACAAGAAAAGGCTGTCCAATCTCCCAATTTTTATTCAATATAGTACTTGAAGTTCTAGCTAGAGCAATAAGTCAACAAAAGGAGATCAAGGGAATACAATTTGAAAAGGAAGAAATCAAACTTTCACTATTTGTAGATGACATGAGAGTATACTTGAGTGACCCCAAAGATTCAACCAAGGAAATCTTACAGCTGATAAACACCTTCAGTAATGGGGCAAGATACAAGACTAACTCAAAAAAAAAAATCAGTAGCATTCCTATATACAAATGACAAATGGGCTGAGAAAGAAATCAGCGAAATATCACCCTTTGCAATAGCCAAAATAATATAAAATACATTGGGGTAACTCTAACTAAGCAAGTGATGGACCAGTATGACAAGAACTATATGTCCCTTGTCCCTAAAGACAGAAATTGAAGAAGATATGAGAAAATGGAAAGATCTCCCATGCTCATTGATAGGTGTGATTAACATAGTAAAAATGGCAATCTTACCAAAAGCAATCTACAAATTCAATGTAATCCCCTTCAAAATCCCAACACAATTCTTCACAGACCTGGAAAAAACAATACTCAACTTTATTTGAAAAAAACAACAAACAAAGGATAGCCAAAAGAATCCTGTACAATAAAACAACCTCTGAAGGCATCATGATCATTGACTTCAAGCTCTACTATAGAGCTACAGTAATAAAAAAAAAGCTTGGCACTGGCATAAAAACCAACATGTGGACCAATGGAATTGAACTGAAGACCCTGACATTATTCCGCACATGTATGAACATCAAATTTTTGACAAAGAAGCCAAAACTATACAATGGAAAAAAGAAAGCATCTTCAACAAATGGTACTGGCATAACTGGATGTCAACATGTAGAAGATTGCAAGTTCCATATCTGTCACCATGTACAAAACTTAAGTCCAAGTAGATCAAAGACCTCAACATAAATCCAGTTACTCTGAACCTGATAAAAGAGAAAGTAGGAAGTAGTCTTGAACGCATTTTCACTGGAGATCACTTCCTAAATATAACACCAGTAGCACAGACACTGAGAGCAACAATTAATAAATGGAACCTCTTGAAACTGAGCTTTTTTAGGGCAAAGGGCAAGGTCAATAAGACAAAATGACAGCCTATAGAATGGGAAAAGATCTTCACCAACCCAACATCTGACAGAGGGCTGATATCCAGAACATATAAAGAACTCATGAAACTAGACATCAAAATACCTAACAGTCCAATTAAAAAATGGGCTATAGAGCTAAACAGAGAATTCTCAACAGAAGAAGTTCAAATGGCTAAAAGACATTTAAGGAATTGCACAACATTCTTAGTCAGCAGGGAAATACAATTCAAAATGACTCTGAGATACCATCTTACACCTGTCAGAATGGCTAAGATCAAATCACTGAAGACAGCTTATGTTGGAGAGGATATGGAACAAGGGGAACACTCCTCCACTGTTGGTGGGAATGCAAACCTGTACAACCACTTTGGAAATCAGTATCGTGTTTTCTCAGAAAATTGGGAATCAATCTTCCTCAAGACACAGCTATACTACTCTTGGGCATATACCCAAGGAATGCTCAATCATACCACAAGGACACATGCTCAACTATGTTCATGGCAACATTATTTGTAATAGCCATAACCTGGAAACTACCTAGATGCCCCTCAACCAAAGAAAGGATAAAGAAAATGTCATACATATACACAATGGAGTACTACTCAGCAGAGAAAACAATGACATCATGAGGTTTGCAGGCAAATGGATGGAACTAGAAAATATCATCCTGAGTGAGGTAGCCCAGACTCAGAAAGACAAACATGGTATGTACTCACTCATCAGTGGATACTAGATAGAAAGCAAAAGATAACCAGACTACATCCCACAGCTTCAGGGAGGCTACCTAGTAAGGAGGACCCTAGGAAAGACACAGGGATCACCCAGGGATGGAGAAATGGATGAGATCTACATGAGCAGACTGGGGGTGAGGGGAGGTAATGGAGGACAAGGGATGGGGGAATGAGAGCTTAGGGGAGCAAGAGGTTCGAGCTGGATCAGGAACAGAGTGGGAGAACAAGGAAAGAGATACCATGATAAATGAAGGCACCATGGGAATAGGGAAAGCAGAGTGCTAGGGAGGTTCCCAGGAATCCACAAAGATGACTCCACTATAGACTACTGGCAATGGTCCAGAGGGTGCCTGAGCTGACCTACTTTGGTGATCAAATGGCTGAATACCTTAACTGTCATCATAGAACCCTCTTCCAGTGACTGATGGAAGCAGATACAGAGATCCACAGTCGGGTCCCAGGCAGAGCTCCAGGAATCCAATCGATGAGAGAGAGGAGGGATTCTATGAGCAAGAGTTATGGAGACCATGAATGGAAAAAGTACAGAATCAACTAGCGAAACTTGGAAATGCATGAACTGTGGACCAATAGCTGAGTAGACCCCATTGTAGCTGGAAGTCTTCTCTCCAGGTTCCCCAAGCCCCGCAGTCCCACAATCCACTTATAAAATAATCACTCAGACGCTTATATCACTTATAAACTGTATGGCCGTGGCAGGCTTCTTGCTAACTGTTCTTTTATCTTAAATTAACCCATTTCTATAAATCTATACCTTGCCACGTGGCTGGTGGCTTACCAGAGTCTCTATATGCTGCTTCTCCTGGCGGTGGCTGCAGTGTCTCTCCCCCCAGCCTTCCGCTTCCCAGAATTCTCCTCTCTCCTTGTCCCACCTACTTCCTGCCTCGTCACTGGCCACCAGTGTTTTATTTATATAGAACAATATCCACAGCACCCCATTATACTGGAGTAGGCCCTCTGGATAAGTGAGACAGTTGTTCAGCTTGAACTGTTTAGGGGCCTCCCAGGCAGTGGGACCAGGACCTGTCCCTAGTGCATGAACTGGCTTTTTAGAACCTAGTGCCTATGGTGAGACACTTTGTGCAGGCTTGGTGCAGGGAGGAGGAGCTTGGACCTACCTCAACTAAAAGTACCAGACTCTGCTGACTACCCAAAGGAGACCTTGCCTTGGAGGAGGTGGGAATGGGGGGCTGTGTTGAGCAGGGGGAAGACTTGGGGGTGGGAGAAGGGAGGGCAGGGGAATCTGTGGTTGATATGTAAAATGAATAAAACATCTCCTAATTTAAAAAAAAGGTAAGCCCTCCCATGAGTGACAAACACCCTAAAACTATTTTTGTCCTTTCTAGGTATGAAGGAAAACTCCTGAAAAGAAGCTATGCTTGCAGAGTCTGATTGATTGGTTGATTTAAATTTCAGTACTGTTGAGATATTGGGATATTGCAGGTCTAGAGGATAATTGACTTGTTTTGGGTAGTTCTTCTAAAATATCTATTCCTTGCCCATCTCTGTATCAGAACTAATATCTTGTGACTAACAGATAAAAATCTTTGGAATCTATTAACTTGGCAAACCACTAGCTTCTACCAACTCAAAAGCTAAAACTGTCATCTAACAGCATCTTGAGTCAATAGAAAAGCCTCTCCCTTCTTGCTGAAACCACCTGTCTAATGTACTGACCAATGTATCTTAAACTTTCCTTGATTTATGATTTTCTTGGTTCTGCAAAACTACAAAACTTAATGAAACTGCTTCCATGTTTAAACATGGAATTTAGGGTAACCAAAATCTATTTCACCAGGCCGTGGTTACTCAAAATGGATCCAGAATTAACTATCTTATATTATCTTATATGTGAAAGCTGTGTTTCCACATTTACATCTATTAGCCTCATCTTCTAATGAGAGATTAGAAAGTTAATGGATCTGGATGGGAAGGGAGGTAGAGAAGAAGTGGGAGGAAAAAAGGAAGGGAAACCTGTAATCAGAATATATTATATGTGAAAAGGATGCATTTTCAATAAAAGGAAAAAAAGTTTGGAATCAAGTTTAAAAAAATAATATAAATTCATGACTTCATATCTCTGTATAATTAGATATTATTAACTTTAATCATGGCATTTTACTTACAGGATGTCAAGATGAGAGATATGTTTTTTGCATTAATAGTAGCTGCCATTTTGTTATGAAAACTGAAAGTCACAACCTGTTCCCTAAGCCAGGCCAAGGAACCTATCATAAATTAGAGAATTAAAAGAGACAAAATAAACATAAGAAACAGAAAAAAATTTATTCAATGTCACCTCATTGGGAAGAGGGACAAAGAGATATTTCAAACTTTCCGTACCCACCCCCAAAAGTCTTAAATTAAATTAAATAAATTAAAGTTATTTAATCTCCTTTTCTCTGATGGCTAAGGATGTTGAACACTTTTAAAATGTATTTACTAAACATGGTTGTGTAAGGCTTTCATCTAAGAACTTGGGAGCTAAAGACAGAAAAATATTTGTAAGTTCAAGGCTAGCCTAATCTACATAGTGAGGTCCTAGCCAGCCATGGCTCTCTTTCTAAGAAAAGTATTTAGTATTTAGCAGCCATTTGTATTTCTTATTTTTAGAAAGTTTTGTTCAGTATCACAGTCCATTTTTTAATTGGGGTATTCGTTTTCTTTGTTTCTTTTATTTTTAGTTTTTTTGTATATATTTTTGTTGTTGTTGTTGTTCAAACAAGTGGCCATGGAGAGCTTAAGCCATCTTTATTTATACAGTTTCAGTGGTTGGCACGAACAGTTTTACAACCAGCTTTAACTTATTTTTTTTTAAGTCAAGATATCTTTTTTTTTTTTTTTTTTTTTTTGGTTTTTCGAGACAGGGTTTCTCTGCGTAGCTTTGCGCCTTTCCTGGTGCTCACTTGGTAGCCCAGGCTGGCCTCGAACTCACAGAGATCCACCTGGCTCTGCCTCCCGAGTGCTGGGATTAAAGGCGTGCGCCACCACCGCCCGGCTAAGTCAAGATATCTTTTAATATATACATAGTGGTTTAACTTACCAGCCTTTACAATCAAGTGTCTTTCGCCACTTAAAGATGGATATTACACAGAGAATTTGGATTATATTGTCTAGGATTTTTTGTATATTTTATATACTAATCCTCTGTTAGATATAGAACTGGCAAAGAATTTCTCCCATTCTATAGGTTATCTTTTCATTAATAGTTTCCATTACTGTACAAAGCCTTTTAATTTCATGATATCCCATTTGTTGATTATCAATCTACTTCCTGTCCTCAAGGAGTTCCATTGAGAGAGTCCATACCTGTGTTTAATAGTATGTTAATTTTTAATTTATTAATGTTTTTTCCAGAAGTTATATGACAAACAAGCTCAGTATACTTTAGTTGCAAATACTTTTTCATTCTATCAATAAAAAATTCCCAAAGGAGCACTAGAGAGATAGTTCAATAGTTACAGACACTTGTTGTTTTCAGAGTAACCAGGTTCTGAACACATTGCAGTTTATGAGCACTGATGACTACAGTTCCAAGGGAACCAACTCCCTTTACTGACCTCCATGAGTACAAGTTATGCAAGTAGTGCACATTTATGCATTCAGGCTAAACACCCATACACATAAAGTAAAATGAATAAATTCTAATAAAATTAACTAAATAAAAATAAATACAAACAAATAAAAACTCTTTAAAACAAATTCCCAAATGATATGTCAATGTAATATAAAACCAGTATTTATTTTCATCTTATCACTGAAGTATTCTTTAGTCTAGTATAAACCACATCCACATGGTATTTAGCTGTCATATACAGTAAATAAAATGTGTAAATTATTTCTAGATCATTTGGTTTATACCATCAAAACACTGGTATATTGGAATTTAATAAAAATTAAAGTGCTTATTGATCAGCAAAGCTAATAAAATCTAATATTCTTAAGTATAAAACAAAACAGATTGCAGTACATATATGACAGCATAACATACCAGTGTATGTCCTAAATTACCTCATAAGTTCATACAATTCTTATTCAATTCTTCAGATATTTTGTGTGCTTAAATATCACTTTAAAATAAATTTTTGTTTGGTGGTTTTTCCCTGTGGGTAAAGGTATGAGTACATTAGAACTAAAATCCACTTGCTTCCAAACAAGAAAAAATAGCTAATATGTATTATTATTTTATTTTGAAAAGGAAAGATTCATTCAAACAAAGGTGTGTAGTATGTCTTATTAATAAAGAAAAATAGTCGGAAGTCATGCAATTACATACATGTTAATGTACAGAGCATACACAAAACACTCACATATTTACCCTCAGATACTTTTGTCCTCATAGATAAGTCTGCTATATTAAAAATCTTTCAGTCATAAATATAACTTTCTTATTCAATCTTGCTCTCTCAGGTGATCAGAAATTCTTTATGCCATATTATAAACACTCAGTATACTTCAGAATTTCTTGGAAATCAGCTGAATAATGTAGAAGTAACCATCTTATTAAATAAGAAACACAGAGCCAATGTAAAGATAAAAGCCAGAGCTAAGAGCCTTACCCTTCCTGCTTCAGCGATCCTCTTCCGCCAAGAGAGACCTACTTCTTGTGTGTTTGTCTTTATATAGACTTTCTGTTCTGCCTTCTCTTTGGTTGTAAACCCAAACACATGACTGCCTCATCACTGCCTGTCTGTACAGACCTCCAGGTCTTCCATGGTTGGTATTGAGATTAAAGGCGTGTGTCTCCAATGCTTGCTGTATCCTTGACCACACAGAGATCTACCTAGCTCTGCCTACCAAATGCTGGGATTAAAGGCATGCACCACGAATGCTCAGCTCCGCTATGGTTTACTATTAGCTCTGACCCCCAGGCAACTTTATTTATTAACATACAAATAAAATCACATTTCAGTACAAATAAAATATCACCCTAGAATAATGTGCATATGTCCTTATTTTTATACCAGTCAATTAACCACATTAATCCCCAACCATCTACCGGAGTGTGTTACTCGTTCACTTTGTTTTGGGGTGTTTTTTTTAACTGTTCATTAAAGAGGACATTAAAATTTAGTAGTCTCATTATCAAGATATAATTGGATTTATTCAAATTAAATTCTGTTGAATGCAACACTAATGGACCCTTCTTGTCATTGAAATTCTTATATTCAGGGCTATATTGTCACACAGGGAGTGGCATAACTTAGCATGAGATAGAGAAAGGACAGTGTTGGGAGAGGCACAAGCTGTTGTTATAAATGGATGGAAATAGACAATTGTCAAAATTCATTTGCCTAGTTTTGAGCTCTGAAATCACCACTTCTCTGATGACAAAGTGTACATGTGTTTTTCCTCTGCCTGAGAGCTGATAATGCTCTTCTTGTTACTAACTTCCGACTCTCTATAGAGAATTTCAGAAAAGAACTGGAAAGAAAAATAATGTCTTCTTAATATTTCCATTACTAATAACGTTTGATGTACATAATCTTTAAAACATCATTGGTAATAAGAGTAGTGAAGCATGCAAAAACCCAGACAAAACAATTACTTAGAATCTAAGCAATTAACATTTTCAGCCATTCAAATAATTTTCTTTTTCTTTCATGCTCAGTTTTGTGAAGAATGCTATACTTTCTTACAAGAACACCAAAAATAAAATAATTCATTAAACATTATTTAATAATGGCAAGATGAAAATAATACTTTGAGAACAGCAATTTGATTGGAGTAGAGGTAGATACAGCACAATATTGCAGGAAAAGAATAAGGATGACAGTATAGCAAAGCAATTATAAATTTATAAATATATGTAAAACTGTATAGCAAAAGAAGTGGAGGGAAATAATCTGTTAAATATTTAATTTAAAAAAAAATGAAAGAGAGGATGGAGCATTGCTTCAGTAGTTGAGAACACTGACTGCTTTTCCAGACAACTATGGTTTAATTCCTAGGAACTTTGTGGCACAACAATGTGTAACTTCAATTCTAGGTGATCTGATGCCCCTTTGTGGCCTCTTTGAGCACTGCATGCAGACATATATGTAGGCAAAATATTCAAACACACTGAAAAAAATCATAATTCAGTGAGGCATGGGTTTTAGAGAAAAAAAAATTAAAAATAACTTCAAAATTTCAACTATGGAAACTGAGTGATAAAAAATATTATAGATAGCAAGGGAGGTCAGTTATTTGTTTTTGGAAGCTGCCTTTAGTTCTACACATTTTGATCTCAGATATCAGTGCAATATTTAGTAGCATACCCATATTGAATTTTCAAATTCATGTAAGAGTTCATATATATCTTAATATGGGAGTAATTTGCACTAAGATGCTGAGGAGATAAAGCATCAACAATATTTAACTAGGCATTGATTTTAATTTTGTATTCAGAACACATGGTAGAATGGGAAGATATAAATAGAGGATGTAAGAAAGAAAGGCCCGGCACAATAAAAGTATTAGGAAATCAAAATATTCTCCAACTTAAAAAAAATATCAGGGGCTGAAGAGATGGCTCAGAGATTAAGAGCACTGCTTCTTCTTCCAAAGGTCCTGAGCTCAATTCCCAGCAACCACATGGTGCCTCACAACCATCTATAATGAGATTTGGTGCCCTCTTCTGGCCTGCAGGGATATGTGCAGACAGAATACTGTATGCTTAATAAATAAATAAATCTAAAAAAAAGAGTCATTTAAAAAAAAATATCAGATAGTGTTTGCTTTTTCCTCCCAAGGTGACGGTTGCACGGCATCAGCAGTCTATTGTGGTGTTGGATTAGTGGGTGCTTCCCAAAAGCACCTGAGCAAATAGTAGGAGCTGGGGCCAGAGTGGTATCTTGGTCCTTTCTAGGAAAGGGATTTGGGGTGGAAAGGTGTAAGGCATCTGCCAGATTCCAGTCAGCAGAGGCATTTCCACAGCCTCTCCCACTAACTACCTTAGGACTGGCCTTGTCTAGAGCCCCAGGGGAGACTTCCTGTGTCCATTCCCCAAGTTTGCATCAGGGAACTGGATAAGACCTGCAGGACTTTGTGCCTCTGGGTCACTTGCCTGGCCCTACAGTCTGCTTTCCTACAGCCTGCCTTTTCTATATTGGGTCTCTTGGTCTGACACACAGCTAGTGGATCTCCTCCACCTCGGCGGAGACAGACTCCCACTTCCCCCATTCACCACCACCACCCCCATCCTACCTCCATATTGCCTCCACAGCCCAAAGAGAAATCCCTTCAATACATTTTGGGGCCTGAAGCCAGGGTGGGAGGGACTTGTGCCCCACAGGGCTAACACCCTGTGGGGTCAGTGCACCAAGATCAGGCTGGTTCTGTTTGTCTTTGCGTTTTTTATTTTGTTTCGTTTTAATAGTAATTTTTTATTTTATAAATAACTTAATTTTACATATCAGCCACAGATTCCCCCGTCCTCCCTCCTCCCCCCTGCCCTCCCCCCAATCCACCTCCCACTCCCACCTCCTCCAAGATAAGGAACAATTATCAGTGAGATTTGTCTTTGGACTCCAGCCTTGACCTCCAAGACTGGGACCGTAGTAAATGTAGGATAGGAAGAGTACAGCGTGGCAGTGTTTGGATCCCCCCACCCCCCATCACTTTGAAAATCTCTTCTGTAAAAGCCAAGCTTGGAAGTTCGGACCTGTCATCCCAGCACTAAGGAGGCGGAGGCAGGAGGATCACGAATTCAAAACGAGCCTGGTCTACATTAGAAAAAGAAAATTTTTTCTTTTGTTAAAGAAAAGTTAAATGAATTTTGAAATCTATAAAATCTGTGGGTGAGATGGACTCTGGAGCCCTCTTCTTGGAATAGTTAGCCGAAGCCCCTCATGGGACAAGGAACTCCGCTTGAATCTCCACTCGCCACCAGGCCACACCTTTAAAGAAAAAAATGTCCTCTAACCAGGAATGTAAGAAATGTGTAAATAGTATTTCTGAGTTGAAAGTCGATGGTGCAAATATGTATATAATGTACTGTATTTTTACAATGATCATCGCATGGCTCTCCCACCCCTTTTGTACTCAGTCTCTGTCTTCCAGAAACCTCATTTGCCTTCTCTCATGTGGTCTCTTAATCTAGTAATTGTATTACTGCCATTAAAGGATGCACTTATTTTAAAAAAAAATCATCAGTTAAGAATGACACGATTTGAATCCTAATGACTTACACTATATTTATAGATTAGTTAGTTTCTCATCTCTTATCAGAGAAGCTTATTCTTGCTGTAGACAGATATTAACACAGAGACCCACAATTAGTCAAGGTGCAGAAAAGAGACTGCAGAGTACTCAGCCTCAAATGGAACATCTGTATCACATTTCGTCAAATCTAAGAAGTCATCATGGAGATGGAAGACATAAAGATTGGAAGAGCCAGAGGTGGTGTATGACTTCAATGAAACAGTGCTATCTAGACACAACAGGGCACTTGCACATATGAATGCACAACCATTGAGACAGGATGCACAAAACTTGGGAAGTTCAAGGCAGACAAAACTTCAGGTGGGAAAGTGGAGTGAACATCAAGTCTTAACCCATGCTAAAGAACAATTTGTAGTAAATATCTTTGGGGAGAGACAGTTTTCTTGAAGGGTGTGACTCCCGGTAGGTTGACTATATTCCAGTGGATAACCCTGGAACATTTGGGCAGCACAAATTGGACTCCATGTGGTAAACCAAATCAACCATACAATTATTAAACTGTACATTTTCCTTGATGCACCATATCTAAGGAAGATGGAAGGATATATTATGAGGACAGAAGGAACTGAATGAATGTGCTAATAAGAAAAACAGAAAATGTGTAGGGGAAGATATATAATACTTTTAAAAGGAGATATCAACACCCATGCACTAATGAATGAATCAGTACTGTTAACTTTTCAGAGATCAGTAAACTGTATAGCTGTCAGGGTATGGCTCTTCTTTTCTTTGCTTGAACTAATTTTATACTATTATGAAAAGCCACTTTTACCAATATTTAAATTGTATTAAAAGTCTGACTCAAATTCAGAGCTGAAGATTCTCATTCATCATTGTGGTGCAGCTGGAATTCTGCCTTTCATTTTCTCATTTACTGATGAGAAAGCACAGATATTTTAAAATAGCATCTTCAGTGCTCCATACCGAATCAGGGAGCAAATCAAGTCTTAAACCTCCTTTGTGACTTGTAACGCTATGAAATAATGTAGTTCCACTGATAACTGTCAATATAATCTTATTTCAATCTGACTAATAGAAATATTTAGCACAGAGTGTGTGCAACTGGGTATCAGGAGTACAGACAATGGCTTGTGAGTCATATTAATATTCAGAAATATGATTAATCTGTCTGATTTAAGGTAATGTTTCCTTTCAATAAAATTATTTAAAGGAGTGAAAAAAGAAGGCTTCCCTTTTTTCTCTATTTAATAAGATATCCAACAGATAAAGACTTGAGTTATCATTCATAGTGAGAAAGATAAATTCCATATGCTGTCCCAGGAAAATTCCAAACCATTATCTGATTATATATTAAATTATCCATTATTTTAAATAAAATTACCAAATTTTATTGCAACAAATCAAATCAACAAATAAGAATTTTTCATTTCACTGTAAGTTTTGTTTCATTATTTATATTGTTGAGTGGGCTTAGAGCAAATTAGTAAGTACACATCAGTCTTGTCAGACAGACAAAAAGTCACATATGAAGTGACTTGTTAGTTCTACTTCTCCTTATAAAAATGAAGCATTTTCATCATAAAAACACTACACCTTTACCACACCAACCTCTATATGGTCCTTATCCTAAATTTTCTTCATTCAACTCCCATTTCAATGGCTTATATTTCACTTTCCAGGTTAGGTATGCAAGCATTCCCAACATCTAAATTTCTACATTTTTTGTTCTATCTTTAAAGACCATAAATTCTTACTATTTCTCTCATTTTTTTTCTTTTTGAGAAAGAGTCTCACCATTTAGCTCAAGGTCTCCTAGAACTATCTATTGCCAAGTTCAGCCTCCAATCAGTGATTCTTCTGCCTTAGATTCCTGAGTGCTTGGATTATAAGTTTAAAATAATATTCCCAGAGATTTCATCACATTGTTCACTTAATAGCATACTTCAATAGTCATAAACAATATATTGTGTTGTTTTCTTTAAGATATTACCATTATTAAAGGATAGTTTTCACAAAAAGATAAAAACATAAATATCATACAGATATGAAATGAACAAGGTATGTTTTCATTTAACCCATTCATGGAAAAACTGGTGAGATAACATAAAATATTTAAAGGAAAAACAAACTAAATGTAAAGTCATTTTTAAAATGTTGAATGGAGCCAGGCAGTGGTGGTACATGCCTTTAATCCCAGTACTCTGGAGGCAGAGCAAGGAGGATCTCTTTGAGTTTCGAAGCCAGCCTGGTCTATAGAGCAAGATCCAGAATAGGCACCAAAACTACACAGAGAAACCCTGTCTCAAAACAAACAAACAAAAAATATTGAATGGAAAAATAGAAAGCATTTTTCCTACAACTTTTCTACAATGGGCAATAAAATTCAAATGAAACTATGAGTCAGAATATGCATGTCAATACACAGTAATTTTTTTTCATTTTCATCAGTAATGAATAATTCCCACAGTTGTATTATTTCTCTTACTATTATCTCAATGAGATGACCTAGAACTACATATTTTAAACAATACAGAAACATTTTCCATGCAAGTACTATGTTTGCAAACTCTATCTTTAGAAAATGGGCGTTTATTTCTAAGATGCTGTAATGATAAAAAAGCTTTTAGAATCTGTCTCAGATTCCTTAAGGATTTAAAACGATATATTTAAGGTATTGGTGATTGTAAGACAAATTGCTAAATGGTCTTATAAATAAAATCCCAGAGCCAGATATTGGTGTTAAAACTGAGAGACCAGAGGAATATGACAAGACACAATGAACCTTATCTCACCAACACGTCAGTCTCCAAAGAGACCTACTTCTTGTATACTCATGCTTATATGTCTATCTCTTCTGCCATCTCACTTCTCTCCACTCAGCTACATCACTTCCTCTTTCTGCCCAGCTCTGTCACTTCCTGTCTGTATAGACCTCCAGACCTTTATGGTTAACTAGTGCTGGAATTTAAGGCATGTGCCACCATGCCTGGCTCTGTTCCCCAGTGTGTCTTTGAACTCACCGAGAGCTGGATGGATCTCTGCCTCCTGAATGATAGGATTAAAGATGTGTGCTACCATTGCCTGACTTCTATGTTTAATATAGTGGCTGACTTTTGCCTCTGATCCTTAGATAAGCTTTATTAGGGTACACAATATTTTGGGGGACACAATATATCACCACATTTCCCCTTTTGTTGTCTAAAATATAAATAAAAAAGTTATAACTAACATAAGAAAAACTATATACAAGTATGACAACATATACAATATATACAGGTAATAAATACATCAACAATGTCTAGTTCATTTGCATTTGACAAATTCAGAGAAAATATTCTATTATCTACCCTATTTTTGTGAATCCAAAGGATTGCATCTAATTTACCTTCTATCCTAATTTGCATTGCCAAAAGTATCTTTTGATGTCTTTCAAACTTATACATTTAATATCTCTTTAATGAGTTTTCCTTTCTGAATTTCTTAACACTGAAAACTATAACTATCTGATTTTCAACTCCCTCAGAGATCTGAGAAGGAATTAATATGACCTCGTAAAACAAGAAGTGCAAATAAGTGACTTCTAAAAATTGTGAGTTATGACAGAAACAGCCAGCTACCTGGACAGTCATCCAAGGTTTCTCTGTAACATTGGGGCATCCTCTTTGACCTCCAGGCTTAGTATATCTGACAGACTCATCTGTGAAGCAGGATTTTCTAAAGAGCCTTCCTATCTTGTCTTGGCAATGCTTGGCAGTCCTTTCTTTTGTGTCCTGTTTGTCCATTTTGAACAGCATACTGTCAGCAGTCAATGAGAGGCCACATTCTTGCCCAATGGCTAACTTTAGCCACAATTAAACTCCATGTGGCCATTCTTCTATGCCCATCATCTTCTCTGAATTAGATTCATGCTACCAGGAGCAGACATGTCTCATTGTCATAAAAAAATAAGAATCAAATAAAAGAGAAAAAAAGAAAAAAAAATAAGAATCTTTGTTATTAAAACATCTTACATGCCATATTCTGCAGTACAGTTTTTACTAAATTGGTGTTAAATGACATTTCCCATGAAAAGTAACAACTATTATTTTCCTATATTTGTTAATTTTTGCTGTTATTTGGATAGGAAATGAGTGTGTACCCCAGTGTTTTGTGTGTTGTAAACTTGTTTTTCATTCTGGTGAGGTTGGGATATGAGAGAACATTAAAGAACTGGGACTAAGAGGGAGGTTACTAGATAACAGAATGCCCTGTCTCAGAAGAGATTAATGTTGCCTCACAGTTTGTGCTCCTGTGATAGCAGTTTTTTTTTTTTCAAAAGATGGAGACTGAGTCCTTCTCAGTGTCTGACTTTGCATATGTTACACACTCTTTTGGGCACTTTCCATTCTTCTGAAGCCATCTGCTAGGAGACTATTGTCAAAGATAGAATGGATGGGGCCACAGGATCCTTGACTCTAAGCCTCTATAAATAAGAGTGAAATAAACTCAATTTATTTTTAAGTGCTTTGACTTGTGACATTTTATTATAAAAGTGTAAATGGAAAAATAAGCTTTTGACTGTTAAAAGCAGCATGGATATTTGAAACTGATTCAAATATGCATGCAAATAACATTGCTAAAACTGAGTAACTAAATCATATTCATTGTGCTTACTATACTTGGACAAAAACATTTTTCCTAAACAGTATCTGTTTACTTTGCTCTATTACTTTATGAAAAAGGAACAAAGCATTTAAAAAATGAGGTTTAAATTTTTCAGCCTGAATTAGTAAACATTTATTGATTTCTCATAATGTCTATTCCAACAAGCACAACAAAACTGAAGTGGAAAAACAAAAACATCTACTTCATGGTCACTAACTGCAATGACAAGATCACAGTGTCAGGTAAATAAACATAGATGCAAACAAAACCTGGAGTGCAATTGAGGGAGTTACAAAGATAAAAGTGAAATCAATAAAAGTGAAGTAATCGATGATGGAGTCATGTGGCAGCATCATAATAAATGGTCAAACAAAAATTGCTTAATTATATAAAAAAAATCTGTAGTGACGTGTTAGATTGAGCATTCCTTATATATTGTGTAGGTAGAACCAATTATTATCATTGGGACACTCTGTTTTCATGTCTTCTATTAAATCTAAATTTGGAGATACATTGAAATCAATAAAAGATACTTCTTGAGAGTTTCTTACTATATTTCTTTAGGTCATTGTCATTTGAGTGGGTGATCACTATTGCTATATGGAGACATTTTTTTTTAAGAGCTTCCTAAAGCACTCAAAAGCTGTAACTATTATTCTTCTAATCTAGTTCATATGAAAGTAATTCAGTGAAATTCAGCTTGATATAGTATGATAGTATAAAAAGACCAGTAGCACTTAAGATGCAATCAGATGTAATATTTTAGTAAGTGTACAAATGGCATTATTTTATTCTTACTGGATTGCCACCTACTGCAAAATTCAAAATTACTTCAGTGATCATATTTTGATCAAAAACTACAGTGAAAGAAAATGAAAGGGTGATATTTCATATGTATTTACACTGGAGTGAATCTCGGTGATGTGTTAAATGAAATCCTTCATCAGAGATAGAGAAAAAAGAACAACCTTATACACATGGGTGAAAATATAGCTTTATTGTTTTATGGAGTCATAGTTCTTTTAGATACTTCACAATTACCAGCCTAAAAGATGTATTGAGTTCAATTCTACGTCTGATGAACCAAAACTGGCAGGTTTATGTTCATGGACATTCCCTGAAATCTAACATTCCTTAGTCTAGAGAATATTAGCAGAGCAGAGAAGGTCGATAAACTCATACAGCTTAGAATTGCAACAGAGTGATTTGAGTGTCCCAGAAGTTGCAAAGGTCATTTAAAAATTATGATAAAGACCTGAACTTAAGAAGAGGAAGTTTATGCCTTATTATTCCCAGAGTTATTAGGGAAAGTGTGAACAAACAGGAACTAACATATAAAAATTCAGAACATTCTAAAACCTCAATCACATAGATTGAGGAGGTACATATTAATAGGATTTTTCTTAGAAAATGAGGTTTTAAATTAGAATTGTATCCTATGACTCCATTCACTAAGTGATGCAAGAAAGGGAATCATCGTTTCTGAGTTTCACAAACATATTTCTTTGTTTATAAGATATCTTAGGTTTGTAAAGCCTGTGTAGATTGGATTAAAGCTCTGAAGCATCCTTTTTAAATCTCTGGGATTAGAATTATTTCTATAGCAACATTAGCAAAGACATTGACAAGTTAGTATGCTAACTAATTGAGCTGAAATACAGGACATTTTTATGATGTTAAGTATCAATGTAACACTAAAAGAGATAGAAATGTAAAGAGTGGTGCTGGCCTATGACCAGTATCCCTAACCAAAAGATCTAAAACATAAATGATTTTCTTAGGAGTGGCCAATTTTGTGGAGAAGCATCACAATAAGTGGTAAGACAGAATTCCTGACGCAATCTTCCCTGGTTTGGTAGACGGTAATGTATTCATGATGTTATATAATGCAGGCCTCTGGGCAAAGAAGGCTGATGAGCTGATTTAATAGCAAATATGCCTTTAATGTTAGAGAGAGTTTTGCCACTTCAGAGTCACTTGAAATTTTTGCTCATATTTTCTTCCATTCCAAAGTAGTAAATCTGGAGATCTTTACCTCACCTCAGTGGGAATAATTAATTTATATTTTAGAGTAAATATGAAGTCTCTTACTCTCCAGGAGGATTGCTAGGCAGGTGTGCTAGCTGAACTCTCCTGTGATATAAACTCACTGCATACATGAGTACCATTGGTGCTCACTGTGTCACTCTATGTGAACTAGGGGAAAAGGCCATGTACCTAGCAATCATGTGGCTTTTCTATGTGCTACTACTCTGGAAATAAGAGGATTTTAAAGGCATTTTATCTGTGTAACATGGTATATTATTTTAATTTATGAGTTTCTGCTTAAACTTTAAAATGAATGAAACTTGTTCTGTGAGACCAAAATGAACCATCTTATAAATAAGACCGAAATGCTTTCACCCTAAAACTAAGGCCTAAGATTTCTCCTTTTAGGTACAGGCCATGAGTTAATGGAATAGGCTATGAGTTACTGAAACCAGTTAGTCCAGATTCCAGAAACCAGGAAGTGTAAAAGTATAGAGTCACAAGGTAGTCAGGAGGTAATGACTGCCGGACAATGGAATGTCCTCTCCCTGGTTCCCTAGGTAAATGTTTGACCAAAGAATGTTCCAACCCTGGTTTCCAGGGTAACTGACCATAAAAATGTCCCCACCTGAGGACAGCCAATGAGAAATAGTGGTGGACAACCACGCCCTTAGAAATAAGATTAAGCCATGATTTCTAGAAAGTCCCTAGAAGCAAGCCAATCAGAATTGTACCCATACTAGCACCCCTAAATGATGTAACCTTGTGGTTTTTGTCTTTAAGAACTGAGCTTGCAGGGAGGCGGGCAGTTCCTCCAGCCTCCACTGCGTTGGATCTGCTGGATGAAGTCCCTGCCTAGGCATGTATTGCTTTTGGATATCCAGAATTAAACCTTGCTTTTGCATTCTCGCATGCTCATCTTTGGTGGTCTCTCTTGGGGTTGCGATCTGGGCACAGCAGTTCAAATGGTTTCTCTTATATTTTTGCTTGTGAGCCTAGCCTTTAATGGCTGAGCTATCCCTTCAGCCCTCAAATGGTTTCTCAAGCAAAATAATGTGTACATCTTGAAAGAATGCCATAAAAGAAATTACACTAACATATGGATGGATACAAAGGTTTGTTTTTTCACTGAAAATATTTCTAAACATTCTCTGTTACTGGATTAATATGTTGAACATGAACACACATGCATACACATACAGAGTATTTTATACACATTTCTGCTTTTACTGTTTTAAAAAGTAATTGCTAATCTTCCCAGAATTGACCCCAAATATACTGTGAAGTTCCTTTTATATGTTCTACAAAGCATATAAATATGCTGGCTATTCTGTGACTTCTGATCTTGTGAGACCAAAATGAGCCATCTTAGAAATAAGACCAAAATGCTTTCACCCAAAAACTAAGGCCTAAGATTTCTCCTTTTAGGAATAGGCCATTAGTTACTGAAACCAGTCAGTTCAGATTCCAGAAACAAGGAAGTGTAAAAGTACAGAGTCACAAGATAGTCACGAGGTAATGCCTGCCAGACTATGGAATGTCCTCTCCCTGGTTTCCAGGGTAACTGACCACAGAAATGCCTCCACCTGAGGGCAGCCAATGAGAAATGGTGGCGGGCCACCACTTCCTTAGAAGTAATTTCTAGAAGTCCCTAGAAGCAAGCCAATCAGAATTGTATCCATACTAGCACTCCTAAATAATGTAACCTTGTGACTTTTCCCTTTAAAAACTGAGCTTGCAGACAGGTGGGCACTTCCTCCAGCCTCCACTGCGTTGGATGTATTGGACGAAGTCCCTGCCTAGGCTTGTATTGCTTTTGGATATCCAGAATTAAACCTTGCTTTTGCATTCCGGCATGCTCATCTTTGGTGGTCTCTCTGGGGGTCACGATCTGGGCACAACAATCTCAAGAATAGACACAAGACCAAGTCTAAATGGAAGGCAGTTAAACAGAGACTATACAATGATATAATTTGAAAAAATTATCTAAATTAAAAGATCAAAGTATGCTGACACATTAAAGGAATGAACTTTTATGGATGCCCAGAGTCCAGGGAAACTGGTACATCCAGTGTGGGACATCTAAGGGAAAAAAAATCTATGTACACTGTTCACATTATGCTCTTATGTCTGTTAACTTTATTCCTCTATGACAAAATTCTGTCAGTTCAGCTACAGCTCCATCAGGCATTCAGGGCAGGAATTAATCTAGATATAACAAGCTCTTTGTTTGTCTGCTATATTTCTCTGGCATGAAATCCTGTGTGTATAGCTTCAGTTCTGTACTGACACTCAGTTCTTCTTTGTGCCCTCATTTACTGCCCTCTCATAGTCCTGTTAACAACTAAGCTCTTATGCTTCCCACATCATCTTCATCATCTGTTTCAATGCCCTCCATCTCTACTTGCTCTCTACTCCTGGCTCTGATGAACTCTACAAGAGTTGTGCCTTACCATCTACAAAACCTCTGTCTTCTTCTCTTCTCCTTGGCATGCTCTTCTGTCTCTCTACAGAAAAAGTCTGTTCCATCTACTGGCCACAAGGTTCTTTGCCTCCTCAGGAATGCTGTTCCACCCTACCTTCCACCTTGACATGTAAAAACCTCTTTTGTTCTCAGTCAATTGCTCTGGAGAGAGAGCCAGGAGGCCTCAAGACAAGAGGATGGTCTGAACTTCATTAGCACAAGAAACAAAGCTATTTGTCTCCACCAGCTTGTATTTGCCTATGTGACCTTATTCAAGTACTGACTGGAACAGGGAATTTCACACACATTCTATGGGAATTGTGAGCACAAGAAATTTATAACAAGGCACAGATGAATATTAAGCTGTGTAACACCATGCTAGATGGCTTGCCACTTGACTGACCCTTGGCCTGGTCAAGGTATAGCTTCGATATACAGCTGGACTCCTTATACCATATTCTTGTGGCTTATCACACACATTGTTCAAGTTTGTGTTATGCAGCCAAGGCTTTTAAGAATAAGAAGCAAACACACTCAGAAATTCTCTCTCTAGGTCACACATGACTTACTTGACTTAGCTACACCTTCATGTAAATATACACAAGAAAAAAATGCTTTCCTTCATAGTCTCAGGTTTTATGTGTCCATTTGAAAATTAGAGCATGTGTACTTACCTGCTCAGATGTGAGAAAAAGATGAAAGATATTTTATAGAATTCCCCAAATTTAGCACAGGTATAATCTTTCTATTTAGTTTAGCTTTGTAGAAAAAGCAATACAGTGTGTATTTTTTCCCATAAAGATGATAGAAGTATCAGATTTTGGTCACCAGGCAGTGGAATAATACTTTATTTCTGTGAAGTACACTAGGGACATATCAACCACTTTTTATTTGCCTTTTAAAAAAGTAAACTAAACTTTAGGGCTGGAGAGATGACTCAGTGATTAAGAACACTGGCTGCTCTTCTAGAGGTCCTGAGTTCAATTCCCAGCAAACAAATGTGGCTCACAACCATCTACAGTGGAATGTAATGTCCTCTTCTGTCATAAATTCATATATGCAGATAGAGAACTCATACACATAAAATAAATAAATAAATAAATAATTTTTTTTAAAAATAAATTAATCAATCTTTCTATTGATTTATAAGTAAGGAATCAGATGTATATACTCATTTTCTTTTCAGTTACTACAATGCTATTTTCTAACAATAAATGAAGCAATATGAATAATTTGACAAACAAATTAGAATATATTCATCCAACAGAACAGTACAAAACAGAGTAGAATGGTAGATGACTATAAGACTGTAAGGTTAACATGTTTATGATCTAGTGTCAACTGATGCCACCAAAACTTGAAACTATGTGAGTAATATGATTTTGACTAGCTCTGTGCAAAAAACACCTAGAAAGAAGCATAATAAAATATTAACAATCACAGACTGTCTTTGGAGGATAGTGAGAGATAATAATTGCTTCTTTTTATCATTTTAAAAACATAAACATTTTACTTTTAGAATCAAACATACAATATTTTATACTTTTATTTTAAAACTAATGCTTAAAGTGGACTGATTCAGCATGCAGTGAATGAAAGGAAAAAGGAGGAATAAAGCAAAGAGTAAAGAGCATGGCTGGCTTCAAGATTAGGGTGAGTGAAAAGGAGAAAGGGGAGACACCATTAAAGTGAAAATAAATGGACTGAAACAGACTTTCTTCGAGTCATAAATCACAAGTAAAGTAGCATCTCATTTCATGCATGCCACATTTTACTCTCTTTATAGTGGGTGCTGGTAAGGATTCAATTTTGCAATTACTGTCCCAGGAATTTTATATCTACTATCAAATTCTCTTTCTTTACTTTATTCATTTTTTTCATCCATTGAGCTACACAAGTGCCTTCTTCAACAAACATATCATTTCAGACTATGCAATTTTAAGTTCTTATATCTGAAATTTTAGATACTGTTAATTATGTTCCATAATATAGATTTTTTGTGAAGGAAACTACTTCTCCCTTCAGGATGTAGTTAGATGAAATGAATTTTGGTTCAGTTGGCTCCCTGAAGAGTATGTTCATAACTTTTTGAAGCTCTTAAAATGTATACAAGTTCATTAGATGTTAGAACTCACTCAGAAATTTATAAATCTGTGGTGTTATGGACCTGAAGTAACTTGTTAAAGTCTCTTGTAGCTGAAGTTTACTCCGGTCCTGCCCAGCCCCAGGGAAACTGCAGCTTCTTATAAAATAATCACTCAGAAGCTTATATTAATTAAAACTCTGGGCCATTAGCTCAGTCCTACCACTGACTAGCTCTTACATTTAAACTCAGCCTATTTCTGTTCATCTATATGTTGCCATGTGTTCCATGGCTTTACCTGTGTGCTATTACATGCTACTCCCTGGGCAGCAGGCTGGCGTCTGCTGACTCAGCTTTCATTTCCCAGAATTCTCCTTTTCTGCTTATCCAGCCTATACTTCATGCCTGGCTACTGGCCAACCAGCATATTATTTATCAACCAATCAGAGCAACACATTCACAGCATACGGAGCAACATCACCCATCAGTCTCTAAGGATAAATAAGAAATTTTCAGTTGTAATGAAAAATTCATTTTTAAATCAAAGAAAGGAGAAAGCTTTATGAGTAAACAAATCATGAATTTCCCTTTGCTAAAAATAAACAGCCCCCCTTTTCTATTTTAGATATTTAATTTGACATAATAGTTAAGTATTTAAAAAATTATCAATGTAGTATGCTCTTCCATAGTACATATTAGGAATTATTTTAAATTAGGGAATAAATGATTAATTACATATTTTTTATAAAACCCTGAAACACTTAGGAATGAACTTTTGATTATATACTTGGGATGTCTTTCTATATGCTGTGAAAGTGTTACTCTGATTGATTGATAAATAAAATGTTGACTGGCCAGTAGCCAGGCAGGAAGTATGGTATAGGCAGGATAAGGAGAGAGGAGAATGCTGAGAAGTGGAAGGCTGAGTCAGGAGACACTACCAGCTGCCACCACAATAAGAAGAAAGATGTAAAGATACTGGCAAGCCATGAGCTATGTGGCAAGGCATAGATTTATAGAAATGGGTTAATTTAAGATATAAGAACTAGATAGCAAGAAGCCTGCCATGACCATACAGTTTATAAGTAATATAAGACTCTGTGTGTTTAATTGGGTCTGAGTGGCTGCAGGAGCTGGGTGGACATAGGAAATCTCCAGCTACAAATGGTGCTCAATTGTAGTGGGTAGCCATTCCAGCTTGGATCTGGAAGTTCCAACCCCCATTGAGACTCTGGAAACTGTCATGCCTATGAGGCGGGGCCAGCGGAGGCGCCGGGGGACCCAAGAGCTGGATGGGCGAGCACTCTCTCTGTGCACTCGCTCGCTTGGTGCCGGGACGCTGAACGGTGGAAGTTGACTGTGCAGAGCTCCGGAGAACACCGCTGGTCTGCGTTACACCTTCCCCAGACCCTGCGACCTACCCATTACTTAATTTGTGAGTTACGCCATTAAATAAATATCCTTTTAACTACGTGGAGTTGCCAAAATGATTTCTCCAATACTCAATGGTTCCACCTTAAATCTATAAATATTTAATAACTAATTCTAAACTCAGCCAAAAACAGGTTTCTGCTTCATGTCTCATGCAGGCAGCGAGATGCTGAAATATTCAGGCTTGAGCTGCTCTATGGTGGGTTTGTGGCATGAAGGCTTGACCTGCAGCATGGCTGGAATGAGGCATCTGCAAGCTGTACATTACACTGCGTGGTAGATTTAGCCTTTGCTACTACAAACAAACAAACCGACCCCCCCCCCAAAAAAAAACAAACAAACAAAAAAAAAGAGGTTTCTGGGCTACACACAGCTTTGATAAAACCGTAGACCCATTGCTTCTGAGAGTTGATGGTACACATGGTTTCCAGACCCAGAGCTGGCAGTAAATATAGTTCTGACACATTGGAAAGTTAAGGTGGGCAGAGCCAGCAGCCATAGCTGTCGTTTGACTCTCAGTAATGCTGCAGCTTAAAACAAGAGGTTCACAATAAAACAGATTCAGATGGAATGGTTTACAATGTGTGTAAAAGTATATGTAGGCTTTCAAGAGGGAAAAAAAAGAAATATATACAGTTATATAAAGAAATAGTTTTAAAAATAAGAAATAGTTTTAAAAAATAAAATCTTTAAAGAGAAAGTAAAAATAATATTAAAAATACACCACAAAAGATAGATATCACACAGAGAATCTGGATTGTGTTGTCTTTGGGATTTTTAACTGCAGAGAGATATTTGATTGTAAAGGCTGCTGAGTTAAACCAATATGTATATTTTAAAGGTACCTTGACTTCAAAATTTGGATGTAAGGATATGTTACTTTGGAAAGGAGACTCTGTTTTTGTTTCAACAGAAAGCAAGAGGCTATGGATTTGTTCCAGATTAAGATACATCAGGTTTGACCAGCCAAGACCCTCTGAAAGGTCTCCGATGACACAATGGCCCAGATGATCCAACATCCAGAATTGTTTCAAGGCAACTAGCTCAGACGATACGGTCTCACAGACTACTCCATGATCCTAAAATTTTCTTTGTGTCCCCATAAGATACAGCGCCCCCCTCCAGCAGGAAGTAGTAAGAGAAGCTATGCCCAAATTTCCAAATATACCAAGCTGGCTTTGGAAATGGAATTGGCTCACTCCATCTCTAAATCCAAGTATATTTCTAAAAAAAAAAAGGTTGAGAGATTCTTTTATCCAATATCAGAAGATCCCTCTGATGTGGGACAGAGAAAAACCAGTATTTTTAATTAAGCAGGTTGATTATAAATGCAATCTCTTTCTAAAAAGAAAAGGTGATAGTATAAATATAATAGGATTAAAGGGTAGATTAATAAACCCAATTTTAAAGAGCAACAACTTGTTTAGATATGTTTTACATTGCAATGGATTTTAGTTGATTGATACAAGTTTAAACTTAATTTTGTTATATTGTATATATATTTCTACTCTCATTTGATGCCCCAATTTTACAGAGGAACTTTGGATGACTGTCCAGGCTGCCAGTTGTCGATGTCTATTCTTGTAAGACTCCCAAAAGTTGCTTGCATCCTTCTACAATTTCTCAGGTAATATTATATCCTTCTGGGGTCTTTGATGTAGTTGAAGACTAGAGAGTCATAATTTCCTTAGTTATGATAAAAGATAAGTTAGATACGACACCTTAGACTCACAATATAGGATAGATAGGATATCTTCTTAATTTTGCCAAAAAACTAGATCTTATACCTATAATTCTTGCTTGATAATTATTTTGTTATTTGTAATTTCACTATGTTAAAGTTAAAACCTCCCTTTTTGAAAAAAAGAAAAGGGGAAGTGCTGGGGATGTCTTTCTGTATGCTGTGAATGTGTTACACTGATTGATTGATAAATAAAATGCTGATTGGCTGGTAGCCAGGCAGGAAGTATAGTATAGGCAGGATAAGGAGAGAGGAGAATCCTGGGAAGTGAAAGGCTGAGTCAGCCAGCCACTGCCACCATGAGAAGAAAGATGTAATGATACCGGTAAGCCACGGGCCACATGGCAAGGTATAGATTTATAGAAATGGTTAATTTAAGATACAAGAACTAAATAGCAAGAAGCCTGCCATGGCCATACAGTTTATAAGTAATATAAGACTCTGTGTGTTTAATTGGGTGTGAGTTGCTGCAGGAGCTGGGTGGACACAGGAAAAACCCAGCTATGATTATATAGAAATATGATTCAAATGAATATTTGATAAAAATACAAGCGTGCCAATTTCAAGGTAACATCTCAAAATATAAATAATTTTGCCATAAATTCTCAGGGTACTTCTAAATATAGTGATATGTATGTTAATAATTGTGTCTGTTGAGAGGAAAATATTTATGTATTTATAATATGTAGGTACAAAATTAATGATCATTTCTTTCATGGGCTTTAAGAACCATAAAATTTACTTAATATATATATATATATACACACATATATATATATATAATTTACTTATCATATATATATAAAACTTTATTCCAAATATGAAGTATTCATATTCCTTAACAATTATAGTTCATGGATATTGTTAAAAAATATGAAAAAAATAATTAGATTCTCAGATTAAAGGTCAGATATTATTAAATTTATAATGAAATTTAGAATTATACTCACTTGTAGATTTTCAATCATCACATTTGCTTGGATTTTATTTAGTTAAGATTTCTGTTGCTATGAAGAGACACTATGACCATGGCAACTCTTAAAAAGGATAACATTTCATTGGGACTCACAGTTCAGAGGTTTAGTACATTATCATCACAGTGGGACATGGTGGAGTGCAGGCAGACATGGTGATGGAGAAGAAGCTGAGAGTTCTACATTTTGATCTGCAGGCAACAGGAGGGGAATTGGGACACTGATGTTGCTTTAGCATATATGAGATCTCAAAGCTCACCCCCATAGTGACAGGCTTCCTCCAACATGTTCATACTTATTGCAAAACAAAGCCATAATAGGGCCACTCCCTATGAGCTTATAGAGGCCAATCATATTCAAAGTACCACATTTCACTACTTGGCCACCATAAGCTTCTGAAAATATAGTAATGCAAAATGCATTTAGTCAAATTTCAAAAGTCTCCATAGTCTATGGCAATCTCAACACTGTTTTAAAATCTAAAGTTCAAAGTCTTTCCTGAGATTCATGCAATTTCTTAACTGTAATACCCTAAAAATCCCAATAAAAAAACCAGATGCCTACTTCCAATATACAATGCCATGGATATACATTACCATTCTAAAATGTAGGGAATGGAGCATAGTGAGGAAATACTGAACCAAAGCAAGACCCAAAACAAGACCCAAAACCAGCTGGGCAAACTCTGAACTCTGCATCTCCATGTCTGATTTTTAAAAGCTCTTCAAGTCTCCAATTCTGTTTGGCTTTGCTGACTGAAACCTACTTCTTTCTCTTGAGCTGGTTCCACTCCCTGTAAGAAGCTTTCCCTGGAACGTATCCCATGGATCTGGCATCTACAACATTCTGGGGTCTCCAAGGCAATCCAGGTTTCACCTACATAGCTTCAATGCATTGCCCTCTACAGGCCTCCATTCAGGGACACCCCTGATGCATGCCTGGCTTAAGTAGCTTTCCTTAGTCGTGGATGGAGAGTACATAACTCCTTTCTTCTATCCTTGGCTCTAAATCCAGAACCACGTGGCCAAAGCTACCAAATTCTGCTGCTTGCTGGAACTGGGACATGGTTCCCTCATTCAATTTCATCTCCACTAGCTTTCTGTTTTCCGTGGTTTCCTTCTCTGGCTAAGCTTGGCTATCCTGAAATTTGATCTGCAGATCTAGATGTCCTCAACCTCAGAGATCTGCCAGCCCCTGCCTTCTACATGCTAGAATCAAAGGAATGTACCATCTAACATATGGCTCTAAGCTTTTATTTAATTCCTTTTCTGAAGGTAGGAAATTAGGTGCATGGGTTCCTACCCTGAGCTCTCCACTTCCTTTATTCTATTTCTTTATCTGTTTATCTCCTTGAACACAGGACTTAGCTTCACTTTACTTCTTAGTGCTCATTTTCTTCTCAAATTTTACATTTTTGTTTTTCCTGGCTCATCTTGCTCCTTTTCATTATAAATATTCATTTGAATTAACACTAATAGCCATACAACAGAGTCTGTACTAGGCTGTTTTGAGATCTTCTCTGCTAACTGAATTAATCCAAAACTATTCACATTAGCCTCAGGCAGACTTTTTAGACAAGGGCAAAAAGCAGCCACATTCATCACCAAAATATCACAAGACTGGTCTCTAGGACACATACTAACATTTGTCTCCTATGGAACCTCTCAAGTCAGGCACCCATAGTTCAAATTATACTCAGCACCATGGTCTTCCATGCTCCTAATAGTATGGTCCATTAAGCAGCACTTAAAGCATTCAACTGCTTTTGTAATCCACAGTCACATGGTCAAAATTCCTTCAAACAAAAGCTTTGTCAGGCTTATCACAAAAATCCCCCAGGCTCTGGTAACAGATTTTGTCTTAGGTTTTCTATTGCTGTGAAGAGACATCAGGACCATGGCAACTCTTATAAAGGAAAACATTTAAATGGGAGTTTGTATAACAGTTCAGAGTTTTAGTCCATTATCATTATGGCAGAATATGGTGGCATGCAGGTAGACCTGGTGCTGGAGAAGGAGCTGAGAGTTCTATATCTTGTAGGCAACAGAAAGTGAGCTGATACACAGAGTGGCTTGAGCATATATGAGACATAAAAATCCACCCCCCACAGTGACAGATTTCCTCCAAGTAGGCCACATTTATTGCAACAAAGCCAGACCTCCTAATAGTGCCACTCTCTCTATATTCAAACCACCACATATTTAATTTAACAAAAATAATCATTATATGATTTTACTAATATTTTTAATGTTATAGTGCTGATCTAGAATGTTTAATTACATTATTTTATAGAAGATAGAATTTTTTTCCTCACAACATTTATCTTGATAACAGAACCAAAATTAATTAATTAATTTTAAGATAACACATCACTATGTAGTTCTGTGTGGCCTGTAACACAATATTTATACTAGGCTGGTCTCATACTCTCTGAGATCTGCCTGCCATTGCCTCTCACAATGGCTTGGATTAAATGTGTTTACTGCCATGCCCAGTAGAAAGACAATTATTAATCATTAAATCAGCATAGCAGATATCTTTTTTTTGGGGGGGGGGGAGAAAGGGTTTATTTGTCTTACGCTTCTACATTGTTGTTCATCACTGAAGGAAATCAGAACAGGAAGTCAAACAGGGTAGGATCCTAGAGGCAGTCACAAATGCAGAAGCCATAGAGGGGCACTGCTCACTGGCTAGCTCCCCCTGGCTTGTTTAGTCCATAGCAGATATCTTAATGGATGCTCTTATTAAAACACACACACACACACACACACACACACACACACACACACACACACACACACACACAGTCAGTAACTAACAAAGAACAAGAGCTTCTTATATAAGAACCAGTCTTATTTATTAGGACTAAAACTTAAAGTCTTAATTACATTGCAAATACTTCCACTTTGAAAATACCAAGTATTAGGATTAGTATTTCAACATATGAATTTGAAGGAGCAAATGCTTGCAATTCATTGCACTGAAGAGTGAATGTAAGCCCAATTTGAGAAATCTGCACTGTGTAAATACAATGCTGTATCTAGATAGCTGAACAAATATCTAGATTTTCAAATTAATAATGCAGAGTTAATAAAAAAGTTTTTAATTTTTGTTCTCTTAAAGAGCTAGGTTCTTTATTTCAAATCAACGAAACAATTAAAATCATAAGAAAATAATGATTTTTAACACCAAATAGTCTGATAACTCATTTAAAAATAACTTGATTATCATTATTTTCAAATTCAATGAATTCATCGCTATTGGATTTATTTTTAATTAAGAAACAGCAGAAATACAAATTGAACAACAATGCATGCTTATATTAGTGTCAAGACAATTTTTCTGAGTGATATAAGTTTGATTTTTTTCATGTCTCTTAAGATATACTTCATGCCAACTACTGAAATGAAAACTTTTTCATGAAAGCATAATGATTATTTATAATCTTTTCTATTAAATATCTATTTGTTACAAAAATATCAAGTACGTTTTAAAAAGCAATGTTAATTTTAATCTTCATACAAAACACTTCACATGATCAATGTAATGGTGAAGTAAACAAATTTTACTTAAATATGCTGTGCTGTATTACTTATTCTAGATGTTGCTCAGTATGTGCTAGTTCTAGGTCAGAATGAATAATCAATAATCTTTGACTATGGCCAATTGGAGATAATTTAGGTTCCAAATAACTCATACCTCAAAGTCTTTTTTGATGAAAAAAAAAAACTCATAAAAATTTTCCTCAAATTTCACCATACATTTGATCTACTAATGATACTACAAGAACAAAATAGGACTCCATAACTAAATTGGAAAATTTGTTAAATGTCAGTAAGTAAAGGAAATCGGTCAACTCGTGTACATCTTAAGTACAATTCATTCACTGCAAGATTTATATGTAAATTTATATGATTTATTACATATATTAAAATACATTTGTTGAACCATCCTTGCATCTCTGAGGTAAAGCCAGATTGATCAGGATGGATGATCTTTTTGATATATGCCTATATACAAGTACTTTATTAAGAGAATTGTTTTATCTCTATTTATCAGAAACGTTGGCTTATAATTTTGGTTTTGTTGTTGTGTCTTTACCATATTTTGGTATTAAAATAATTCTGACTTTGTGGAATGAGATTTGGAGAACTCCTTCTGCTTCTTGCTTTAAAAAGAAGTTAATAAGTATTGGTTGTATTTCTTTGAAAATCTGGGAGAATTTTTTTGAATCCATCTGGGCCTGGGATTTATTTCATAGATGGAAGGCTGTTTACTAATATTTTAATCACCTTTTTTGTTCTAGATCTGTTTAAGCCATTGATATCTTCTTCATTTAATTTTCGTAGTTTGGATTAATCTAGTAATTCTTTTGTTTCATTTAGAATTTCCAGTTTAATCGAGTAAAAGTTCCTAAAACATCCCCCTACAATGTTGTAAATATATTTAATGCCTGTTGTAATATTCCCCTATTCATCTTTTATTCTGTGTATTTGACCTGCCTCCCTCCCTTGCTCCTTCTCTCCCCAACATGTCTCAGTTAACTGGGCTATAGGTCTATTCATTTGTTCTTTGTACTGTTTTCTTTGTTTTTATTTCTTTAAGTTCTGCTATGCTTTTTTATTCTTCCCACCTACTGGATTTGGTTTTGGTTTCTTCTTGTTTTTCCAAATTCTGAGTTGTGTTATTAAGTCATTTATCTGTGATCTTTTGGATTGCTTTAGGGTAGGCACTTAGAAGTATAAATTCCCCTCTTAGGTTTGCTTTTAGTGTGTCTCAGAAGTTTTGGTGTACTGTATTTTCATTGCCCTTTATTTCCAGGAATAATTTTATTTCTCTCTTGCTTTCTGTTTTAATCCATTTATTATTCAGCAATATGTTGTTCAGTTTCCATGAGTTCAAGTAACATCTAGAGAGTCTATTGCTGTTAATTTTTAGACTTTACTATGTTTGATTCAATAGGATGCAAGGAATTATTATGTTTTGTTTTTCTTCTTACATTTGTTAAAACTTGTTTTGTGTCCCAGTATATGGTCAATTTTAGAGAAACTTCCATGGGCTGCTGAGTTGAATATTGATTCTCTGATGCTTGGTTGTATAATTCTGTAAGTAGGGGCTAGAGAATTGGTTCAGCAGTTAAGATCACTGGCTGCTCTTCCAGAGGACCCAGGTTCAATTCTTAGTACCCACATGGCAGGTCACACCTGTCACCAATAAACATATGAAACATCAATGAACATAAAATAAATTATATATATATAAAAATTCTGTAAGTAGATGTTAGGTCCACATGATGTAAGACATCATTTAATTCTGATATTCCTGTAGTTCTAGATTTTATCCAAGTGGTCTATCTATGGAAAAAAATAAACAACGAAACAATCTACTTTAACTTAGTTGGGATTAGTCTTCTCCTTGATCTATTTTCCTGTCAGGCTTTTCCTGAAATTTCTACTTGAAATTGAGTTTTCATTTCCATCTTCATTTCAGCTTGTTTCCTCTTCATTTCTTGGGGTCCTCTTTCCTTTATGGCCTGCTGGCCATCAGTCTGAAAGGAGAAAGAGGCAGAAAAGTGACAAAAAGCTTTGTATATGGCCCATGAGCATGAATGGAAACAGGCCTCCAGGAGATGGACTTCAGTAAATCAGTTCAATTTTATTACAGAGTATAGGGAATATCTAGGATTGGGGAGCCTGGGGACAAACCCTAATTTGCATTAAGTGTCATGCTGATATCACAAGGCTTTGTATATGGCAGTAGGATCCTATAACAGAGCTCCTAGCACAAGTCTTCATATCAGGGATCTGTGCCAGGTGTCAAGCTAAAGAGGAATCAAGCATCTGGCTTGGAGACAGCCTTTAGATAAGTTCAGTCTTCCAGGCCCAGGGACATTCTCCAGATAATGGCAGGTAGAGGCACGAAGTTCTGCTGGAGGGAGGATGGCTCTATGTTGCCAAGCTATTTTGATTAACTGCCAGGCCATGGGGAGGCTGCAACTCCTACCAGACAGCAAAAAATTTTCTAACATTCAGTATTTCTATCTCTTTAGTGAATTTGGCTTTTGGATCCTGACTTTTCCTGGCCAATTCATTCAAATGCATATTTATATTTTCTGGGATGTCCCCAGGAGTTTATTACTATCTTCATTAAGTTAGTTCATTGTGGTATGTGTTTGAGTCTTCTCTAAATTTCTTATATTCCTTGATCATGCTTATGATTGTTCTGTTTCCTGGGGTTCATCTAAGTATTCTCATTGGTGAACACTATAGGATTAATTATGGCTATATTTGGGGGGGGGGATACTATCTTTGACTTCCATATTAGCTACGTTTTTGCAATGCCACTTGTATGTGTAATGTAATGTTCTAGACTGTATCTGTTGTGTGAAAGTTTTGTTTTGTTTTTGTTGTTGCCAAAGCCTGGTTAATTTTGTTATTGGGTGTGATGAACTGATAGGTCAATCCTTTAGATACTAAGTGTTGATTTTTTTTATTGGTGGGATGAGAGTGATTCTAATTTATTAGTAAGCAAGAAAGCATGTGAATGTGACTTCTACCTGGGCCAACCTAGGATAACCTATAAACTGTGCTACCTGAAGTATGCCTTTGTGTGGGAGCCCACAGTGATCCCAGTCTGTGCCTTGTTTCCATCTTGTCTGAAGGTCAGTGAGTTCAATCTTATCTTTGCCCCATAAGGCTGGATAACACGATATTTGGCTAAAGATGTGGTTACCAGATGTTTTACTCTTCAAGGTTGGATAACAGATTGTTCTGCCAAAGGTATGGTTACCAGATTTCTTGAGAATTAAGGACATGTTTACACTGGTTTTTACCTTGAACAATGGTATAAACAAGATGGGGAGGTCTTTTACCTCCCCTGCTTTGGGTATAAAAAGGCCCTGAGAAATAAATATAGGGTTACTGTAGTATTAACTCAGAGCCCTCCAGAAGCTATCTTGTTTCTCTGTCTTTTTCTTTTATGTCTACATTTCTGTTTTCCCTATCTATTATTTCTCAATCCCCATTCCCCTCTTTAGGACTGTTCAAAAGGTTAGGTGGGGCCTGGCACCTTGGTATATAGAGATGAAAAAGGGGTACTGACATATGGGGTACTCATCAGGCTAAGTTAGTTCACAGGTAGCAGGTCTGAAACTAGGCCATTTGGTTGGAACAGGAAAGGTAGGCATGTTTCTAGGAAACTCACCCGGCTCAGCTGACTCCCAGGATGCCCTCGTGACACAAGTCTGAGGCAAGAAAATCACATCAAAATCTGCCTGTGCAATAGAGTTCATGGCCAACTTGTGTAACTTAGTGAGATCCTGTTCAAAGTAAATGTGGAGGGTTGGGGAGGGCTGTAGCAGAAACAAAATGTTTCACATTTCCTAGCATCTGTGTAACCAAGTTTTCAAATCCTAGCTCCAAAATATTAAAACAAAAATATATTATCACAAGTAACACCATAAGAAAATTTGTGACAGATTCTAAATTAATGAATATTTGATGTTTCTTTTTATCTGTGAATCACAAGATTATGATTTTAAAAGAAACAAAATTAACACAAACGGAATGTGTTAGAAATTAAGGACAAAGAATCAGGCAAGAAATTATTATATGGGTAGATAATTAGCTTTGTACCAATTATTTAAGCAAGGAATAATATTCTATTTCATGTATTCAATACCCAATTAAAGAGAATGGGATAAAATATTTAATAGATTAACATAACATTGAAAATGTCTATACTAAACCCCTTAAACTCCCTTCTTAAATTCTTTAATAAGCACATTGATCTTACCTTCTAAAATAATTATATTGGTAAATGCATTTATTTATATTAATGTCAGTTTTAATACATTACTATTGTAGCTGGAGTTTTCTCCAGTCTGGTCTGGCCTGCAGTCAGGACAAATCTCTCTCACCCGCCAGTCTGACAGCCGGTCACACTCAACTGAGTAAACTATATGGCCATGGCAGACTTCTTTTTGTCTAGTTCTTCTATCTTAAATTAACACATGTCTATTAGTCTATAAGTTGCCACATGGCTCGTGGCCTTCCAGTACCTTACATCTTGCTTGTCATGGCGGCAGCTAGAAGCGTATCTCTGCCTTACCTTTCCACTTCCCAGAATTTTCCTCTCTCCTTGTCCCACCTATACTTCCTGCCTGGCTACTGGCCAATCAGTATTTTATTTATTAACCAATCAGAGCAACACATTTAACATACAGAACATCCACAGCACTTCCCCTTTTCTTTTTTTCCAAAAAAGAAAGTTATAACATTTACATAGTAAAATTACATATAACAAAACAATTATCAAGCACGAATTACAGTTACAATACCTAGTCTATTTATAATATCTAGTCTATTTGTACTTGGCAAAATTAAAGAAGATATCCTATCTATCCTATATTTGTAAGTCTAAGGTTTTATATCTAACTTATCTTTTATCATAACTGAGGAAATTATAACTCTAGTCTTTAACTACATCAAAGACCTCAGAAGGATATAATATTACCTGAGAAATGAGAGAAGGATGCAAGCAACTTTTGAGAGTCTTGGGAGAGTAGACAGAGACAGCTGGAAGCCTGGACAGTCCCCCAAAGTTCTTTTGTAAAGTTGGGGCATCTGTCTTTAGCCCACAGGCCTAGAGTCTCTCAGTCACTTTTCTCTGTGTCCTGTAGAATGTCTGGCAGTTTCCTCTGCGGAGGAGGAACCTGAATGACCATTTCTCCAAGCAAAGTTCAAGGGTCACCTTTCTATGGGTCCTGCACGTCCAGTTGATCAAGCAGTCCAGGCAAGCACAGTTTCTTGTAGAAATGGCTATTTTTGTCATGGTGAAGATAAAGTCCATATTGAGTGTCTTTGATGCCCATCCTCCTCTCTGAAGTAATTCAGTGCTGCCAGGAGCAGACATATCTCACTGTCCAGAAAGTCTAAATTTTTAAAAAATTTTAAATGCCATATTCTGTAGGTCTTTGAAGTGTTTGAAGATTACCTATCTACCTGAAATATATCTATATGTACCTAGAAAACTAAACTAACATGACTATAAGTTTGATTATCATAGAAGACTAATTGTTCTATTACAATTTAAATGAGTTGTATAAACATAATACCTTAAAGAAGAATAAAAATACACATACAGTATAACAAAATTAACTTTAAATTTGTATCAATAAACTAAAATCTATAGCAATGTAAAACATTTTTAAACGAGTTGTTCTCTAAAAGTAGGTTCAATAATCTACCCTTTTATCCTATCCTATCTATATCCTATATATCTATATATATCCTATATATATAGATATATATATCCTATATATATATATCCTGTATATCCTATATATCTCTTTTCTTCTTTAGAAAGAGATCACATTTATAATTAACCTGATTTAAATACAAATATCAGTTTTCTCTGTCCCATACCAGAGGGTTCTTCTGATATAGGACACAAGAATCTCTCAACCTTTTCTTTTTTAGCAATATGTTTGAGTTTAGAGGAGTGAGCCAATTCTATCTCCAAAACCAGCTTGGTATATTTGGGAATTTGGGCATAGCTTCTCATACTACTTACTGCTGGAGTGGGGTGCTGTATCTTATGGGGACATAAAGAAAATTTTAGGATTATGGGTTAGTCTATGAGGCTGTCTTGTTTGAGCCAGCTGCCTTGAAACCATTGTGGATGTTGGATTATCTGGGTCATGGTGTCATCGGAGACCTTTCAGGGGGTCTTGGCTGGTCAAACCTGATGTATCTTAATCTGGAACAAATCCATAGCCTCTGGCTTTCTGTGGAAACAAAAGCAGATCCTCCTTTCCAAAGCAACATATCCTTACATCCAAATTTTGAAGTCAAGGTATCTTTAAAATGTACATATTTGTTTGACTCAACAGCTTTTATGAGAAAATGTTTTCTGTAGTTAAAAATCCCAAAGACAACACAATCCAGATTTTCTGTGTAATATCCATCTTAATGTGGCTTATTTTGTACTACCTGTACTGTTTCTTTAAAAACTTTATTTTTAAAAACTATTTCTTTATATAATTCTCTATATATATTTTTCTTCCTTTTAAGCCTACATACATTTTTACACACATTGTAAAGCATTTAAAGTCTTGTTCCATCTGAATCTGTCTTATTGTGAATTTATTGCTTTAAACTGCATCATTCTAAGACTGAAATAGCAGCTTTGGCTGGTAGCTCTGCCCACCTCAGCTTTCCAACATGGTGGTGGTACAGTTTACTGCCAGCTCTGGAAGAATCATGCTCACCGCTGGAGGCAGTGGGTCTATGCCTCTATCAAAGCAGCATGTAGCCCATAAAACTTTTTTTTTTAACTAGCAAAACCTGCTCCCAACACATAGCACAGTGTGCAGCTTGGAGACAAGTCTGTGTAAAATAGTGCAGGTCAAGCCTGCACACCACAAATCCACCATAGAGTAGCTCAAACCTGCAGGCTGCTGCTAACTTGAGAGAGACAAATAGGAAGCTGTTTTTAGCTCCATTCTAGAATCTTTTTTTTTTAAGGTTTTTATGGTGGTATTCTATTTGTACTGAAATGTGATTTTAATTGTATATTAATAAATAAAGTTGCCCAGGGGTCAGAGCTATTAGAGCCATAGCAAGACGGTGGCAGTGGTGGTGCACGCCTTTAATCCCAGCGCTTGATAGACAGAGCTAGGTAGATCTCTGTGTGTTCAGGGATACAGCCAGCATTGGAGACATATGCCTTTAAGACCTGGAGGGCTGTACTTACAGGCAGTGATGAGGCAGTCATGTGTTTGTGTTTACAACCAATGAGAAGGCAGAACAGAAAGACTATGTAAAGACATACACCCAGGAAGTAGGTCTCTTTTGGAGAAGTAGGAGCACCGCAGGAGGTAAGATTTTAGCTCTGAGCTCTGACCTCTTGGCTTTCTCTTTTACATTGGTTCTATGTTTCTTATTTGATAAGACAGTTGGTTACATCTACAGGTTTTAGATGGAAACTCTTGTCCCATTTTTAGTAGTGAGATGCAATTTTCAAAATACATTGTATAAAAACATTTAAAGATGATGTTAGTTTTTCTATAGATGACATATAAGCAAGAATCTAAAACAATTTAGAAACAATAATGAGCAGAAGAATGTTGTACTTACACACTGCATACCATACTTTTAAACCCTTAAATTGTACCTTTAGCGTTCGCTGGAACAAATTCATAAAATACCAATGAGCATTAATATCCATACCAAAGATTTTCTATTATCACTTTTATCTTGTTTTGAGAAGATTCTGAAAAACAAAAAGCATTCTAGTTTGATGCCTAGAAATATAGTCAATGTCATAATCAGGTTTACTTAATTTCATTTTCTATCAAATTTATCTCAATAATTCTGGTTTCTTGAAAGACCTGGGGACTCTCTTCATCAAAGCACATATTTTTTGTTAATACTATAAATTCAATCTTTTCTTTCATTTGAGAGGAAGGGATAAGTAAAAACAGTAAATAAAGTTAAAAGTTGAATATGCCTAAGTGAAACCCATCTGCAAACTAAATTAGGTATGCACTTTTCAATCTTTATTATACACATGAATCATGTACAGATCTAGAACAATCATATTATTTCTAGTGTAGAGACAGAAACACATATCTAACAAGGACAAGATTTTTGATGCAGGTCAATCTAGCACACTTTGAGCAACAATGATCTTATGAGTTATACTTGCAATAACACTTGATAAGTTATAAAAATAATTTTTACCATTTATAAAGTGAATATTTTATGCTAAATATTACATTAGGATTTCTGATTGTACCACACCCCCCAAATGTTCTCAAAATTCTTACTTCTTACAATTATTCTTGCCTTATATGTTAGGTAATAGAGGCAGAGGCTGAGGAACTGCAAAAACTGCTGCAAATATTACTTTGTAGAAATTCAAGTTAGATTTTTATTACCTTGAAGAACAGATTAGTCATACAAGTATGTTTTTTGCTTCCCTATAAATTATCTTTCTTCAAAAGAGCAACAGTTCAATTACCATTTCTATCCTTAACAAAGAGAATATATGTAACTATCTATACCTTGTCTCAAAAAAATGCTTCCTAAGGCAGTCATCCAGTTTTAACTGCTCTGGTAACAATTGGGAGAATGTCTACATGCAAGTGAGAATTCAAGTTGACAGTTAAGGGAATTTTTTTTTTTTTTGAGATAGGTTTTTCTCTGTGTAGCTTTGGAGCCTGTCCTGGAACTCACTCTGTAGCCCAGGCTGGCCTCGAACTCACAGAGATCCACCTGCCTCTGCCTCCCTAGTCCTGGGATTAAAGGCATGTGCTACCGCTGCCTGGCTGTTTTTTTTTTTTTTTTTCTTGTTCTCAGTAGGCTGAAGTAAGTGTTTGATCCAAAAAAAACTCCAGTTCCTAAAACTCCAAAAGGCAGTTTCGGACTATAGGAGAATTTCTGGCAGTTAGCCACCATTCCTCAGAAAATTATGAAGTCATTTTTCTCTTATTAAAATGAGTAATTTACCTTATCAAAGGCAGAAGGGACAACGGCTGTCTGTGGTGCTTATTATCAAACCAAAGAGCAAGCTGGTCTCCAAGCTCCCTCAGTATTCCAAATACCTGTTGCTCACTTCAAAGTCCACAGTAGCTGCTAGTGTCCTAGACCTTCTCACTTCCTCCCTTACTCTTAACTTCTTTCAGCTCATAGGCATCTCTTCCCCCAACTACTCATACACTTTTTCTCTATCACTAGCTCTATTCTGCTCATGCTTTTCTTCATAGCCAGGTCCAATCTGCTGGCCATATTCAGTATACTTCTAATATCTCTGCTTTGGATTCTTCCAGATGCCTCTGGCTGTTCTCTCTCTAATACCTACATTTAAAACTTTCCCTTAACTGTGTCATGTGGCAGTCATATATATAGTAAGCTTATACGGTAAACAGATCCCAAGTTCAAGGCCAGTACTGATAACATAAAGAGATTCAGACAAACCTGTAGTAAATAGTGAGACCCTATGTAAAAAAAGAACAACAATATGTTGTCAACTATAAGAGACAAAATGTCTGAAACTCTTTTTCTATTCTATTAATTGATGTGGGATTTTGTGCCAAATATGTGATGTTCATTACTATTGTTCTGCAGTATAACTTAAAATCAATAGTATTAACAATAGGTATGGTTGGAAACAAATCAGAATTCCAACAATAGAAGAATAAAGAAAATGTGGTTTTATATATATATATATATATATATATATATATATATATATATATATATATATATATATATATATATATATGTTCAATATAGAATCTTATAACTAAAACTGTCAAAAAGTGATACATTCAATCTCATGGAGTAAAGGACCTTCATAACTGGAAGTATTCAAGCAGAGCATGGATTATCAATCATCAAGAATGTTGCTAAGGGAATTTCTGGAGTTTTATTTGTGTTTGAGAAAGAGATGAGTAGGTGGTTGGGCTATGAGAACTAAAATTAGAGGATCCTTTTCATCTTAGAGAAAATTCTCTAAGATGAATACATACTCTAAAGTTACTTCTACAACATAACTTGGGTTCAAATGAAGCAAAAAGGCAAAAGGTAAGTGTCTTAGTTAGGGTTGCTATGAAGAGACACCTTGACCATGGAAGCTCTTCAAAAGGAAAACACTTCCACGCATGTCCAGGTTGTTCATGTAGATCTCAGCCATTTCTCCATCATTGGGCAATCTTCGTGTATTTCTTGGGGTCCTGTTTTGCAGGTAGCCTCCCTGGTGATGTGAGTAGCAGTCCAGTCATCCTTGTTCCACATCTAGTATCCTCCTGTGAGTGAGTACATACCATATTTGTCTTTCTGAGTCTGGGTTACCTCACTCAGGATGATTTTTTTCTAGATCTATCCATTTGCCTGCAAACCTCATGATGTCATTGTTTTTCTCTGCTGAGTAGTATTCCATTGTGTATATGAGCCATAATTTATTTATCCATTCTTCAGTTGAAGGGCATCTAGGTTGTTTCCAGGTTTTAGCTATTACAAACAATGCTGATATGAACATAGCTGAGCAAGTGCTCTTGAGGTATGATTGAGCATTTCTTGGGTATATGCCGAAGAGTGGTATAGCTGGATCTTGGGGGAGATTGAGTCCCAATTTTCTAAGAAAGCGCCATATTGATTTCCAAAGTGGTTGTACAAACTTGCATTCCCACCAACAAAGCCACACCTACTCCAACAAGGCCACAGCTCCCAATAGTGCCAGTCCCTATGAGACTATGGGATAATTTTTCATTCAAACTACCACATTTTACTCCCTCATCCATATAAGCTTATAGCTATATCATAAAGCAAAATGTATTTTGTTATTCCAACTTCAAAAGTCCCCATATTTTATCAGTCTCCAAATTGTTAAGGAGTCCAGTCTCTTCTGAGACTTCTATGGTCTCTTAACTGGAATAGCCTGTAAAATCAAAACAGAAAAGCAGATCGCATACTTCCAACATACAATGGCACAGGATACATATTATTGTTCTAAAATGTAGGCAAGGGAGCATAGGTAAGGATATACTGGACCAAAACGAGTTTGAAAACTAGCTGGGCAAACTTCAAACTCTGCAATTTTATGTCTGAAGTCAAAGCTCCCTTCAGATCTCCAACTCCTTTCAGAATTGTTGATTGCAATACACTTCTTTTTCTTAGACTGGTTCCACTCCCTGTTAGCAGTTTTCCTTGGCAGGCACCCAATGACTAACATATTCAACATTTTGGGATCTCCAAGGCAATCTAGGCTTTACCTCCACAGCTTCATACAATAGTCTCTCTAGGCTTTCATGCAAGGACACCCCTGACATACATCTGTCCTCAGCAGCTTCCCATAGCTGTAAAGGGAGGTTTTATAAGCCCTTTTTTCTATCCTTGACTCTAACTCCAGAACCATGTAGCCAAAGCTGCCAAGTTCTGATGCTTGGTAGGGCTAGAACATGGTCCCCATGTTCAATTTCATCTAAACCAACTTTCTGTTTACAGTGGGTTCTTTCATTCCCTAAGCTTGCCTGTCCTAGAACTTTCTCTATAGACCAGACTGGCCTTGAAATCAGAGATCCCCCTGCCTCTGCCTCCATAATGCTGGGATTAAAGCTGCTCCACCATACCTGGCTCTAAGCTCTTCATTTTCTTAAATATTTTTTTTATTTTATAATTAATTTAATTTTACATATCAGCCATGGATTCCCATGTCCTCCTGCCTTCTAACACACAGCCTTTCCCTCCAATCCACCCCCCATTCCTACCTCCTCCAAGGCAAGATCTCCCCTGGTGATTCAACCCACCCTGGTAGATTCATTTGAGGCAGGTCCAGTCCCTTACTCCCTGCACCAAGGCTGAGCAAAGTGTCTCAGCATAGGCCCTAGGTTCCAAAAAGCCAGCTTATGCACCAAGGACAGGTCCCGGTCCCACTGCCTGGGGGCCTCCTAAACAGTTCAAGCTCATCAACTGTCTCACTTATCCAGAGGGCCTGGTTCAGTTCTATGAGGGCTCCTCAGCTATTGATTGACAGCATGTGTTTCTGCTAGTTTGGCTATTTGTCCCTGTGCTTTTTCCAATCATGGGCTTGATATCTCTTGCTCATATAATCCTTCCTCTCTCTCACCAGTTGGACTCCTGGAGCTAGGCCTGGTGCCCAGCCGTGGATCTCTGCATCTGCTTTCACCAGTCACTGGATGAGAGTTCTATCATGACATTTAGGGTGTTTGGCCATCAGATCACCAGAGTTGGTCAGTTAAGGCACTCTCTCAACCATTGCCAGTAGTCTATAGTGGAGGTATCTTTGTGGATTTCTGGGGACCTCCCTAGCACTCTAGAATGCTTGGATTAAAGCTTGCTCCACCACACCTGACTCCAAGCTTTTCTTTAATTCTCTTTCACCTGTTGGAAGCTTAGTTGGGTAGGATCTTACCCTGAGGTCACTATTCCCTTTATTCCATTTAAAATCAGGCTTGTCTTTAATCTATTAACCTCATTGAATGCAGAATTTAGCTCTATCCTACTTCCTGGCTCCCCCTTTCTCCTCAAATTGTACATTTTGTATTTTTCCTTGATAAGCTTGCTTGTATTCATTATACATCTGCAGAAGCATGGCACTAGTGGCCAAACAACACAGTCAGTGCTATGTGGTTTGCAAATGTCCTCTTCTAAAACTGTCAGGCTCTATCGTGTTTTTTGAAAAAAACAAAAGTCAGAAAGCAGCCATATTCTTCACCAAAATATCACCACTATCTTCCATACTCCTATGTAGCACGAATCTTGAAAGTTCTTATTAATAAAATCAAAACCAGAGCCCAGTACTGGAGTCAACACTGGAAGAGCAGAAAAGCAGAACAAGCCACAGCTTCCTCACCTCACAATTCATCAGCTGATCCTGTTTGCTCAGACTGGATGCCTCTCAGCTGAACTGTGCTGCTCAAAAGCCTGAAAGCTTAACCAGGCTAGTTCCTGGTCCTCATGCCTTATATACTTTTCTGCTTTCTGCCATTACTTCCTGGGATTAAAGGTGTGAGTCACTATGCCTGACTGTTTCCAGTGTGGCTTTGAACTCACAGAGATCCATGCCTAAAGAAAGCTAGGATTAAAGCTGTGAGTACCACCATTTTCTGTCCTTTATGTCTGTCTAGTGGCAGTTCTGTTCTCTGACCCCAGATAAATTTATTAGGGTGCATGATATATTGGGGAACACAATATCACCACACTCCTACTAGTATGGTCCAGTAAATTCTGCTTAAAGCATTCAGTTATTTTTCTAATCAAAAGGTTCAAAGTCCACATTCCTCCAAACAAAGACATGGTCAGGCCTATCACAACAATACCACGGTTCCTGGCAACAGCTTCTGTCTTCATTAGGGTTTATATTACTGTGAAGAGACACCATGTCCATCGCAACTCTAATAAGGAGACATTCAATTGAGGCTGGATTATAGTTCAGAAGTTTAGTCTATTATTGTCATGGCAGAAAGCATGGTGGCATGCATGCATATATGGGGATAGATGAGTAGCTGAAATTTCTATATCTGAATCTGCAGGCAGCAGGAAGAGAACCTGAGACACACTGGCTAGGCATGAGCATATGAGACCTCAAAGCCCACCTCTAGTGACATACTTCTTCCAAAAATACCACATCTACTCCAACAAAGCCACACCTTCCAATAGTGCCAGTCCCTACCAGTCTATGGGGCCATTTCCATTCAAACTACCACAAAGAGCAACAAATGTGTCATTTGCATAAAAATAGGTCTCAATGAAAATAACCATACTCAACTAATTAAATGAGTATCAGAAAAACAAAAATCAATTTTTTCTCTAATTTGTAAATTCTAGATTTTGTATAGATTCATCAAATCAAATATTTATAAAAATGTACAAATGCTAAAAGAACAAATGTTATCAATGGATTGATGAGGGGGTAGAAGAGAGAAAAGAGATGCAAAAGGAAATAAGAATTATGTTCAATGTACCTTATCTTTTCCCATGATAATGCCTTTATGAAATTGAGTTTATTAAAACAGTTTAAAAAGATAAAATGGAAAGAGAATAATGAATTATTTCAACTTCTCACGGTTACTGACATATAAAATAAAGTCAGTGTTAAGTAAACCTAATATGTATTTTGAATGAAAAACAATAAAAGGAGGACATGGCTGCTCTTAAGGAGTTGTAGTTTTTATTATAAACATAAATGAGAGCACAGGCAGAGGCAGAGGCATCTAGGAAAGTCCTGAATGAATATGATCAGCAAACTTAATATGGCCATGTGAGAAGATGGGATTCGGGATAGGGTGGGGGTGGAAGGTGATCAGGGAGCCAGAAGACAAGAGGCAAGGATATCTGGATCCTAGAATGGTGGCAAAGAGGCAAAGAGGCCAAGAGGTAGAAGGACAATAGACAAATGGTTAGGTAGGAATCAGAGAATCTGGGGAAAGGAAAACATTGCCAAGTCCTGTGCTAGAACATTTAGGGTGGAGGGTGGTATGTCAGCCAGTATGTCTCCTTAACAATACTGGCTATACTGAGAGAGGCTGACAGTCATTGTCCACTTTGATGCATTAATAGACACCTCAGCCATTTGTCCCAGCTTTGAGACCTAACATACATGTAAATAAACAGATTTATATATGCACATATTCATAAATGTCTATACATGGATTTTATTATATTATGTATCTACATGTATTTCATGGAATATATTTCATTTATATATGTAAAGTATTAACTTAGACAGTAATGTCCCTAATGAACATAGATACAAAAATTCTCAACAAAATAATTGGAAACTGAATCAAAGAACATATTAAAAAAATCATCTACCATGATGAAGTTGCCTCTATCTCTGTTAAGCCTCAAAGTAACCCAGTTAGCAAATGGCTAACTGAGGTTGACTATTAGTGTATCAAATGGAGGCCCTCTCAGCTTAGAAGCCACCTGTTAACGAGTCCTGGCTCCTCTCTTGGCTCCAATCTTGGTTTCTCTCTTGGTCCATGTCTCCTCTTTTTGTCTCCTGCCCTTCTATTCTTCTCTTGCTTTCCCACTCTTTCTCTTCTCTCATGGTGCTGTCTATTTTGCTTGTCGTGTTTAGCCTGGACTCTTCCAGATGCCTATTGTTGCTCTTTCCCTCATACCTACAATAAAAACCTTCTCCTCAGTGAAGCCAAGGAGCAGTCATGTCCTCATTTTCATTGAGTCCCAGAGAAGCAGGGATGGTTCAACTGTTCAGTGGTTCAATATGTAAACTGATAAATGTAATCTACCACATAGACAGATTGAAAGACAAAAAACACATGACAATCTCATCAGATGAAGGAAAGGTCTTTGACAAAATCCAATATCCCCTAGAATAAGAGTTCTGGAGTAAATAGTGGAATACAAGGGACCTACCTTAGCAAAATAATGGCAATATTACAGCAAGACCACAGCCAATATTAACCTAAATGGAGAGAAACCCAAAGCATTTCCACTAAAATCAGGAATAAGTCACGAATGTCTACTCTTTTATTACCTGTTCAATATAGTATTTGAAGTCTTAGAGCAAAAGATAGTGGAATGAGATCAATGGGATACAAATAGAAAAAGAAGAAGTCAAAGCATCTTTATTTGTGGGTAGTATGATTTTATACATAAAGAATTGTAAAGCTATATTAGTTAACTTTTATAGCCAATAAATCTTTTCAGTAGCAGGATACAAAATTAACACAAAAAAATCAGTATCCTTTCTATATTCAAATAACAAACATACTGAGAAAAATCAGGGATCCATACCTTTCACAATAGCCTCAGAAAATATCTTGGGATAACTCTGACTAACCAAGAAAAACTTATATAATTAAATCTTTAAAACATTGAATTTAGAATTTGAAGAAGATACTAGATGATGGAATTGCCATCAGGACTGATATTGTAAAAATAGTTATCCTACTAAAAGCAATGTATAGATTAACACAATCCTTATCACAATTCCAATAGAATTCACTATAAAAAAGAAAGACAACTTAAACTTCATGTAGAAACAAACAACAGCAACAATTTGTTGTACTACAGAGCTATTGTAAAAGAAACAGCATGGCTTTGGCCTAAAATCAGACACAATGATCAATAGAATAGAAGGGAAAAACCAGATGTAATTTCCCACACATGCAGAGCCCTGATTTTTTTCAAAGAAGTCAAAAACACACGGGAAAAAAGATAGGATCGCCATCAAATGGTACTTGTCAAAATGGATAGCTACATGGATAAGAATCAAAATAGATCTGTATCTATCACCTTGCAAAGCCTCAGCTCTAGTTTTATCAAAACTTCAACATAAGACCAGATACCCTGAACTCAATAGAAGACAAAATAAGAAATAGGCTTGAAAGCATTGACCCAGAATGGACTTTCTTAATATTGACATGGATATTACAGGCATTATAACAATCAATTAAAAAAATAGGAAGTCATGAAGGTAAAATGCCTTTGGACAAAAACAAAACAAAACAACAACAACAAAAAAATAAAACACCATTTTTGAGCCAAGTATCAGCCTACAAAATTGGGACGGGGGAATTAGTAATTATTTATCTGATATATGGTTGGTATTTAAAATATGCAATGAAATAGCTGAACATCAAGAAAACAAATAACCTCATTTAAAAAAAATGGAGTATTGCTGGAGATGTCTTTCTGTATACTGTGAATGTGTTGCACTGATTGACTGATAAATAAAATGCTGATTGGCCAGTAGCCAGGCAGGAAGTATAGTATCGGCAGGATAAGTGGAGAAGAGAATTCTGGGAAGTGGAAGGCTGAGTCAGGAGATACTGCAGCCACTGCCACCATGAGAAGCAAGATGTAAGGATACTGGTAAGTCACGAGCCATGTGGCAAGGTATAGATTTATAGAAATGGGTTAATTTAAGATGTAAGAACTAAATGGCAAGAAGCCTGTCCCAGTCATATAGTTTATAAGTAACAGAGTATTGAACTAAACAGAGTGTTCTCAAAGGGTGGAATATAAATAGCTAAGAAACATGTGTAAAAATGTGCATCATCATGAGTCTAGGGAAATATAAATTAAAATATTTTGATATTTCTTCTTAACCTAGTCAAAATGGCCACAATTAATAAAACAAATAGCAGAACATACTGACAAGGATGGGTAGCAAAGGGAACACTTTATTCATTGCTGGTGGGTGTATATATTGTTATAGCCTTTGAAATAAATCTGCGTGAAGTTTCCTAGAAAAAACCTGAAAATCAGTCTACCACAAAATCCAGCTATGCCAGTCTTAGGCATATACCCAAAGGATGCAACATCTTAACCAGGGATGCTCATGCATCCATTTTCATTGTTGTTCTACTTGCAATATATAGTAGCCAAAAATGGAAACATCCTAGATGGCCATCCACTTAAAAATGTATAATAAAATGTATAATGAAAATGTGATATATTTTCACAGTGAAATATTGTTGTGATGCAATATTATGAAAATGATTCCTCTATTCCAAGAGACTGGAACTTTTGTAGGACCACACAGCCAGCATTAAAAATATACCTTGATGTTACTTAATAATTGAGATCACTGTCCTACTGTGTACTCAGCCTGTTTGTTTAACCTGCTTTTAAGAGAAGAATGTAACAATCAACCTTACTTGCCTTGGATTTCCCATGTAATCAGATTTTGCAATGTAAGTTAATGTCTAGCTGTAATCTTGTTATATATGCCCTAAAACAAGAATGATGTGTGTGCAAATGCAGAAGTTGAAAGCAATCTTCTAGAATCTACTATAAATATTGAACTCTACATTTATGAACATTTGTTGATAAATATTGAAATTTTTTTTTGAGACAGGGTTTCTCTGTGCAGTTTTGGTGCCTGTCCTGGATCTCGCTTTGTAGACCAGGCTGGCCTTGAACTCACAGAGATCCACCTTGCTCTGCCTCCTGAGTGCTGGGATTAAAGGCATACGGTGCCAATAAATGTTGAACTTTGCTAAACTGTTTGTTGTCTGGGTCAATTGGGGGTCTGTAGCCAGAGTTTTCTTGGGATCCAACAAAGCCCCTGCAGTCCTGTGGCCTGCTTATAAAATAATAACTCAGAAGCTTATATAAATTATAACTGCTTGGCCATTTAGCTCAAGATTATTACTGACTAGCTCTTACTCTTAAATTAACCCATAATTCTTATTTATGTTTAGCCACATGACCTGATACCTTTTCTAAGTTTTGCCTTCACATCTTGCTTCCTCTGTGTCTGGCTGGTGACTCCTGTCTCAGCCCTTTCTCTTCCAAGAATTCTCCTTGTCTGCTCATCCTGCCTATACTTCCTGCCTAGCTATTGGCCAATCAGCATTTTATTTATCAACCAATCAGAGCAACACACATTCACAGCATACAGAAAAACCAAGGAAAATTATAACTATCTAGTCTTCAACTACATCAAAGACCCCAGAAGGATATAATATTACCTAAGTAAACAAGAAATGTATTGTAAGCAATTTCTAAAATCCTGGAAATGACAGAGACAGCTGCCTGCCTAGATAGTCATCCAAAGTTCCTCTGCAATGTTGGGGCATCCATCTTCAGCCCATAGGTCTAGAGTCTCTCAGTCACTCTTTCCTGTGTCCTATAGAATGTCTGGTAGTCTTCTCTGTGAAGCAGGAACCTGAAGGACCATTTTGCCTTGTTTTGGTAAATTCACTGGACACTTTCCTATGAGTCCTGCATGTCCAGTTGATACAACATTTTGTCAAGCAGTCCAGGCAAGAATAGTTTCTTGCCCAAATGGTTGTTTTTTCCAAGAAGAATATAAGCTCTATATGGAGTGTCTTTGATGCCCATCCTCCTCTCTGAAGTAAATCAGTCCTGCCAGGAACAGGTGTGTCTCACTGTCCAGAAAGTCTAAGTTTTTAAAATATTTTAAATGCCATATTCTGTAGGTCTTTGAAGTGTTTGAAGATTACCTACCTAACTGAATTTTATCTTTGTACACCTGGAAAACTTAACATGACTACAATTTAATCATAGATGTTTAACTATTAATAATTTTATTATCCATTGCAATTTAAATGAGTTACATAAAGATAATACCTTAAATAAGAGTATATAAAGTATAATAAAATTAACTTTAAATTTGTATCAGTAAAGTAAATTCCATAGCAATGTAAAACATTTTTAATCAAGTTGTTCTTTAAAAGTAAATTCAGTAATCTGTCCTTCTATCTTATCATATCTATATATCTTCTCCACCGTTTTCTTAGAAAAATATTGACTATGACCAATAACAATTTGTAACCAACAATCTAAACAAAGACAAACATGCATAATTCATTTTTTGGGAATATGGGCATAGTTTTCTAGGCTACTTCCTGCTGATAGAGGGCACTGGTAGTCTTATGGGGATCCTGAGAAAATTTGAGATAATGGTCAAGTCCTGGGAAGACCTGCTATAACCTTTGTTGATAGATACCATCTGTTAAGTTCAAAAGGTCTGGCTTGATCAAATCTGATCCATCTTAACCTAGAACAAATCCACAGCCTCTTGCTTCATGTGGAAACAAAAATAGAGCCTCCTTTCCCAAGCAACATATTATTACATCCAAATTTTGAAGTCAAAATACCTTTAAAATATACATGTTGGTTTAACTGAGCAGTCTTTACAATCAAATGCCTTTCTGTAGTTAAAAATCCCAAAGACAATATAATACAGACTTTGTGTGTAACATCAATCTTTACACGGCTTATTTTTTTATATTACTTTTACTTTCTCTTTAAAGACTTTATTTTTTGAAACTATTTCTTTATATAACTGTCTATATTAATTTTCTTTTCTCTTCCAAGTCTACATACATTTTTGTATACACTGTAAGCCATTAAGTCTTGTTCCATCTGAATCTGCTTTATTGTGAATCTATTGCTTTAAACTGCATCATGACTAGGAGAGAAATGGCAGCTTTGGCTGCTGGCACCACCCACCTCAGCTTTCCAACATGAACTACATTTACCTCCAGCTCTGGGGGAACCATGTTCATTGCTGACTCTGTGAAGCAGTACGTCTATACTTCCATCCAGCACCATGTAGCCCAAAGACCTTTTCTTTCTTTTTTTTGTGTCTGTCTGTACTAGCAAAAGCTATATCCATGACACACCATTTTACATGGCTTGCAGAAACCTCTGTAGCTCCAACTCACATGCTGAGAACATGCCAAAGCCAAGGGACACATCATTGTACCTAGGTCCTCCATGAGTGACATGAACTAGGAAGGTGCTCTCAGCTACATTTATAATCTCTTCTTAGACTCTCTCAAGTTTTAGGTGGAAACTCTTGCCAATACGTGTGGGCACCATCAGGGGTCAATTGGAGATAGTGACTTAATCACTTGTGTAACTGTTAAAGATTTCTGTTCATTTTTCCCATGTGATGCTTTCTGTGTTGTTCAATAGACGAGGAAAAAGAACCATTTGCTAGAAACAGAAACATACAGTTACACAACAGACAGACATACACAGATACACAGCAGACAGACAAAACACACAGAGATGCACAGAAGATAGACAAACACCTTCAGATGCACAACAGGTAAACAATGCACAAATAGATAATAGAAAAGAGACACACACTCAGACATCTAGCCACACAACAGTTACACACAGACACAGGAGAGAATTATACAAGACAGTTTTCTTCAGCAGGCACAGATTAAGACTCATGCAACAGACAGAAGATGGAAGATACAAGGAACATTAAGTAGAGAATTCAAGTCTGGACTTTGAAAGGAAGAGAGTGAGAATAAACAAGAGAGAGAGAACTATAGAGTGAGTGTGTGTGTGTGTGTGTGTGTGTGTGTGTGTGTGTGTGTGTGTGTGTGAGAGAGAGAGAGAGAGAGAGAGAGAGAGAGAACCTGAAGTTTGGTGGGTATCATGGTGGCACAGATATTGGAGGAGTTGGAGCAAGGGAAAGAATATGATCAAAATATTTTGCCTAAAATTTTTTAAATAAAATTAGTACAAAGTTTATTTATATTTATTAATGCATTATAGGTTTGTTATTGAAAATATTACTCCATTAATAATATATTAACTTTAATTTTTCTTGTTAGTATTAGCCTCAATAATTCTTTCCTGGATATTTTAATAAAAATTAAGAACTAAAATATTACTACTTAAAGTAAGCTAAGGACACAAACTACTGTGTGTAGATTAATCCTTTCCATCCCATCATTTGATTTCTGTTTAGAACAAAGAAGTGAGTTTTAGAACCAGATAAATGTAGAAGTCAAATTATGGCTCACAAACTTGCTAGCTGTGGATGATAATAGACAATTTACAGCTCTGAGCTATATTCTCTTCATTTTAGAAATGAGCTTGATGTTTTCTTAATAGAGTTAATGTTGGACTGAAATAATGTAATGAATTTGAGTAGTACATTTGGTTTGGTGTCTAGTACATGACACACTGATAAATGTTTAACCAGATTTCCACACAAAGAAGAGAAATTGATCTGTAGAATTTACAACTTTATGTGGTTTAAACATCCCCCATGGTCAATTTCAAATTATTAATATGGTTTTTCAAGACAGGGTTTCTCTGTGTAGCTTTTCACCTTTCCTGGATCTCACTTTGTAGATCAGCTGATATAACTGAAAACAGAGTTGAAAAGAATTGTGTACAATACAGTTTCAGAAGCTGTTGATATCTAGCTGCAATATACTTCTGAGACGTAAAACAAATTGAATTGAACACTAAAAAATGTTCCACTTCCAAATGTGCTTAAGTACCACAAATTGTCATATGCCTGTATTTTGCATTATGTTTACATTTTACTAAACTTTTCTCTTAAGGTTTGTTTTTATTATATATGTATAAGTTATTTCCTGCCTATATGTATTTGCATGCAATGCATGTCCTGGTTATGGAAGCCAGAGGAGAAAGTTAGGTACCCAGGATCAGGAGCTACAGATGGTTGTAAGCCACCATGTGGGTGCTGGAAACTGTAACCAGCTTCTCTGCAAGATCAACATGTGCTTTCAACTGCTGAGACATTACTCAGGTTTGAAAAAATTTACATTCATGACAATTATATAATCTGAAATTTGGGGAGATATATTAATATATAATCCAAATTTCCTTCTTATATCATAAAAAGCAAGAAGGAATTTTGCACAATTCCTTGGGGAAGCAACAATACAGAACAAAATACAAAGTCTCATAGTAGTCTATTTAGAAAAATCAGGTTATATATTTGATGCATTCTTTAAATGAAACCAAACATCAGAATTTTTTGGGAAAGCCATACCTTAATTTTCAAAAGGTATGGTATTTCATAGCTAGGATCAAAGTCTGTGCACATCATCTGGGGATGGAGTATGATGAGTGATCTCATGCCTTTCATGTGCAAGGGCTGAAGTTTTATCCTGAGGATCAGAAATAAATTCTAAGAGTGTATACATCTAATGAAAATTCAAATGAGAGTCCCAAAGCTGAAAATTCATTAGGATAAATATTAGTCTTCATTTTTCAGCTAATTTACTTTCACTAAAAATTATAAAATTCATATGAAGGAATTTTTAGAAGTCCTTTCCAAAATGTAAACACTTAATGTTGTATTTATATCATATCATCATTGAATTGACATTTAATTAGTATCTTAATTTCTACTCTTTAAAATAACATATATTGGGAGAATAGAAGAGGTCTTTCTACAAGAGTAATTAAGATTATTTGCTACAGAAGTACTGTCTCACCATGACTGCAAACATCCTCTGAGTTTATGAGAAAGCTCATTATATGCTTTCAGAAGGTCCCTCTTCCTATCTTCAATTTCTTCAAATAAAATACTTCCAGAAATAGTATTATGACCTTTTATTCATCCCAAACCTTTCATCATTGTATTTCAAGTGTTTTTTTAAGGCTTATATGTGAATATCTAGCTGACAAAATATTCTTGTAACTGAAAACCTCAATGGACTTAAAAATGCCAAATCTTCAGATAAAGGGAATATTCGTTTTATTAATATTAACCTTTTTGTGTAATATGTTACTTCATATAGGATTTTTAGCTATATACACTTGCGTAGAAATATTGAGTTTCTATTCAAAGGAGAATTTGAAACGTTGTTTACATGAAAGTGTATGAAAATTTCTCAAGTTTATAGCAGTAACCTATGGTTGACTATATAGTGCCTTCATAGAGCCAGGTTTCACCATCCTATAGTGCAGAAACATCTGACAAAAAAAAAAAAACAAACTATGTGTATAGTATGATCTTGGTTTGTATGCTAATGTTCATTTATATCCTTTGTTGTCCTTTTTATATCATGTTGTGCTATACTACACAAAAATATGTTATTAGAATGTTATCATATACATCTATACCATTAACATTGTCCACAAGAGCACTTGCTCAGCTATGTTCATATCAGCATTGTTTGTAATAGCCAAAACCTGGAAACAACCTAGATGCCCTTCAACTGAAGAATGGATAAATAAATTGCCCCACATATACACAATGGAAGACTACTCAGCAGAGAAAAACAACGACACCATGAGGTTTGCAGGCAAATGGATAGATCTAGAAAAAATCATCCTGAGTGAGGTAACCCAGACTCAGAAAGACAAATATGGTATGTACTCACTCATAGGAGGATACTAGATGTGGAACAAGGATGACTGGACTGCTACTCACATCACCAGGGAGGATACCTGGAAAATAGGACCCCAAGAAAGACACGAGGATCACCCAATGATTGAGAAATGGCTGAGATCTACATGAACAACCTGGATGTGAGTGGGGGTAATGAAAGGCGAGGGTCGAGGGTCGAGGGAAAGAGAGCCTGTGGGAGTGGGAGATCCCAGCTGGATCAAGAACAGAGAGGGAAAACAAGGAATAGGAAACCATGGTAAATGAAGACCACATGAGAAAAGGAAGAAACAAAGTACTAGAGAGGCCCACAGAAATCCAAACTTGTCATAAACCATGTAAGTGTCACCTTATACCAATAAGTTACACACTCGCTAGTTGTTCACTTTTAATTATAAGTGTTATGTTTAAGTGATTCACAGATACATAGGTACACACAACATTTGGAGAGCATATTTAAAAAAAACAGGTGGGAGCTGGAGAGGTGGCTAAGCAATTAAGAGTACTTACTACAACTCTTCAGGAAGTCCTGAATTTGGTGGCTCAAAGCTACTTATAACTCTAGCTACAAGAGATCCAACACCCACTTCTGATCTCTACAGACTTGTACACATGTTGCATGTACACATTCAGACAGAAGCACATACACATAAGTAAAAATAAATACAATAAAATGGAAGGCAGGAAGTTATTATTCTTGGAACTGGAGCCTATGTATGACAAAAAATTCACAATAAATTATAGCATGTAGTTAGGGTTGTAAACTACTGCCTTGAGTAATAATTCATACGCATAAAGTAGAAAATCCTTTCTACTTAACAAAGAAGTGCAAATTTTGGGCTAAATTTTTGTTCCAATGAATTGGTTTCTTCATTTTAACTATAGTCTAAATGATTTTACACATGTTAAATTATGATTATCCCTAGATAGGTGAATGAATTCATGTGGGTGAAAGAAATTATGTCAGTCTTTCCTCCAAGGATACTAAATTAAAGCAAATACCTCATAGTAGGTTCGTGATTTACCTTTCCAATTATATAATTTAGTCTTGTTGATAGCCTGTATTTCTATATCTTGAGTGAATTTAAGTACTTTTCCCAAATTTTCAGTTCTAAGTTTTTTAGCATCTTTCAGAAAATATTTGCCAGGAATCCTGTTTTTGTTTTTGTTTTGGATTTTGTTGGAAAGAGTCTCAATATGCTACCCAGGCTGGCTTGGAACTCACGATGTAGCTCAGTTTTGCTTCAAACTCATATCCCCTCCTACCTCAGCTTCTGAAGTTTTGGACTTGAGGACATGACTCACAATGACATGCTGGACTAGAGCCCTTGCAAACATGGTGATAGCCTTTAATCCCACTGACTTAAGGGTCACCCTTGAGAAAGTTTTACTATGCATAAGCCGAACCATATTTAAGCATCATTTTCTGATTTTAGTTTTATATACCACTGGCACAGAAAATTATCTCTTAATTCTCAGTCTGTCTTTGAAAACTCTGTAAGGTCAGTCAGTGAACTTCAGGATACTAAAACTCAATTGAGAATTTCTGTTTTAACCAGATAACCTGGTATGATAGAATTCTCTCCTGCAGTCTTTGTTACCATGTCTTCTATAAGTAAAACAGCCATTAGTCATTCCACATGGCAAATAAAATGTTGAAAGAAAAATAATTCATCTGATGCTTGCACAATCTTCAAATCATCTGAGTACACTAAAAACACTTGTTGCCGTGACTAATTAGTATTTTAATATAGTTTGGAGGCTTGATCTTATTGTATTTCTGGAAAAAATATTTCACATTCTTCACCTCTTTCTTAAAGTGTTATCTACCGCAGTGCATGATGATCTAGAAGCACAATAAATAATTTGACATATCTATCTAATAAACTGCTACTATAGTTTTAAGTTCCATGTATACATAATACAAATATTATTACAACTCAAAATGATTTTATATGAATGCATCATTCAATTTTTAAAGTTGAAAATTTTAAAATGGACTTTTCTTGATGAGCATGAGCTAAAGACTTAAGTCTGAGGACTGTAAGCAAATAAAAATGTAATTCAGATCTAAAGAAGAGTTATGCTACTCAGAGGAAAATAACTAGAATTAATTTGCATTTTAGTAATCAGTAATAGGGGTTATGAGGTGTCAATTATGTTCCACATATGACCTTTTTAAATTTCTAGGTAATGTACCTCAATTAATTGTCTGTGGCATCATAAAGAACCTTTTTCATTGCAGCATGACTATGAAAAGCAATAAAATTCTTCCTATGCAGCTGAAGTATGAAATGTACAACTGACCTTAGCACTTAGGAGTAGCTCACTGTGTTAATGTAGATTTTCTACTGGCATAAATTTCCATTTAGTCAAAAGTATGAGAAGCTCACCTAACAATTTCTAACTAGCCACAGTGAGGTTTCTGAAGTTATAGAAATGCCCATGCTTTTAGGACCATATTCCACTACCTGTTGTGTAAATATATAATGAAAATTAATTTGGAATGGTCTAACTACCATAATCAGCCACATTGGAAACACAGTATTGTTGGAACAACTTTAGTTCTTATTGAAAGTTTGTAGATTGACTCTGAACTTTCAAAAACTGAAAAAAACTAGAAAATTATTTCCTTGTCATTCATTTACTTACTTTAATATTCACAAATTAACTTAAGTTTTGAATAAGGTAAGTAATGATAAAAGCAGGAAGTTACATTGTTATGAGAATTTAAGCATCTCTCTTCTAGCTTTTAAACAATGAGTAACAATTCAGATAATAAATTAAGTGCTATCTTATGACTATTGTTGTTTTGGATATATGATACCTGTTAAGCAGAAATTTTTGAGAATTTATTTCATGATAAAAAGGGGAGAAAAATTAACAAAGGATTCATTGAAAATATTGATAATTGAGGAGTATACTGATTTGTCACATCTAGCTTCAGGAACTCCACTGCAAATGCATAAACACAACTTCTGTAAAGAAATTACACAATCCATGTTGCCTTATATGATTTATTTTATCACTATATGAGACTTTAATGTGAAACAATACCCTATTTAATTTTCAGTAATTGTCTTTGTGTTGATATATATCATATAATTAGAGGAAAAATTATGTTTGAACTGAGCTATTCACTGTAATAAAACTGAGTTGCTACCTGTTAGTATCCTAGAATAAGTGAACTTTCCGTTATGCCATCTTCTGAATTTTAGGGCTATTATTTTCAACTCATTCATAATTCTAGATTCTATTCTGATATTCTGAAGTAAATACACTACACAGGCACATGCATGCATACCCAAACACGTAGAAAGTTTCATTCATATAAGCTTATTTATTTAGTTACGTTATTTAGCAAACCAACCATAGTTTCCCCTTGGTCCTCTCCTCCAATTCCATCCCCTACATTTTTTTTCTACAACCACATCCACTCCTCAGAAAGGGTAAGCCTTCCCATGTGAGTCAACAAAGCATGGCATATCAAATTCAGGTAAGACCAAGCTCCTCCCCACTGCATCAATGGTGAGTGAGGTATCCCACCATAAGGAATACATTCCAAAGAGTCAGTTCATATGCCAGTGACAGATCCTGGTCCCACTTCTAGGAGCCCCACAAACAGGCCAAGCTACATATCTGTTACCCACATACAGAGGGCCTCTGTCAGTCCTATCCAGGCTCCCTAGCTGTCAGTCTAGAATCCATGAGCTCCCACAAGCTTGGTTCAGTTGTCTCTATGGGTTTTCCCCTGACCCATGCTTATATAATCCCTCCTTCTCTTCAACTGGATTCCTGGAGCTCAGCCCTGTACCTGGCTGTGCACCTCAACATCTGTTTCAATGAATCACTGAATGGGGGTTCTATGATGACAATCTAACCACAGGAGGTCAGTTCAGGCACCCTCTCTACCATTGTCAGAAGTCGTAGCTGGAGTCATCCCTGTTTACCCTCAAGAGACTCCCCAGCACCAGGTCTCTCCTGAACCCCATACTGGCCCCCTTTCATAATATCTACCTTGTTGATCTCCCTCTCTGTCTTTCCCCCAACTTGACCATCCCAAAGACACCTCATATTCCCATCCCCCGTTCCCTGCTTTATATCTCCCCCTGCCCCCAGTTTATCCAGGAGATCTCATTTATTTCCCCTTCCAAGGGCAATCCATGCATGCCCCTTAGGGTACTCCTTGTTACCTAGTTTCTCTAGGGCTATATATTATAACCTGGTTATCCCCTGCTTTGCATCTACTATCCACTTAGGAGTGAGTAAATACCATGTTTGTCTTTTTGGGTCTGAGTTACCTCACTCAGAATGCTTTTTCTACTTCCATCAATTTGCTTCAAATTTCTGGTGTCCTTGTTTTAAATAGTTGAGTAATACTCCATTGTGTAAATGTACCACACTTTCTTTATCCATTCTTCAGTTGAGGGGCATCTAGGCTGTCTCCAGGTTGTGGCTATTATCAATGATGCTACTATGTTCATAAAATTTAAGATTTTCCTGTGCTCAGAAGTAGGTTGTTAACTCAAATGTCCAGTGACAGTTTTGAAATAGGTGTCTATGTGTTGTTGGCCAGTGAGCTACCAGAGGTTTCCAAAACAATATAAGCTATTCCTATAGTACTTGACTTTCCACCAGAGTATGGCAGTAAGACCCAGTTTCTGAAGAGACTACACATTTGAATACAGTCCACAAAGAAATCAAGCGGTAATGAGCTGAAAACTTCTTTCCTGCAGACTAGGGTTCATGGTGCTGGGAGGTACACTGTAAGTTTCTTGGGGAGAAAGGACAGCAATCTAATCAATATTTGGACTCTGCATACTACAGTACCACTTGAGGCAAGATATGTCCTTTGGTGCTGTGGGATAATGCTTTTGTATACTGGTTTAATAAAATGCTGATTGGCCAGTAGCCAGGCAGGAAGTATAAGTGGGTTAAGGAATGAGGAGAATTCTGGGAAGTGGAAGGTTGAGTCAGAGAGATGCTGCCAGCTGCCGCCATGACAAACGAGATATAAGGTACCAGTAAGCCATGAGCCACATGACAACTTATAGACTAATAGAAATTGGTTAATTTAAGAGACAAGAACTAGATACAAAAAGCCTGCCACAGCCACACAGTTTGTAAGCAATATAATTCTCTGTGTGTTTACTCAGTTGGGTCTGAGCAGCTGCAGGACCAGTGTGTAAGAGAGATTTGTCCTGACTGTGAGCCAGGCAGGACCAGGAAAACTCCAGCTACAAATGGCACCCAATGGGTTGGCAAGAGTTTCCACCTAAAACCTAAGAAAAAAATCTAAAACAGAGCTAAAAACAGCTTCCTAGTAGGCTCTCTGAAGTTAGCGGCAACCTGCAAGTTTGAGCTACTATGGCGTGTTCCTGGTGTTTTTGCTTGACCTACAGTATGGCAGTGATGAGGCGTCTACAAGTGGCACATTACACTGCTGTGAGATGAATTTAGCCTTTGCTAATTAAAAAAAAGAAGTTTCTTGGCATTAATAGAACTGCTTCTGATAATTGATGGTACACATAGCTCCAGACCCAGAGCTGGTAGTAAATTGTACCACCACCATGTTGGGAAGTTGACAAGGACAGAGCCATAGTGGCCATTTCGGTCTTACAAATGCTGCAGTTTACAACAATAGAAATACAATAAGACAGATTCAGATGGAACAAGAATTTAAATGCTTTACAATGTGTGTAAAAATATATGCAGGCTTGGAAGAGAGAGAAAAAGGAATACATACAGTTATATAAAAAATAGTTTTTAAAAATAAAGTGTTTAAAGAGACAGTAAAGGTAGTATTAAAAATAAGCTACATAAAGATGGATATTACACAGAGAATCTGGATTATGTTGTCTTTGATATTCCTTACTTCAGAAAGACATTTAATCATAAAAGCTGTTGAGTTAAGCCAATATGTATATTTTAAAGATACTTTGACTTCAAAATTTGGATGTAAGGATATGTTGCTTTGGAAAGGAGGCTCTGCTTTTGTTTCCACAGAAATCAAGAGGCTATTGATTTGTTCCCGATTAAGATACATCAGGTTTGACCAGCCAAGAACCCCTGAAAGGTCTCTGATGACACCATGGCCCAGATGATCCAACATCCAGAACAGTATCAAGGCAACTGGCTCAGACGATACACCCTCCATGATCTGAAATTTTTCTTTGTGTCCCCATAAGATACAGTGCCCAGCAGGAAGCAGTAGGAGAAGCTACGCCCAGATTCCCAAATATACCATGCTGGCTTTGGAGATGGAATTGGCTCACTCCTTCTCTAAACCCAAGTATTTTCCTAAAAAAAAATGCTGAGAGATTCTTGTGTCCCATATCAGAAGAGCCCTCTGGTTTGGGACAGAGAAAAACCAATATTTTTATTTAAAATAGGTTGATTATTACTACAATTTCCTTCTGAAGAACAAAAGGGAACAGTATAGATAATGATAAGATAAAGGGGGTAGATTATTGAACCTACTTTTAAAGATCAACTTGTTTAAAAATGCTATGGACTTTACTTTATTGATACAAGTTTAAACTTAATTTTGTTATACTATATATATGTATATATATTACATATATATATAGTATAACAAAATTAAGTTTAAACTTATATATATGTATATATATATATGTATATATTTATACTCTTGTTTGTGGTATTATGTTTAAGTAACTCATTTAGATTTTAATAGATAATTAAAAAATGCAGATTAATAGTCTTCAATGATAGTCAAACTTGTAGCCACGTTAATTAAGTTTTCTAGGTATACATAGATATATTTCAGATAGATAGGGAATCTTCAAACACTTCAAAGACCTACAGAATATGGCATTTAAATGTTTTAAAATGTTTTAAAAATTTAGACTTTATGGACAGTGAGACATGTCTGCTCCTCCCAGCACTGATTTACTTCAGAGAGGAGGACTGATATTGAAGACACTCTATATGGAGTTTACCTTCTTCTTGTCAAAAATAGCCATTTGGGCAAGAAACTGTTCTTGCCTGGACTGCTTGATCAACTGGACATGCAGGACCCATATAAAGGTGACCACTGAACTTTGCTTGGCAAAATGAGCCTTCAGGCTCCTGCTTTGCAGAGGAAATTGCCAGACATTCTACAGGACACAGAGAGCAGTGCTTGAGAGACTCTAGGCCTGTTAGCTGAAGACAGATGCTCCAACTTTACAAAAGAACTTTGGGGGATTGTCCAGGCTGCCAGGTGTCTCTGTCTACTCTTCCAAGACTCTCAAAAGTTGCTTGCATCCTTCTCCCATTTCTCAGGTAATATATCCTTCTGGGATCTTTTATGTAGTTGAAGACTAGATATTTATAATTTTCCTTAGTTATGATATAAGGTAAGTTAGATATGAAACCTTAGACTCACAAATATAAGATGTATAGGATATCTTCTTTAATTATGCCAGAAAATAGACTAGATATTACACCTATAATTCTTGCTTGATAATTGTTTTGTTATATGTAATTTCACTATGTTAAAGTTAAGACCTTCCTTTTTGAAAAAAAAGAAAAGGGAAAGTGCTGGGGATGTCTTTCTGTACGCTGTGAATGTGTTGCTCTGATTGGTTAATAAATAAAACACTGATTGGCTAGTAGCCAGCCAGGAAGTATAGGCAGGATAAGGAAAGAGGAGAATTCTGGGAAGTGGAAGACTGAGTCAGAGAGATGCTGCCAGCTGCCGCCATGACAAGCGAGATGTAAGGTACCGGTAAGCCATGAGCAACATGACAACTTATAGACTAATAGAAATGGGTTAATTTAAGATGGAAGAACTAGATAAAAAGAAGCCTGCCATGGCCATACAGTTCATAAGCAATATAAGTCTCTGTGTGTTTACTCGGTTGGGTCTAAGCAGCTGCGGGACTTGCAGGTGAGAAAGATTTGTCCTGAGTGGGCCAGGCAGGACCAGGAAAACTCCAGCTACACAGCTCATTTGAAATTATAATATATAATTAATAAATACAGATTAATAGTCATTTAGGATAATCAAACTAATAGTCATGTTAGTTAAGTTTTTAGGTATATAAAGCTATATTTCAATTAGGTAGGTAGTCTTCTAACACTTCAAGGACCTACAGAATATGGTATTTAAAATGTTTTAAAAACTTAGACTTTCCTGGACAATAAGATATGTCTGCTCCTGGCAGCACCAATTACTTCAAGGAGGATGATGGGCATTGAAGAAACTCATTATGGAGTTTACTTTCTTTGTGATGAAATTTAGCCACTGGGCAAAAAAGTGCCCTTGCACTGACTGATTGACAGTATGTTGTATAAACTGGATATGCAGGACTCATAGGAAGGTGACTACTGAACTTAACAAGATGAGATGGTTCTTCAGGTTCCTGTTTCCCAGAGGAGACTGCCAAACATTCTACAGAACACAGAAAAGCAACTGAGAGACTCTAGACCTATAGGCTAAAGATGGATGCCCCAACGTTACAGAGGAACTTTGGATGACTATCTAGGCAGGCAGCTGTTTCTGCCATTCTAGATTTTTGGAAGTTGCTTACAATGCTCTTGCTGTTGACAGGTAATATTATATACTTTTGAGTTCTTTGATGCAGTTGAAGACTAGATCGTTATAATTTTCCTTGGTTATGATAAATGATAAATTAGATATGAAACTTTAGACTTACAAATATAGCAAAGATAGAATATTTTCTTTAATTTTGTCAAATATTAATAGACTAGATATTGGAACTGTAATTCTTACTTGATAACTGTTCTATAATATGTAATTTTACTATGTTCAAGTTAAGACCTTCCTTTTTGAATAGACAAAAAGGGGAAATGCTGTGGGATAATGCTTTTGTACACTGGTTTAATAAAATGCTGATTGTCCAATAGCCAGGCAGGAAGTATAGGCAGGATAAGAAGACAAGGAAGATTCTGGGAAGAGGAAGGGCTGAGTCAGAAGTCACTAGCCAGACACAAAGGAAGCAAGATGTGAAGGCAGAACTGAAAAAAGGTACCAAGCCATGTGGCTTAACATAAATAAGAATTATGGGTAATTTAAGTGTAAGAGCTAGTCAGTAATAAGCCTGAGCTAATGGCCAAGCAGTTATAATTAATATAAGCTTTTGAGTGATTATTTTATATGTGGGCCATGTGACTTTTGGGGTCTGGTGGGATTAGAGAAACCTTCCCACTATGCTCTGGTACAGTTGTGACATGAATACTTTGGGCATAACCAGACACTTTCAGATTGGATAGAAAGTCTGCTACTTTGGACAAATTTTATCTAAAAACATGGTCAAAAGTCTGTGACTAGGGATACCATATGCCAGAAGTGGGGAATCTACTACTGTATTTTTAATAAAATGACATGAAGTAAAGCTTCTTATTAAATATTTACCAATATTTCTCTCAGTCTTGGTGCAGTAAACATCTTTTTACAGTATGCAATAGTTTAAATACATTCATAACTGTTCCAAGTGGTAAAACTAAGCAACTGTGGAGTGCTTTGTTGAATAAGAGATCAATATCACCCCATCAAGACTTGGGGAACAACATGGAAGTGTGGATAGAAAACATGGAAGAAAGACTGCTATGACACATTGTGCTCTGGGTATGACATGGACATTGTAACCACAAACACATTGTAGCTATAATCATCTGCACAAAGTGTTCACTGAATGTGACATGAAAGAATGAGAGGGATGATTGTGAAGGAGGAGAAGGGAAAGAAGATGATGAAGATGATAAGGATGATCAGCAGGAGTGGCATGAGCATACATGAGGTTATTAGAGGATGAATAGATCACAACATCTTGTACAAATGTAAGAAATTATTAAAAATATATAAAAATATACCTATTTCCCTGCTTGGAATACTAATACTATCTACTTAGAATACGAATCCTATTCTTTTTCTAAAGTAGTGTCAATTCTGGAAGGTTAGAAATGTTTCTTGTAGACAACATAAAGACAGATCATGTTTTGTGGTACAATTGACTAGTTTGCATATTTTGACTTAGGAATTAAAGCAACTATTGTTGTAATTTGGTATTGAAAGACATGTATAAAAATCTGTCATTTTGTTGATTTTGTGGAGTTTGTTTTCTTAGTCTTAATTATATAGTCATTGTCCTTCAATAATGTACTTTTTCTGTAGTACCTGAGATTTGTTTTAAATGTGTTTCTTTGGTGTTTTATAATTTTGCAGTGTTTAGTGCTCTGATCTTTTACTGATTTACTTGAGTTTATAAAAGACCTTTGCTATAGATGCAAAGAAACACATTTGAAATGCCTTGACTAATTGGAAGGTTAGACAGAATGCATGGATTTTAAGACTAAGTATTGGTAAAATTTCACAGTATCTTAAGTGATTAATAGATTCAGTGCCATCTATATCAAAATCTCATAGAATATTTATAAAGTAGAATAAACCATAATCCATTTAAGAACTTTTAGAGATCTAGTCAATGAGATCTTCAGCAAAAATCAAACCTCAAAGCATGACACTTAAAAAGATCAACAAAACTTGTATTTTTGCAAGCACAACAAAACTTACAAAACAGAGTAAAGAAAAATATATTACATATGATTAGTTTTAGAAATCAAAAAAAATTCTTAATATTTGTTTATTTTTAAAATTTGGTTGATATAATGATTTCATTGTGGTAACGACATAGAAAGACCTTTAATTATTCTTTTAATTAATGGAGAAAAGACAGCAGTATGAAATTTTGTGCCATTGGTGAAACAATCAATGTTTATTCTAAGGTGCCCATGGATCAATAGCTGACCATTAATTTATACAAGAGTATTTTAGAGATGAAGTGCTATATTTTATTTTAAAGGAGAAATACATTGTTTATACTATACCCTAAATGTAGCAGGGTCCTTTGCTGTTGTTCCCTTTGGGGGTGGGGGCCAAGTAGGCACAGAGTCAAACCAGACTCCGGGAGAATGTCAAAACAACAAGCTCAATTTATTCAGGAAGAGGCAAGTCTTATATACCCTCCACCCCACCCTGGAGGGAGGTCTGATGAATATGCATCAGCTGGTGTGACATAGCTGCCATTCATTGGTCCAGGTCATCTCCAGATCATGTTTCAACTGCTGTTGCTAAGACCATCAGGCAGACCCAGTCTGGCTCTCAGAAAAGTATCTTTTTTACTTGTTTGGGCCATCTGGCCCTCAAGCCCATTAGGGATGAGTCATCCCACACCTAAACAGGCTGTTTCTTCCAGAATTAAATTCAATAACTTAGTTAAACATTTTAAAATCAATTGGCATATCACCAAATAAAATATATATGACAATCCCGAATGATTCAACCACAAATGGGACATCAATATTACTCCACACAAGCAAAGCACAGGGGACCATTTTGGAGAAGGGAGCAGAAAGACTGTGGGAGCCATAGGTCAGGGAAGACCAGGGCAAAATTGTATTTCTTGGGCATCAAAGTACTACTGTACTCATGAACTCAAAACAACTGTGGCTGCCAGCACATCTGTCATTTGTCTTCTTTTAGTCTATATAAAATTTTTGGATTCTTTACATATTCTAGACACTAATCCTTTGTAAGCTGAAAAATATACTTTTCAAATTTTTGAGTTTCCTCTTTACTTGCTTGTTTTGTTTCCTTGGCTGTGCAAGCTTTTAGTTTTAGTCCCACTTATCAGTTGTTTACCCTAATTCCTAGACAAATGGAATCCTATTCAAAAAGTCCTTTCCTGCACCTATATTTACTTCTAGCAGTTTTTCTGTTTCAGGTTTCAAATTGAAGTCAGTTGGAGCTACTTTTTTTGCAGGGTGAAAGATATGGGTCTAATTTCGTTCTTTATGTAGACACCCAGTTTCTCCAGCACTGATTGTTGAACATGATGTCTTTTCTCCATTTTATATTTTTGGTATCCTAGTAAAATATGGAATGTTTGTAGTGTTGTACACTCATGTTTAGGTCTGTCTTGTATTTGTTCTCTATGTATGTTTTGATGCCAGTGCCATATTGTTTTTCTAACTAGAGATCTATAATATGTCTTGAAATCTGGAAAGTAAAACATTCCAGCATTATTCTTTTTGCTCTGGATTGTGTTGGTTTCATGAGGACTTTGGGGTTCCAAATAAATTTTAGATTTTTTTATTTATGTAAAAAAGTTTTGGGGGCTTTGTTTGGGATTGCCATGAATCTATAACTTGATTTTAGTAGAGTGGTCATATTGCTAAAAATAATGGCCCAAATCTGTGAGTATGTAATATCTTTCCAGTTTCTGTTATCTTTCACTGCTTTTTGAAAGACGGGACATTTTCATTGTAGAACTCTTTCACCTTTCTTAGGTTTACTTCTAGGTATTTTTGAGGTTATTATGAAGGCAGTGGGTCCATGGTCTCTTTATCAGTGTATTTGCTGCTGATGTATAGAAAGATAATTTTTATAAGTTGATTTTGTATTCTGCCATTTTGTTGAAATTGGTGATCATGTCTAGAAATTCTCTGGTGGAATTTTTGGGTTCTCTTGTGTGTTATATCATATCATCTGTAAACAGATATGTTTTCACTTCTTCTTTTTCTATTTGTATCCCTATAATTTCTTTCTCTTGCCATATTGTTCTGGCTAGTGCTTCTAGAACTGCATTGAAAAGCAGTATGGATAGTGTACAGGCTTATCTCATTCCTGAGTCTAATGGGATTGCTTTAAGGTTTTATCTATTTAGGATAATGTTCAATATGAATTTATCACATATAAACTTTATAATGTTTAGGTGTGTATCCTCCAGTTCAACTGTATTTATGACTTTTATGAAAGCATGCTGATGTTGCCCAAAGACTTTTTCTGCATATATTGAGGTAATAGCATGTTTTTATTTTTTCTTCAAACAGGTTTATATTGTTTAGTATATTTATTATATTGCATATGTTGAATAATCCTTCCATATTTGCAATAAAGCCAACCTGGTCATGTTGTATGATTTTGTTTCTTTATTCCGATTTTGGGCTTGCAAGTATTTATTCAAGATTTTTGTGTCTATGTTTATCAAGAATTTTAGCCTGTAGTTTTCTTATGTTGTTGTTGTGTCTTTAACTGCTTTTGATGTTAGAATTGTACTGGCTTTATAGAGGGAACTTGGAAGTGTTCCTTGTGTTTCTATTTTCTAAAATAATATAAGAAGAATCAGTTACAGATCTTCTTTCAAGTCTGGTAGAATTCTGCTGTGAATTGTATGGTATGCTACTTACTCTGGAATAAAATAGTTATAGAAGTTAATAAATATGTTTAAGCACATGATAGTACCTAAACACTTTATTTGACTGAGGAACATATTTATCAAACTCTAGAGAAAATTTGTTCTTCAAATGGAAATAATATATGCATCAAGTTAAAAAAAAAAGATGTTCAAAATGCAAAACACAGTACCTACCTGAAGTTATTCCAATCTACAAAAAAAAAAAAAAATTACAGGCTAAAAGAGGTTTCATGAATACATGAATAGATCATTTTTCTTTTCTTTTCTTTTCTTTCTTTCTTTTTTTCTTTTTTTTTTTTTTGAAAAAAGGTGTGTAGCTTTGTCGTCTTTCCTGGAACTCACTCTGTAGCTCAGGCTGGCCTCAAACCACAGAGATCCACCTGCCTCTGCCTCCCAAGTGTTGGGATTAAAGACATGCATCACCACTGCCCGGCCAATAGATCATTTTTAAGAAGCTCTAATTTAGACTATACTACTAACAAATACAAATAATCTAGATTATATATGTTTAGAATTATCTGATGCATCAGTTCCATGTTTGGCTTTCTACCAGAAATAATAAACTAATTATGACACAGGAGGAAATTTATGCCTGATACTATAAATATTATCAAAAGTCTACTATGACTGGGAAGGTTACAGGCTTTAGAGAGTAGTAGTACAATGTTTTGCTAAAGGGAAATGAGATTAATCTTCCTTCTAATTATTTATATCTGTATTTTCAGATTAGTGCTAATCTCACCCTTGATCATGAAGCTCTGTTTACAATTGCCTGATCTTAATGTAGAGAATCATAACTGGTTACAGGAGTCAAGTTTAATGGTTGAGTGGTTGACTTTATGTGAGACAGCTATATCACTCCCTCCAAAGCTTGAGGTTACTCTAAACAGGGAATTATGCCACTTTTAGGAGACATAAGTTGTCAAATAAAAATATGGAATGCTTGTCCTTGATTTGTTTGTCAGAGATGTCCTGGAGCCTACCCAATGATACAGGATGCAGTAGATGGCCAAAACTCATGGGTATATGGACACCATTAATTAAAGTCTGCAAATTATTAAAAATAAAATAACGAGGTTCTGAAGTTGGGAGCAGATGTTGAGGTGGGAATGAATCTAGGAGAAATTAGGAAAGGAGCTGGGTGTAAATATGACCAAAATACATTGCATGAAGATCTCAAATAATTAATAAATATATTACATTTTAAAATATTAATTGGAGCTGCTAACCAAATTAAGTACGTGCGATGTAAGAAATATCAAAACAATTTGAATAGTTATTTAAGAAATTAAAATTTAACTAGGCACTATGAATTTTTATTTGCTTCCTAACAGCAAACTTAATAGCAATATAGTCTTATTTTTGTAATTCATTAAGCATTTTAAAATGTAGTTTAGCACATCATTTAAATAAAACAAATTCTGTAACAATTCTTACAGCATGTGTATATTATACATTTGTCTGTATTGTACAGAAAATGAAGACTAGTTAAGATTGAATTATGAACCAAAAATAATACAAATGTAGTTATTTATGAAGTGTCTGAGGTTAAATAAATTTTGAATTAAATGACATGGGGCTCTGTACATCACCATTTTCTCAAAAATCTCATAGAATTAAGAAATTTTGATCTTCTTTCTTATTGTTTAAAACAATTTTTAAAATTTAATATATTCTGATCATATTCTTCCTCTCCCCTAAGTCCTTCCAGGTCTTCTCCCTTTCCTTATCCATTACAACAACATAAACCCCAAAACCAACAAAACAAAATAACACCCAAACAGGAAAAAAATACTGTAACCAAATAAAAGCACACACACAGACACAGACACAGACATAGACACACACGGAGAGAGAGAGAGAGAGAGAGAGAGAGAGAGAGAGAGAGAGAGAGAGAGAGAGAGAGAGAGAGAGAAGGGGGGAATACAAAAAAGAAAAAAAAAACCAGAAAACTGTGGAGTCCATTATATGTTGGTTAATTACTCCTGAACATAAGGCCTGTCCTGAAGTGGTTGATATACTTAGTGTCACTTCATTGGGGAAAACTGATTTTCACTGTAACACCAGGTATAAATGACAGTTCACAGTTTAGTTGTTAACCTTTATCTTTGTGGCTAATTTTAATTTATTCATTTTTTTTAAAAAAATAACAAAATAAATTGTAAGTTATAACAAAAACTATCTCATCAAAGTTGGATATGACAGACCAAGACAAGGAAAAGAGGTCATAAGAAGCATAAGAAACAGAGACCCACTTGTACACACACTCAGGAATCACTTAAGTTGGAAGCTACAGTATATACCTTGAGGACCTGGTACAGACCCATGCAGGCCCTGTTCATGCTTCTTCAGTCTCTGTGAGTTCATCTGAGTTTTGTTCATGTTGACTTCAGAGGGCCTTGTTTTCTTGGTGTCCCCCATCTCCTCTGGCTCTTACACTCTTTCTAGCCTAAAATAGAAGAAGGAATTAAAAAATGTAGTACACTTACACAATGGAGAATTACATTACTATTAAAAGTTACATCATGGAATTTGTAGGCAAATGAATGGAACTAGAAAAAAAGTCACCCTGAATGAAGTATCCTAGACCCTGAAAGACAAATGTGATATGTATTCTCTTATAGGTGGATATTAGCTGTTAAGTCAGTAAAAACCAAGCTACAAACCATAGAACCATACAGGGTAGAAAGAGAGTAAGGGACTAGAGGAAACAGATAGATGTCCTTAGGGACGGGAAATACCAGAGATAATTATGGATTGAAGGGGACTGGAATGGAAAGATCAAGTAGAAAGGGTGTAGAAAGGGCTGTGGGAAGGAATATAGGGAAAGACAATTAAAATTAAGGGACACTTGAGAGTTTGTGTGGAAACTTAATACTGTAGAAACTTACTACAATATATACTTATATGAAGACAATCTAAATGAAACTGCCCAATAATGGGGAGTCCCAACTAGTTATCTTGTATCACCAAACAAAACTTCCAGTAATGGGATTGGTTACATCTAATTGAATTGTTGAACAAAGAGGCCACATGAGAACCCCAAAATAACTCAGGCTGTTGCTAAGACTATAGGTTGCTCTTGACAAACTGATAGCAAGTTCCCATTGTTGAAAAGAACACATATACCACTCATTGAACATGGAAATATTGAGCTATTGCCCACATAGAGCTATCATCTCCACCCCTACTTGTCCTAGCATCTTTGGTACAGGAAGGTACTCAGCATGCCAGCAAAAGAAAAACATAAACACCAAGCCAGCCACAAATTCTTCATCTACAGTGGTGTGCTGCCTACAAGATATGCTAGGGCAATGGTAGAACAAAGCTTGTAGGAGAAACCAATAACTGCTTTGACTTAAGACACACTCCACAATATAGAACACATACCTGCCACCACTTGGGTGACCAAGAACCTGAGACAAGATATCCCAGGGACATAGGGTAAAGCTTCTAGTTTCCTTTCAGCAAGAAAGAAATCATATATATATATATATATATATATATATATATATATATATATATATATATATATATATATATCAGTCGATGCTTTATATATAAAAGTATATTTCTCTATAGTTCCAGTGTTGCTTATTTCTATGCACAGCATAACCCTTTCTTGCTAACTCATCTCTTATTTCTGAGTTCTTTCCTATTTAAGACGAACTTTAACCTGAGTCATTAACCAAGTCTTGTCTAAGCCAACTGCATGTATTATTATATTCTTTACATTTTAGACTATCAATATAGATTTCAACATTATGAATAGATGTAGTAGTGACAAATAAAAAAAAAGCAAACAAAATCCTTTATAATAAGGCTAGTTATTTTATAGTAGTTTCCAAAAGCTGAGTATACAGGGCTGAGGAGATAGCTCATTGGTCAAAGTACTTGTTACTCAAGCCTGATGACATAAGGTCTAATCGCTGTCATCTATTTCAAAGTTAGATTCAGTAGCTCAAGTATCTGTAATTCCTAAAGGAATATGGGAGGCAGACACAGGGATACATAAACCTGGTGTATATAGCACTGAACACTAAGGGAGATCCTCCCACAAACAAGGTGGATGGAAGGTGGAGACTGGCACCTGAGGTTCTACTCTAACTTCCCCAGCTCTCTAGATACATAAAAACAAACATGCATATGTATAAACATCAGGAACACACAAAAAGTTAAGAAAAATGGTGAGTATACAATGTATTTCTTCGTTTTAATAATAATGGCTCACACATTAATATGACAGTTTGGTTTTAAATTTAAATTTTGTTTCCTCCACCTTTATTTTTCATTCCTAAATGGAGCTAGAAAGCTGATGGGAAAGAGAATATAAACATTTATAAGTATGTTCCAAAATTAATTTAGAAAGTTTCAGAATCCAGACAAGTTAAAGGCTTCTGAGATTAATAAAATAAAATTATATATATATATATATATATATATATATATATATATATATATATATATATATAAAATGAGAATTCTTTTAAGTCACTTCCCATCTCAATTTGTGCTATTTGGATAATCTGAGTTCTACTTTTCTTTTAATGTGGCAATGCATAGCTTGGTGTCGAAAATGTTTTGCTCCTGACACCAACCACTATAAGGGAAACAAGTTTTATGATGCTGTCTCATATCATGATGACATTTTTATCTGCAGAGTAGTAATACAGTCTTCTGGAATTTATATCAATAATTACCACTAAATGTGATGCTAGGAAAAGTGCGATACTTTAATATTCTTTTAATACCTCTTCCAAATTTAAACCAATCATCAATATCACCAGCATAAAAATTCAGACTTAAAATTGGAAAAAAAAAGAAATGGTGGTTAATTTTAATTTCTCCAACTTTACTTACTAGCTGTGGGTCTGAGATGCTAACATAAGAATTTATTAGTAAATTTGAATTTGTCCAAAAGAGTCACTAAACAAACAGTTCTGGGCAAAGTACATGCATGTGGCTATAGAACACAAAGGTCAGATACAATCTCTCTAGCAAATCATACTGGTCTTGGACAAAGTTTGCTCGTTTCATATTCCTTCATCAGTATGAATTTCAGTTGTGCATAATGACACGACTAAAAATGTTAAGGAAAGGTTCAGATTTATGGGTTATAATGGCTTATTTTCTCAGAACTTAAATAATGATTTTACAAACTCAATTCATGTTTCTTGTCCAACAATTAAAGGACTTAGACATCACACTCTTGGGCTCCTGATTCTCATACCTCAGCCCCTGAAGTTCTGGGAGTATAAAAATATGATACAACATCCAGCTTTGTTTAGTATTTTAATGATTCAGAGTCAGGAAAGCCATAACAGGGGCTATTGAAAAATAAAAGTACTGAAATTAAAATTAAAAAAATATTACCCCTCTAGAGAGCTGGGGAATTAGTCAGTAAAGTGCTTGCCATAAAATTATGACAACCTGAGTTCAGATCTCCAGCACCCATGAAAAAGTTGGGTATGGTTTTTGTGCTAGTTAGTTTTTTTTTCCAACTTGACACAAAGCTAGACCTACCTGGAAAGAGACAATCTCCCAATCAAGAACTCATGTACAGCAAACTGGTCCCTGGGTATGACTCTGGGATAGGAATCTAGATATAATATTGATGAGCCACTTCTGACTGTGTGTAAGGATGTATGGTAGTTAATCTCTCCAGGCCATTCCAATTATGTAAAAGCACCTATGCTTCTCTGATTCTACCTCTCTTCTAGGACCTCACAATAAGTACTGCAAAAAAAAATCCCTTTACATTTTCAACTGTGAAAGGACACATTTGAAAATATCCAGAGTATTTTCTTTTGAACAATTTTTTCCACAGATGAAAAATTATTTAATTTTCTAACTTTCTGATAAGTTATTATCACATCCACAAACAAATATAGAATGTGCCAAAGAACCAGACCTAATCATAGGACTGTATGAGTTCCCTAGTCTGCCATAGCTCAGTAAATACACTAAAAAACATTCTTACTGTAGTTATACTTACATAGCTCACTGTGTGCATTTTTCAAACAAAAATTACAAAGTGTATCTGTAAGAAAACCAAGTTTTAATAAATTTAAAAGCTCCAGAATGAGATACATAAGGTAGAATGTAAGAACTTCCAGACCGCAATTTGTAAACTAAAATTAATATATGAAGTGCTTTTGTGGAAGAATACAAGAAAACCCTCAATCATATAAACATATAAAAAGAAATTAAAAAAATCAAAATGAAGTACTGGAAATTGAATTAAAAAGACAAAGACAGGAATAAAGTACAGCTTTGATGGGCTCATTAGTCTGGACAACTTAGCCAAGCATATATTAAGAATGCAAAAAATACAAGATAAAAGTTAACTCTTGAGAATGTTACTTATAGAGAAGCAAATATAATTATTATATTAAACTTATATCCAGAAATCATGTATAGCAGAAGAGAATACAAAGGTTTTAATATAGCCCTAGAAAAATTCCAATGTATTTTGTGCTATTACACAAAAGTAAACTTTTTTTCAAATAAAAAAGGAGCTTTATTCACCTCAGTGTCTGTTTTGCTCACTTCTATATCATAGCATCCCCAAAGTATAAGACACATCATATCCGTGAAATAAGTATGTGTTAAATTAAGAAATGAATGACTCACAATGATTTGAGTTTGGGGGTCCTCTAACACGCAAGAGAATTAAATAGTAATAGGATCTTTTATTTCTCCTGTGATTCATATTTGAGCTTGAGTCATAGTGAAAAATGTCAGGTAAAAATAGTGACAGGGTTATTAAATTGCCTCTGGGTAGATAGAAAGATAACTTCAAATATGTCACTTTTAATATAAGAATATTAAAAAGCTACCAAAAATGACTCTAAAAAGAAGTTTTAATAATTGTATATTTTAAACAAAGGGTCAAGGTTTAAAGGATTAAAAGGGAAAATTCAGCTGTGTTCGCTCTTGAAGATGGAAAGTAATATATCAGTTTGCTAAATTTAGACATTTCTGTAACACTTGAACAACTTGAGAAATAAAAGTATTCACACAGGAAAAGAGGAACACAGCTCAAGTTAATGAACACAGAACATTACTATACTTTAGTTTAGAACTAGCCCTACTTCAAGGAGCATATCTTTAAAATGTAATATTTCTTCTTGAACATATACTGTTTCTCCCTTAGTCTCAAATATCTTTTATGTTTTTGTTAAATTAGCATAAATGTATGTTAACCATTGTAAAATCTGAAAACACTTAAATATAAATGTTCCCACGACGTTATTTGAAACAATTAATGCTAAAATTTAGGATGTAAAATTGAAACAATATTTTGATTTCCTGTTATAATAACCTCAAATTTTTAGCAATGTGTTAAAATTAGATCAGTAGTGCTTATTCAGGAATACAGGACAATTATGGATTTCTGAGGAATGGAGATGAATTTACATTCATCCCATCATATCTGTATGAAATTGGTTCCAAGAACCCCATGGACAAACAAATCTATGAACACTTCAATTCTTAATATAAAGTGGTATGACATTTTATGTATAGCCAATACATACCCTTCCATGTAAAAAATTAACTCTAGAAAACATATAAGACCTAATAGAACACAAAATCATACTTAAAAACTGTCATACTATATTTTAGACAACAATGACAAAACTTTGATATAGCATTAGATATATTTTACCTATGATTAGTTGGTTTGCCTCTATTTAAAATGAAGCCAATATTATAGAAGAAACAAAACTGTACACATGATAGTCAAAATGTTCCAGTTATCAAATTTGAAGGAGATAGCTTCAGTGATGAAAGTTAAGAAATTGAGTTCTATAGAATACTCTAGAAATAGAGTTCAAGTCTAGATAGACATTATAAATAAAAGGGGACTGGGATAGAGAATGGAAGGAATTGGAGGCAACATTATAAACGTAGCTGAAAGAATAAGTATTTTAGTTTTGCTCATTTGCTTTTTAAATCTTTTACAGTGTTTTGAATTATACCCAGAACTTTTATATTTGCTAGGGAAGCACTCTACCATTATATTATACTATCAGCCTTGACATAACTAAATTTAAGAGTTTAAACTGCAGATTTTTAGAAACACTAGTTGTTGCCACAATACTAATTGATCAAAGAGGGGTATCATCATAAAGGAGAAAGCTTTGTGTGAGTTATAATGATTTATGAAATTTCCATTAATGAAATAGAACATGGATACAGCATTTAGGAATGATGTAAGTGGTTTAGTCCAGTGGAGTGTTGAAAAACAAGATGGTACTGACATAGGACCAAATAAATGGAGTGAACAAAACTTACATGCCACCTGCCTCCTCGGTGATAGTAATAAATGTTCAACAATTTTAGTGTAAATAATCATAGATGTAATTACATACTGGAGCCCTATGGGAGGAATTGTTTAGGTGGAAGCCCTGCCAGTGCTATATACCCAAGGTGTCTGGGATGATTAGGTGGAAGCCCCACCTCTGGCTCTCCCTAGACCCCGCCCCTAAGAAAGCCCTCTAAGAGTCAGCCCTTCCCTGGGGCTACTTAAGATCACACCTACAGGCTACTTAAGACATGGCAATCATACCTGCCATGTGCTCTTGTGTTCTTTCCCCTGCCTTCCAGAGAGCCATCAAGAGGTGCTTTGCTCTGCTCAGATTAAACCTGGGACTTATTAATTTGGCTTGATGAGTTTATTACATGGGCAGTGGAAGATACTCAATAACTGGGGATCCAAAACTTATCAGTAATGTAAAATATAACTTGGATTAGAGAGACTAGAAATACCTCTCTGAGGCTAATAAAAGCTGATTTCTAATAATGAAAATGAATCAGTGAACTGAAGTAAATATGTCTGATATAAGGAGCTCCATGTGCAAAGACATTTAAGCAGGAATCGTGCTTAATTTGACTGAGGAACATAAGAAGGACATTTTGTACTAAATTCAGTGATCTAGGGAAATGGGGTCGCAAAATTAATTTGTCTTAGCTTCTTTTCTATGGAAGTGATAAGACACCAGGAACAAGGCAACGTACAGATGAATGAATTTATTTAGAGCTTACAGTTCAGAAAGTTAGAATCCATGACTATCATGTTGTGGAGTATGGCAGCAGGCAGGCAAGCACGGCACTGGACCAGTAGCTGAGAACTTACATCTTGATTTCCAAGTAGCAGCCAGAGAGAGATAGAGACTAGGAGCAATGTGCTTTTAAAACCTGGAAACCTGTCCCCAGTGACTCACTTCCTCCAAGAAGCCTATACCTCTTAATCTGTCCTTAAAAGTTCCAATAACTGTGGACTAAGTATTCAAACATGTGAGCCTATGGGGGTCATTGTTATTCAAACTACCACATTCCACTCTTTGACCTCCAAAGTCTCATGGCCATTACCATAGTGCAAAATGTGTTTTGTCAAATTTGAAAATCTCCATAGTCTTTCAGTATCAAGACTATTTAAAAGTCCAAAGTCTAAAGTCTCTTCAGAGTACCAAGGTAATCTCTCAAATATAACACCTTGTAAAATCAAAATGCAAATTTTATACTTCCAATGTTCATGACACAGAATAGATGTTTCTGTTTTTACCATCACTCATAAAGGGAGAATTAGGGCATAGTAAGAAAACACTGGACCAAAGCTAGACAAAAACCCAGCAGGGCAACCTAATTCCTGTAGCTTCATGTCTGATGTCAAAGAGCTTAGGTGGTTCTACTATTCCAGCTTTGATGACTGAAACTCACTTCTCTCCCTTGGGCTGGTGCCACCCTCTGTTTTTATCTCTCTTTGGCAGATGTCTCATGACTCTGTCACTGTCATCTGGAGGTCTCCAATAACTCCCAGGCTTCACTGTCATAGCTCATGCAACTGCCTCTTAGGGACAACATACAGGGACAACTCAGCAGCTCTCCCTAATCACAGAGTAAGTTCCAGGACCTCTTCATTCACATAATCTTGATTTTAAAGCCACAACCACATGGACAACACTGCCAAATTCAGCTGTTCACTTGGAATGGAGGCAGCCCCCTTGCATTATATGTACAAAAGCCTTAATTTGTTGTTACTTTTTAGTAGAAGGAAATTCCACGGGCATTTCCTTTTTATAAGTTGGAAGAACTTGTATATATGAAAGAAGAAATACATGTGGGCCTTCTCTGTTAGCTCCTGATTTATGGCTATTGTATAATCATACATACAAATAGTCTACTCTCCAGAAGATTCTGGAGTGCAAGATAATTTATATGCTAAAAGCCAATTTACAATCCATTAAATTATATTGGTATATGCTAAAGGCAGTAGAAACAAAGGGATTGAATTTCCTTTAAAAACAACTCCTCTAACTCAACGTTATGGTTAGGGTAACCACCAAACAGGAGAATGGTCTCCTTGAAATGAAATTCATTCCAAACATAAAGCAGAACTCTATCAAAAGAGCCAAGAATATATTGCTGCATCACAAAGAAGAAAATTGTTAGACTACTAAGAATTAAGTTTAAAGGAATCAGGAGAATAACTGACACAAGTTTCACCGACCAAAGACAGAACTTCTTCAGCATTAATAAGAATAAGAACTATAGTAGATTGTAAGACAATAATTTAAATCTATGAGTTTATAATGATAAAACATACAAGATGTATCACGGGAAAAGTATGGTTTATGTCAAATAAAGTTACTATTTTAAACACTAAGGGGAAAAAGTCAAGCACTAAAACTATGAACTGTTCTTCAGATAAGCAAATTTAAAACAAAGAGAGGTGCCTCTTTCTAGAAGTACTTAAGATAATAAAGTATGAATGATGAGTGCATTAGGAATTGAAAATTATATAGATATTAACAACTTAATTAATTTTAGCAATGATAAGTAGTAGTAATTCCATAGAATGCAATGCAGATATATAGTTTATGAATAGTATTCTTGCCTAAAAGTCTAGGATAAAAATAAGACTTTAGATCTAATTATTTAAATATAAATAATTAGGTTAAGTGGAACTGTAGTGATAAATTCTGCCAAACAGATGCTGTTAAACATACTATAATGCAAACTTACAAACTACTTCAACACAAACTTCAAGAAAAATATAAAACCAATAAATTAAACAGAAACCCATAGGCTTATATAGTAATGCAAGATCTATGAATCAACAACAATGACCAGGACTTATTTGTACAGTGGATGTGGTGGTACATACCTAAGTTATAAGGCTGATCTTGGCTACATAGTCAGTCTGTTACCCAAAACAGACAAATTATGGATGATTTTTTAAATCAAAACTGGCAGCATTTTTCTCTATAAAAACCACCTCAATATTAGTTGCTTAAGGAAATAAAGATCCATGTCACATAACTGTGAAAAGTCAAGGATCTTAGAGTAATTTAGCTCCCTTCTGTTTCATAGTCACCTAAGGTATCATAGTCAATTCATCTGTCCCAACTTCAGTCACCCAACACCTTAAATAGGTCAGGGATATCTGCTTCCAAATGACTTATTCATTCATTAACAAAATGGTTTTCACAAAGCTTCAGTTTCTTTGGGGTTGTAGGCAAGAGGCCACATTTCCTCTCAATGAAAAGTTCTTCCTCAGAGTAAGCAATATAAGAGAGAGAATGAGAACTAAATTGCATTGCCTTTTATTACTAACTCTCTGAAGCCATATACCATCCCTTCCATTGTATTCTTCATAAATCAATGACTTAATGCAAGCTACAAGGAAGGAGAGAGAAATTTGTGTGCATGTCCAGGAAAGAGAATAAGAGAATTTGTTGATATATCCTAAAACTATCAGAGTTTACCTTTTACTTATAAAAATGCATTGTTCATGCAAATACACTAATGCATGTAAGTATACTAATACCCTCAAAATGCACTTAATCTTATTACAGAATAATCTCAAAATTCAGGATGTCAACATTTAAAATATGCTTTGCTGAGGACACTGTTATTTAGGCAAGTTCCTTAAGTGTGGGTTTATTAATATATTTGATCTCCATGAAGATAGTGAAAGACAGTTTCAGGAAATCCAGGTAGTAACTAGATAGTAGAGATTCAGATAATTCTCTTATATAGAAACAAAATATTCTGTATCTAATCAATGTAGTGCATCTGATGAGAAAAATGCAATCATATACTAAACTCAGTAGCAAGACAAACTGGAAAATGTAATTTCATATTTATTATGGCATTCAAATTAGCCAAAATTTATGGATCAAAAGTCACAACTATATAGATAAAAAGTAAAATGTATTGTCTGAAATCAAATTTCAGATAGAATAACTAGACTAAAAGTAGTAACATGCTTTGAAAAAGATTTTATCTGAGCAGAAACCAATTACATTAGCTTTTATATTCAGAACCTTTCCTATAGCCTTAGTCTCTAAAAGATAGATACAAGTATCATTTTTAACTATGTTCCTCTCAGGCTGTGTATAAACTTAAGTGAGTGTAGTGCTTGTCTGCTGAATGTCAGGCCCTGCACTCAGTCTCCAATACTGTTTCAAACAAACAAACAAACAAAATGAAAGAAAAATGAAGGACATCGTGTTTCTTCCTTTGTAAAACACAATTTACTAAGCCCTGAAATACCTAGAAGAAACTATCCTCTCACAGTTCCATATGGGTACTAGGTGGCAGCATTCCATAAACAATAGATAACAATGAAAGTTCCAGGAGGAGGGAGGACAGGGGAATCTGTTGCTGATATGTAATATTAAATCAAATTATAAAAATAAAAAAATAAAATAAAAAATAAATCCATTGTACACAGTGTTGGAGTCAAGACAATTTCTTTATCATTTACATTGACTAAATGTATACTTTTCCCCCTCACTATTGTTCTGCTTTTCTCCCTCATGCTGCTCTTCTTCATCCTTCACTGTCCCTTCTGCTTTCAAATCACTCATGTATATAAAATTTTATGAAACTCTAATATATATGTTTTTATGAATAAATGTGTTTATAATTATATATATGGTTTTATGAATCACTAAAGAATTCTAAGATCTACAAATGAAAGAAATAAGAAAATAATGATCTCAAGTTAAATCCATTTTTCAGCTGATGACATAATTTAAGCCTTCTTCATAGTTAATCAAAGCACCATTCTCTCTCTCTCTCTCTCTCTCTCTCTCTCTCTCTCTCTCTCTCTCTCTCTCTCTCTCTGTCTCTCTCTCTCTCTGTCTCTCTCTCTCTGTGTCTCTCTCTGTGTGTGTGTGTCTGTCTGTCTGTCTGTGTCACAATTTTTTAAGCATTCATATCTTGCAAAATATGCAAGCTTTCTTCATAATCTGGCTATTGTTAATAGTGCTACAATAAACAAGAAAGTGTAAGTATGATTGTGGTTTTTTTAGAGTTCTCTGATTTATATGCAGAAGATATGGATTCTATTGTACTTCTAATTTTTGTGTTTTGATGAATCTCCATAGTGATTTCCATAGCATTTAGATCAATTTACACCCCCACTAGCAGTATATATAACCTTTTCCTTTCCCTCACAATTTCATTAGTATTTGCTATTGTTTTCCTAAAAATACCTGCTCTGATGTTGGTAAGATGAAATTTCAATTTTTAAAAATATGTTATAATTATTATATTGTGATATGGTGGAGCACATATGTATATTATAGGTGTTAGAGTGGGTGATTATGTGCCACAGAGCATGTGTGTCAGAGGATAACTTTGTGGAGTTGGTTCTCTTCTTCCACTTTCATGTGTGTTCTGGGGATTAAACTAAGTTTGTCAGACTTGAAAAACAATGAGATTCATATCTTAAATTGTCTTGGTAATTTGTAGGTATCAAAGGATGTATAAGGGCTAAAATCCACTGTGAAACAGGATTCCAATATGAACAATGCTATAACATGCTTCAATCAAATCCCTATTATCTTATTAAATCTCATTAAATTCTCATATCACTAGTTGGAGCAACTGGGAAGTTCTAACCAATCATTGTGAAGGAATTCTTCAATCTTCTTAATGCATGGGATTGTATGCAAATAAAGGAAATACACAAACATATGACTGACTTGGCAGAATAATTCTATTAAGAAACATTTTAATTCAGTGGAGAGATGGCTCAGAGGTTAAGATCACTGGCTTTACTTGCACAGGACTGAAATTTGATTCTCAGCACTCTCTTCAGGTAGCCCCAAACCACCTACAATTCCAGTTCCAAGGAATATGATATCCACTTCTGAACTCTGTGGGCACCTTCACTCACATGCACATGTCCACAAAAAGACAAACACAGTCATACACATAATTAAAAAGAAATCTTAAAAAAGGAGATAAATTTGTGGTTGTATCCATGAGTCTTACACAAGGTGAAGCCAGTCAAAATTTTAAATGAAGGGAAGAGGGTTTGTATTACTTTTTGTTGTTATGATAAAACACCATGACAAGGCACCTATTGTGGTTTGAATGAGAATGTCTTCCACAGGCTCACATATTTGAATGTTTGGTTCCCAGTTCATGGGATGTTTAAGAAGGATGAGGAGGTATAGCCTTTTTGGAAGAGGTGTGTCACTGATTTTGAGGATTGAAGTTTCAAAACCACACACCAGGCCCAGTCTCACTCTCTCTTCCTTCTACTTGCAGATCAAGATATAAGCTCTCAGCTACTGTTCCAGTGCTATGCCTGCCTGCCTGATATCATGTCCATTGCCATGATAATGAGGAAATAATCCTCTGAAACTGTAAGCAATTTACCAATCAAATGCTTCCTTTTATTAACTGTCTTGGTTATAATATCTCTTCACAGCAATAATGACTCTAACTAAGAGAGCAAATTATAGAAGAAAGAGTTAAATTTTGCACACAGTTGGAGAGGCATAAAATTCTAGTGTGAAAAGGAAGCTTGGCAGCAAGTAGTAGGCAAGGCATGAGGACCAGGAAATAAAGAGCTCACATCTTCAAATGCAAGAAAAAACAGAGCATGAAATCTGGGTCTTTTCTTAACCTGTTCATCTATATTCTTCGAATTCCCATCCATTATCCAATTTTAAAGGAATGTTCATATTTTCAGGTGTATGTTACATCAGTACACTGTGTCTCTAGCATCAATTTCTATTTCATTTTTTTAAATGTTTTAACAAAATACTTGGGTGGATTTACAATAAAGATTTCTTTTCTTTTTCTTTTTCTTTTTCTTTTCTTTTCTTTTCATTTTTTTTTGCTTCTTGCTTTGTTTTGTAATTTGGGAGGCCAGAACATTGAATATTGAGGTGCCACACCTTAGCAAGACCAGTGGCTGTATCATCACTAGGCAGAAATTAAAGGGGCAAACAAAGAAGTAGCTAGAAGGAGTGAGTACCCCATTTTCTAAGGGCTAATACCTGTGAAGAATATGCAGTTAGTTGCATTTATTTAATCATCTCAAATTTCCCACCTTTAAATACTGTTACATTAGCAATTATATTTCAATAATTTTCTAGTAAAAGACAAGCATTCACATTACAGGAGACTAGAAGTTATATATCGAAATTAAATAGAGAAGTCACAAGAAATAAGCAAGGAAATGTGAAAGAATAAATGAATGAATGAATGAATAAATAGATAGATGAATAAATGAATGAATGAATGAACGAATGAATAAATAAATAAATAATAAATAAATAAGCAGGAATATATGGATCCCCACAAAAGAATGTGTTTTTCAAGATTTTTGGCAAACTTTAATATTATTAAATGCTTTAAGTAACTCATAATGTTTCACGTTCATATTTGAAAACAGAGATCTGTTTTCATGAACACCTAATGTCATCTCATGAAGTTAGTGTCACCTGAAAGCTAATTTAAAAATAAAGGATGGGAATTACAGAGAGAGTCATCTCCAATGTCAATTAAAATAAGTTAATCAAAATCCTGCTTAGAATATCAAATGTGTTTATTATTCACTTTTATTTTCAAAACAATGATAACAAAAGTTGCTTTTTTGTTAACATTTCATTTGGATTGCAGAAAATGACACTGACTCACAAATTCATATATGCATTCAATTAATGTTACAGCTTAATTAAAAATATACTTGGTACCTGAGTTTTCCAGTGATCACTTTTATCTGAGTGATCTGTGTTTTATATATTGTATAGCATTTATCTTTAAGTAGATAAATTGCTTTTAATAGACATAGGGGTAACAGTGTGATTTAATAATTATGGTTCTTACTTGCTAATTATATTCAGTAGATTAATGTAAACTAAGTGTCAGAAGAAAATGGGATTCAATGAAATGAACCAAATTATGATTAAATTGAATTAATAGCATGGATCACATTTAATCTTCCAATAGAGTACTTAAGTCTGCCTGAATGGAATAACTAATTTGAATTATATATTCTAATTTAATTTTGTTCTTTGTAATTCACAAGGCATTCTGAACAAGATAGCCATGATAAATCTCAGAGATTGTGACCATTACTACCTCTCTCTCTTCTCTCTCTCTCTCTGTATCTATCTAGATATTGGAATTCTCATGTGTTAGAAGTAAGCTAGAATATACTTTAGGATATTTAAAATCATGGACACATTTTTTACTATTGATAGATTGATTTAAATGCAAAACAATTGTCAGTTCCATAATAATTTTTTCTTTTTTTTCTAACCATCATTTGATCCAATTGCTCTTTCTAACAGCCTTTGAAGCAGAAAAGGGAAATCACTATTAATTTGTTACTGAATATTATAGCCACTATATTTTATTTTCTAAGTTGCACATCAGGTAAATGTTATGAATGGAAAAATAAAAATCTAAGAAATAGTAATTATAGTGAATAATACAAATAATATTAAAACAATTTTAAGTTTTTTATCTCTGTATTCAAGACTATTTTTAGTGTCTTTTTACACCTCAACTTAAATGTAAAACATACTGTTTCACTACTTGTTAGCACCTGTCAGGGAATGTAAGTAAAAAGAGAAACATAGTGAACCTTTTACTACAAATAGAAGATGAACATATGTAGGGAGGACAGAAATGTATGCCTTAGGACAGTTGAGATTTCCTTTCTTTTTTTCTCAATTGTTAAAACTTATGAAACTATTATTGCCCTAAATAGGTGTAAAGAAATAATATCATTAAAAATAATTATGAAATCAATTGTTAGTGAATTACTATGCAGTTGATGAATTTTCACTTATTTTAATAAGGTGTTAAATAAAAGATAGAGAAATATGAGAAATTATACAGAATAACCTGAAATATTTTAACATAAATCATACAAATAACTATGGTTAAATATACAATAATGATAAAATGCAAAAATGATAAAATGCAAAAACTTATTTATTTATTTATTTATTTATTTATTTATTTATTTATTTATTTATTTATATTTTATTGCTGAGGGTCAAACTAAGGCTCCCTAAAGTCTCAAAATTCTATTGTTTTCTATGCAAGTATTCTATCGCCAAGTCGTAATTTATTTTAAAACTGTTCTTATTTTATTTATTTAATTTTTTAGAGAAAGAGTCTCATTGTGTAGCTCAGGCTATCTGGGGACTCCCTATGTACTCTAGGGTGGCCTCAAACTCATAGAGATCCAGATGCTTCTGCTTCAGAAGTGCTGGGGATAAAGATATGTGCCACCACTCCCATCCCAAAACTATTATTATTTTTGAAGATCAGATAATTTAATTATACTGGAATGGTAAATTCTAAAAAACAGTGAATGTTTATGCTTTTAGGACTTTTTTTTTTTTTTTTTTGGTTTTTCGAGACAGGGTTTCTTTGCGTAGCTTTGCGCCTTTCCTAGAACTCACTTGGTAGACCAGGCTGGCCTCGAACTCACAGAGATCCGCCTGCCTCTGCCTCCCGAGTGCTGGGATTAACGGCGTGCGCCACCACCGCCCGGCCTGCTTTTAGGACATTTTTTCATTGGTTCTTTGAATTACAGTGTGTTTTCATCATATTTACTCTCCTTCCTCCATCTTTTCCCAAATGCACATCCATTTCTCTACCCATCCAACTATGTGCATAAAAAAAAAAAAAAAAAAAAAAAACCCTCCTTCAAGACCAATGTGTGCTGCCCAAATATTCTTTGATATGCAGTCTTAAACTGGAGAATGGTCAACTTACAAGAACTACACTTTAGGGGGGAAAAAATGTCCCTTGTTAGAAAAAAGCAAGGTAACAGTTGTCAAAATCTTCACAGTACCTTTATGATTAAAAGGAGAATTTTGTGCCCAATTCCATTGTCATGGAGGAATTGCATCTATCTTGGGTTTGCATGGCTTGAGTGCACACTGTCACAAACTTTGTTGAGGTCATCTGTGCATTTGCCCTGCTGTGTTCAGAAGATAATGTTTCCTTTGCAGTCACCCACAGCCTCTAGATCTTATACTCATTTTGCTCCCTCTTTCACAATCATCCCTGAGTCTTTGAGGGAGAGGTTGAAGCATTTGTTTATTTACTTTCTTACTTATTTTTAGAATGAATGTTCTATATTCTCTTATCCTCTGCACCCTGGCCAGTTGTGAGTAGCGGTCAATCATCATATATTGCAAGCAGAAGGTATCAAGTCAGGACTGAAGTATGAATTGATCCTTGCATATGACTATGTCATTAGCTGTTAGGTTAATTTTGTACCCATTTTGTAACATCGTAGTAGTGCACTTGGCCCATATAACAATGCCATGTATGTGTTCCATATTGTGGAACAAGACTTGAGTCCAATCAGAAAGTGGTTGGTTACTCCCATGATAGAGCCATTATTGCACCAGTCACTATTGGTGTGATTCATGAGTATTTTTCTCCTATTGTAGCTTACATAGTACCTTCCAGCACAATGAAAGTTAACCAAAAGGGATGAAGCTTCAAGATCCCAGACAGCTTGATTTCTCTGTGTTCTGACTCATGAACATATTGTCTTCAGCGATAAGGTCTTTCTGTAAACTTATGGAGGGTCACCAAGAACAAAGGGGACCTCATTGTCTGAAAACTCCAAAACAAATCACATATTATATATGGAACATTGTTATTGCAGGATCCTCTTTTAAAAATACATATATTGTCTACAACAATCCTAATTCCTGACCTAGGGCCCACAATCCCTCTTTGTGCACAAGTCACTTTTCCTGGTTTAGTCGTTTCTTCCCTCACCCATATTCCCTCAAACTGCCACCATCTTCAAACCCATAAGACTTGTTCCAGATCTGTGACCATGAACCCTTGTTATTTGTGAACCACTTCTTCTTAACCTAGCTCTAGAGCAGTGGTTTGGGAGCCATATTTTCTATACAAAATAAACATCTCAATTACTAACTTTACCTGGACTAAATCAGTTTATATATCTCTTGCACTGGCCCAATCTAAGAAAGGCAAGATTGTCATAGTAGATACATAAGTGAAGAAAGAAGTCCACTTGCCAAGGTCAAATCACAAAAACAAAAACAGTATAAATGGCCAAAAGAGCGTTTCTCCCATCAAACCCACTACTCCTATAGAAGTGTTCTCTGAGAAGAACTACCTACATAGACCTAAGAACACAGAAAAGAAAAAATACAAAATTCATCAAGGAATTTAAAGAAGACATGACTGAACCCTTCATTGAACTTCAAGAAGATAATAAGAAATGCTTCAGTAAAGAAAACACAAATACACATTTGAATGAAATGACAAATACAATTCAGTATTCGAAAATTGAATTTAATCAAGAGATAGAACGATTGAAGAGAATCTAGATTAGAATTAATAAGCAATTTAAAACTCAATATCTCAATTATAAAACTCAGTTGAAATGTTTACATGTAGAATTAATCAAGGAGAAGATGGGATAACAGAACTCCAGCACATAGTAGAAGATGATCTAAACAAAGTAAGCAAAGACTTTTTAAGTTAAAAATCAGAGTATAGAAACAATCAAGAATTGTGGTACACCATCAAAAGAACAAACCTTTGAGATATAGGCCTAGAAGAAAGAAAAGAATTCCAGATCGGTGGCATAGACCATATTTTTATCAATATCATAGAAAAAAACTTCCATTTATCATAAAGAAAACACTAATTATACAGACAAAAGAAAAATATTGACAGCTGCTAGGGAAAATCACAAGTCACATATAAAGGAAAACCCACCAGAATAACAACTAGTTTCTCAATAGAAACTCTGAAAACAAGAGAGTATGGAGCAATATACTTCAAGTTGTAAAAGTCCTTGACTTCCAAACTACTGTACCCAGTAAAAGCATCTACCATCGTAGGAGAAAGAAAAACTTTCTGTGATCCAAATAATCTAAAATAATACATATCCAACAACAACAAAAGAATGCTGAACAGAATATAGGGAGCTATAATTCAAAGTACAAAATCAAATAAACACAGCCAAAAGACTTTAGAAAGTCAAGAAATGAATATATAATTTAATAAAAAATAAAGCACAGTTGCCGGGCAGTGGTGGCGCATGCCTTTAATCCCAGCACTCGGGAGGCAGAGGCAGGCAGATCTCTGTGAGTTCAAGGCCAGCCTGGTCTCCAAAGCGAGTTCCAGGAAAGGCGCAAAGCTACACAGAGAAACCCTGTCTCGAAAAACCAAAAAAAAAAAAAATAAAGCACAGAAAAGAACACAAACCAGCAAACACAAGGCAACTACAGTACACACACACTTTTCAGTGTAAGACTAAGACTAAATATTAATGACCTCAACTTTTTGAACAAAAGAGATAGGAGATCTGAAAGGATTAAGAAACTAAATCCATCTATCTGCTTTCTATGAAAAATTCAGCTTTAAAGAGAAGCATTTCCTTAAAGTAAAAGCATGAACAAAAAAACTCCAAACAAAGGTCATCAAGAAGTAAGCAAGAATTTCATGCTAATGCATGGCTTCAAGGTAAAGCTAATCAGAAGAGACAGAGAAAGGTAGGCCATTCTGATTAAGGGATCAATTCTTCAAGCAAATAACATATTGCTAAACACAAAAAAACAAAAGGTGCGATTTTTCAGAAAAGTCTTTGAGAATGTAGAACTGGTAGGAACAGCTATATATGACAAATTCACAGCCAGCATTATCCTGAATAAAGTAATCCCACTGAAATGAGGAATGAGACAGAACTGTCCACTCTCCTTACTCATTTCAATATGGTTCATGAAGCACTAGTTGGAGCAATTTAAAAAAAGAAATTAAAGAGCTATAAATAGGGACAACAGTCAAACTTCTCTATTTGCAAATGATCTGATATTATGTGAAACCAATCTCAAGTACTCACCAGAAAATTTCCAGAAACAATCAACACTTTCATCAAAGTGCCAGGGCACAATATTAACTTACACAAATCATTAGACTCTTTTGGGATACATACCCTATAAAGGGATACCTTTCTCAGCTTTGACACAGAGGGGAGGGGCTTGGTCCTGCCTCAATTTAGTGTGCCAGACTTTGTTGACTCCCCAAGGGAGGCCTTACCCTCTCTGAGAAGTGGATGGGAGGTGAGATGGTAGAGCTGGGGAATGGGAGAAGGGGAGGGAAGGGGAACTGGGAGTAGCATGTAAAATGAAAAAAAAAACCTTAAAAAATAGATAAATAAATAAATAAGCATAGCCTTTGTATATACCAACAGCAAACACACTGAAAAAGAGATCATGGGCACATATCCATTTATAATAGCAACAAAGATAATACAATATCTTGGAATAAATCTAACCAAGGAGGTAAAAGTCCTCTACAATGAAAACTTCAAATCTCTAAAGAATGAGATTGAGAAAGACAGTAAAACCTGGAAATGAATCCCATATTCATGTATTTGTGGAATTAATATTGTGAAAATGACCATCTAACCAAAAGCAGTTTACACATTCAATGCAATCCCAAGCAAAACCCCACAGCATACTTTACACAAACAGAATTAATGTCCTAAATTTTATATGGAACCAGAAATGACTTGGGATAGCCAAAGGAATCTTGAACAAAAAAAAAGAAAGTTGGAGTGATTGCTATTTCAAACTTTAGATATATTATAGAACCATACTAATAAAAACAATATAGCATTTGCACAAAAACACACATAGACCAGCAGAATAAAATAGAAAACCCAATCATGAAACTCATAACTACTTGTGTCTAATATTTGATAATGAGGCAAAAAAATACACTGGAAAAACAATAGCATTTGTGTGTGTGTGTGTGTGTGTGTGTGTACATGTACATAGAAATAATAAGCCAGATGCATTGACAGTGCTTCCCACAAGAACTATAAACTAACCAAACACATGAAACTTCCTTTAGAATTATTAGTAATGGTAGTCTAAGTGACTCCCAAAACAATATAAATTATACATGTAGCACTTTATTGTCTCTCAAGGGTTGAAGATATGTTCTGTCCCTGAAGACACCAAGCACTTAAGTCACAGAACTTGCATGATTCAAGATGGATATGATTTGAAGGCCCCTTTCTTGTGGCCTAACTTTCATGGTTCAAGAAATACTATGCAAACTGCCAAGTGAAGAGGGAGAAGTAGACAGTTCTACACAGCAGCAACACTTGCAAACCACAACATTACCAATATGGCAAAATATGCATAAAAATACAGTAAATGGTACTCATGTGTCACTGGCAACCAAGTTCTGTTTGGAATTAAAGCACATTCCGCAGGAGGGAACTCATACAGAAATCTAACCAGAATCCCAGGACTAGTAAACTAATGGACATTAGAAAAGACTCCCACTTCCACTTTGTTAGACCATCAAAATCCCTTACTACTTTCTAAACCTCATTCATATACTCACAGATAAGTGTAGTTATCATCCCTCATCAATGAAAAAAGTTAAAATTAGCAGACAGAAATCACAGAAAATCACTACTAGACACAATGCAGAGACCAAAAAATTATGGGGATCCCAGGCCCAACAGATACATCTATATCAATGATATTATATCTATGGCCCAGGAAACATCATGGAAGAAGGAAAAAAATATTTTAAGAGCCAGAAAACCAGGAAGTCTGCTGTAGCTCTTAGGAATGGATATATACACAAGACAGGAAAAATAGCAATATTGATGTACATGTTGATGTGCAAGGTAAAATTTTGTTGGGTCTCAACTGAGACAAAAACCAAGTAGCTAATGACTGCTACTATGATAATTAGCCTCCCACAGGTTTGAGCCCTGTTATTGGTGGTCCAACACAAGGCTAAGCTTGAAACCATATATACAAAACAAACGGATTTAGCAAGTCACATAGGTGTGTTGTGTGTGTGTGTGTGTGTGTGTATACAAATACACACAAATATATGTAACAATAATAACAAAAAGGGGCTATGAACTTGATTGGGGGACATGGGAGAGTTTTGAGCAATGGTAACTGGCAGTAGCTAGAGGGAGGAAAGAGAAGAGAGAAATTCATGTTATTCTGAGCACAAATGGTTGTCCAGTGCCAATGGTCAGCTCTGAAAACATATATACTGCTAAAATTATACAATCTGAGCATGTTATAGTTAGGAATATATATATATATATATATATATATATATATATATATATATATATATATATATATGTGTGTGTGTGTGTGTGTGTGTGTGTGTGTGTGTGTGTGTGTGTGTGTGTGTATATACATGCATACACACACACACACAATTACTGAAAGTAGAGGCCATGAATATGAAGGAGAGTAGGAAGAGGTATATGGGAGTGTTTGGAAGGAAGAAAGGGAAGTAGAAATGCTGTAACTATAATATAACTTTAAATATTTTTATGTATATAATGTTTTTAAAGACAACACAGAGAAAATACACACACAAGCATAGGCACATGGAAATTTAAAATGGAGTCACCCTATAATAGGAACATAATGAATGCTTCTACTGGACATCAAATATTAACGAGTGAATTTATATTTTTGTAATGACACTGAATATAATATAAAGTTAATAACTTAAAAGATAAGATTTACCAGCTTATTTAAGTTTGTTATTAAAATGTGCTCCTATCTTCATAAATTTTTTAAATGTATCATATTTAGAACCAAACAAATCTTTGTTCTAAGAAATAGAAATAACAATTGCAATAATATTAAAATTATTCATTTGATTTTTTTGTGTATAATTGATAAAAATATTTGTGACTACCATTGTTATCTCATAGATTCAAATTCTGATAGATATGAATGCTATCTTAAATATATTTTTCATTACATTCCTTGTACTCACAAAAACCACCTGCTTCAATACAGCACTAAGGTTTAAAATGTTTATATGATAGTGACTAAATATGTCCAGAGAAAATGAATTAAAGAGGTCCATCAGTGCTGGATACCAATCATATCATTTATTTTCAACTATATTCCATGGCCTTTTTACTTTTGCCCTCTTCTAGACAACTATTGCAAATTTTCTCTCTGTAATCTTCTGACACCTACTCTGGGCATTTCTTTCATCTATTAAACTTGCTGTATTAGTTACAGTTTGTATTTCTGTGAAAAAAATACCATTACCTAAAGGAATTTGGAGACAAAAGGGTTTATTTCATTTCACATGTCCCAATTGTAGTCCATCATGAAAGGAAATCAGGATAGGAACTCAAAGCAGGAACCTGGAGCCAGAAATAGAAGCTGAATCCGTAGAGGATCACTGCTGACTGCCTTGATTCTTATGGCTTTATCAGCCTACTTTCTTACTTAGCTCTGTACCATCTGCACATGAATTACACCACTCATAATGGGCAGGATCCTATCACATGAATCATTGCCTAAGAAAATGCACTACAAACTTCCGTACAGGCCAATCTTATAAAGGCATTTTCATTATTAATATTTCTTCCTCAAAGAAGACCCTATCTTGTGCCAAATTAACATAAGAAATAGCCATCACACCTGCTAATTGTCAATAAGGAACATTGATGCAATGTGACGAAGCTTTCATAGGCTTCCATGTCCAGTATACCTAGCTATCCATCTCTTTGCCCTCATACTTCATCTTCTTTTGTGATCCTAATGAATTTGGTCTATGGTGCTTGCCTAAAAGCAGCCCCCTCCATTGGCACATGATTTCCCATGCCCTCACAATTACTAAGCTATATGATTCTAGAGAATTTTGCACTTTCCCTACCTTCTGGAACCACCAGGGAAAAGATATTACTATTCATTCCTGTTAAGGAAAACTAAATAAAAATATACCGCTTTTTCAATCAACTTTATTAAATTTATTTCATACAATATTTTATGGTCATATTTTTTCCCCTCTTCCAGCTTCTCTCAGATTTTTTTTTTTTTTTTTTGGATTTTCGAGACAGGGTTTCTCTGTGCAGCTTTGTGCCTTTCCTGGAACTTGCTTTGTAGACCAGGCTGGCCTCGAACTCACAGAGATCTGCCTGACTCTGCCTCCAAAGTGTTGGGATTAAAGGCGTGGGCCACCACTGCCTGGCTCTCTCAGATCTTCATCTCTCTAGCGACCTAACTTTATCCTCCTCCTCTCTCCTGTCCTCTCCCTGGTTCTCTCAAAAATCTCAACAATAGGAAAATGAAATCAAAACAAAACAAAAAAAATAGGACAAAAAGCAAAACAAAACAAAAACTAAACAACAACAAAAAGCTCATAAAACAAGGAGTTGTTTTTGTACTGGCCACCTAATCCTGGGTCTAGAGCGTGGCCTGCAGTTTAAGTGAAATACTCAGTGACATTCACCCATGGGTAACATGAAAATCCCAAAACTTGTAGCCATTTATTCAAAACATGGGTTACTTAAGGCTCTTCCAAATCTATGATTGGCCTCCAAAGTTGGGACTCTCCTAGTGAGTATTTACAAACTTAGATTATGTGTATTGTGGCTTCAGGTACTTTGTGCCAGAAATGAATTGCAGTACTGCTTCTTCATCTATTTCTGTTAAGTACTAAATTTATAAATTCATCCTAAATGTCTTCTTTAATAACTACACACATATATTAAACATACTAGAAATCGTAGAATTTCTGATACACAAAGTTCATTGAAATTAGGACACAACCCCTTATTTTCCTCTCGCAAATTTTAGCCACAGAAATAGTCTCTTTCAGTAAATGTTAAATTCACTTTTTCAATTTTCTTTTTTTTATTTATTTATTTTTCCTTTTATTTTATTTTACAATACCATTCAGTTCTACATATCAGCCACAGATTCCCTTGTTCTCCCCCTTCCTGCCCCCCCCTTCCCCCCAGCCCACCCGCCATTCCCACCTCCTCCAGGGCAAAGCCTCCCCCAAGGACTGAGATCAACCTGGTAGACTCAGTCCAGGCAGCTCCAGTCCCCTACTCCCAGACTGAGCCAAGCATCCCTTCATAAGCCCCAGGTTTCAAACAGGCAACTCATGCAATGAGCACAGGACCCGGTACCACTGCCTAGATGCCTCCCAAACAGATCAAGCCAATCAACTGTCTCACCTATTCAGAGGGCCTGATCTAGTTGGGGGCCCCTCAGCCTTTGGTTCATAGTTCATGTGTTTCCATTCGTTTGGCTATTTGCCCCTGTGCTTTATCCAACCTTCGTTTCAACAATTCTCGCTCATATATACCCTCCTCTTTCTCACAAATTAGACTCCCCGGAGCTCCTTCCGGGGCCTAGCCGTGGATCTCTGCATACAGATTCCTCAGTCCTTGGATGGGGTTTCTGGCACGACTATTAGGGTGTTTGGCCATCCCATCACCAGAGTAGGTCAGTTCCAGCTGTCTTTCGACCATTGCCAGCCATCTATTGTGGGGGTATCTTTGTGGATTTCTGTGGGCCTCTCTAGCACTTTGTTTCTTCCTTTTCTCATGTGGTCTTCATTTACCATGGTCTCCAATTCCTTGTTCTCCCTCTCTGTTCTTGATCCAGCTGGGATCCTCCGCTCCCACAGGCTCTCTTTCCCTAGACCCTCGCCCTTCATTACCCCCACTCACGTCCAGGTTGTTCATGTAGATCTCAGCCATTTCTCCGTCATTGGGCGATTCCCGTGTCTTTCTTGGGGTCCTGTTTTCCAGGCAGCCTCCCTGGTGATGTAAGACACCTTATGCTGGAGAGGATGTGGAACTAGGGGAACTCTCTCCACTACTGGTGGGAATGCAAGCTTGTACAACCACTGTGGAAATCAATATGGTGCTTTCTTAGAAAATTGGGAATCAATCTCCCCCAAGATCCAGCTATACCATTCTTGGGCATATACCCAAGAAATGCTCAATCATACCACAAGAGCACTTGCTCAGCTATGTTCATATCAGCATTGTTTGTAATAGCCAAAACCTGGAAACAACCTAGATGCCCTTCAACTGAAGAACGGATAAATAAATTGCCCCACATATACACAATGGAAGACTACTCAGCAGAGAAAAAGAATGACATCACACGGTTTGCAGGCAAATGGATGGATCTAGAAAAAATCATCCTGAGTGAGGTAACCCAGACTCAAATAGACAAATATGGTATGTACTCACTCACAGGAGGATACTAGATGTGGAACAAGGATGACTGGACTTCTACTCACTTTTTCAATTTTCAAAGCAAAAACACAACATTGTTTGACTTTTTTTTTTACACTCAGTGATACAACCACCAAAACATCTAGATACTTGTATCACTGAAATGTTTCCATAATTTGACCACATTTCTGCATTGATACACTTCAAATCTGTTTTATCATTATATTTCATCTGAATTACAACTTTCTAAACTAATTTCCACCAATAGTTTTTTAAACACACACAGCATGATTCTTTCAAAATTATTTTTTAAGTCAGATTAAAATAAAAATTTGGTTGTGCTTAAAATATTGTAGATAGGCAAAGGACAAAGTTACTCCATTAACTAAGATACTACTATCAAGTTAATATAATTCCTTCAAAGCTCAATCAAGCCTTACTTAAAATACAAGCTCTGATATGTGGACTGGCCAGTCACATTTTCCATTACTTTCTCTTCACATGCATCACCTTCTAATGTGATGAGGCCCAGTCATGGCATTATTAGAGGGTTGTCTGTTTCAGCTGCTTAAAATTTTACTCCATAATTACCTTGTCTTCTTTCAAGACTTTACCAAAGTATCATCTGCATGGGCAGACTTCAAGGACAGGCAGTTTCAAACAATACAACCAATATTTTGGCTTCTCTTCTCTGCTTTGATTTATTCAGAAGATATCTTTAACATAAAATGGTGTACATAGTTTATTCATTTAAAAGTTTTTCTTTTCCAACTAAACTTCAAACCATCTTACTTTACATTTTAGAGTTATTCACTAAATTTTGGGAATGAATTGATTATGGGGAATTTGAAATATGTGGCCAGGATTTTCCAAAATGAAAAAAAAAAGTCAAGTTGAATCTTAACATTTCAAGTAATATCTTTGGAGATAAGGTCACTTGAATTAAGGTCACTCCTAAATATTGGTGATTATTTTAATTTATAGGTAATTTATGTGATGTATGGAATTGAAATATTTTGACTTTAAGAAACAATAGACCTTCAGCACAGGAAGGGAAAAGCACAGGTAGACAATATCTATGTATATGAAGCTGTATTTAGGTAGTATTTGGAGCAGTATCACAAATTACCAAGAATCATCCATTATGCAAAATGACTAATTTTTCAGAAACCCTAATTATATAATACTCAGTTATGAAATTCTTTATTCTAGTTTGTCTCATAAATATTCTGCTCTGTTGTTGACAAGGACTCAATATCATTTGCAATATATTTCTCTCATGTTGCTACATGGTTAATTGGTATAGTCTTTGGAAATAATATAGTTGATGAACTTATAAAAGTGCATTTTAAAATAAAATATTTTATATTATAAATAAGGTATGCTGAAATATACGGATGTATAATTGAGTATTATAAATATCATGACTTAATAATAAATTTAACTATATAACAATTTTATAATTTAAACATTTAAGTATAACAGAAATTACATCCTAATTTAATAAAACTAACTCTCTTCATTCTAAAATCTCACCACTCCATCCTAAATTTAGAGTGAATGCAAGCATCAACTTGGTACTAAATTTAATTTCTTTCTCCTCCAAGCATATGTCTCTTCAGTTCCACATTTTCACATTCATGCTGACTCCACTGTGACTGAAATTATTTGGCAAGTGTTGAGTAGAAATATAAAGGCAACTAACTGGAAGAGATACATTCCATGACGTCTCAATGCCAACTATCAATGAGCAAAGTGAATCTTTACTTGATTATCTACATTTGGCCTTCCCATTATAATGTACAATTTGTGGATAAGTTATAGAGACTCAAAAGCAAAAATTTCTTGACATTTAAAACATACATGAACAAGTTTGACTTCCTGTAGAATTTGAGATATGAGCCTAAAATAAATGCATCTTTTAGATTCTCAGTCTAACAGCAATGAAGTAGAAATAAATCTTTTGCTCCTACTCTAGATAATTGAAGATACCATTTTGGGTGTGATTTACATCCCAGAATGGACATTACATCCTGACACTCTTTTTCATCATTTTATTGAGAAATTCACTTTCTGGTAGATGCACACCATAACGTGACTTATTCTTCCTAGAAACTACAGACATATTTCTTTAACTTAAAATATTTTAAAACTAAGAAAGATGGTCTAAGTTATAGCCTTGTGATATACTTTACCACATAAACAAAATGTAATCCTTTCTAAAATGTTTACATGTGTACTACCATTGTGATCAATTTGTTTTACTTAGCTGGATGGAGGGTAACTTCATATAATATCAAAGACTGTCTCCAGGTACATACTTCCCCCAACCTGGCTGCACTACCTAAAGTTCTCCAAACAGTATCATGGATTGTGCACCAAGTTTTCAAATTCCTGAGATTATTGGGGGCATTTGTCATTTAAACTACATCCTTTTAGGACAAAAACTGCACAACATATTAAATTTATAATACAAAAGTTATTTAGAATATGTTAAGAGTGTTGTTTGGTGGTAAAATATTTGCCTTGTATATGTAAGTAACCAAGTTTCATTCCCAGAATTATTAAAGAAAGGAAGAAAATAGTAGAAATTTATATAATGAATGATTGCTATTATACCATTGTAAAGACAAAAGACAAACCAAGTTAACTCTACTAATAGTGATAGAGAGGAAGAATAATGAAAAATAAAGAATAAATAAAACAAAATATGTAGCAATTAGGAAGTCTACATGCCATCAACATAGTTTGAAAATATGTAAATAAAAATCCAAGTTGAGTTAAAATCAAGAATTGTCAACTACCTCTTCTGGGCTACAATCAAACTCACCTAAGAAGGAAGTTGGTACAGCTATCCTAGTTCCTAAGCAAATGACTTCAAATCAAAATTAATCAAAAGAGATGGAGATGGGCATTTTATACTCATCAATGGAAAATCCACCAAGATGATGTCTCAATTCCTGACATCTATGCCTTACATACACTACTAAAGCTTTAATCACATATCGAATCCAATGTAATAAAGGTGGGAGATTTCAATACCCTACTCTCACCAATGTACAGGTAATCCAGACAGAAACTAAAGAGAAACAACAGAACAAACAGACTCAAATGGACCTAACATATATATACAGAACATTTCATCCAAACACAAAAGAATACACATTCTTCTTTGCACCTCATGGAACCTTCTCTAAAACTGACCATATACTCAGCTACAAAGCAAATCTCAAAAGATACAAAAAAATGAAATAACCCTCCATATCTTATCAGACCATGATGGATCAAAGCTAGAGTTCAACAACAATGGAAAAAATGGAAAAACGGAAAGCCTAAAAACTCAAGGAAACGGAACAATTCTCTACTGAATTACCACTGGGTCAAGGAAAAAGTTTAAAAAAAAAGAAATTAAAGACTTCCTAGAATTAAATGAAAATGAATCTACAACATATCCAAACTTATGCTACATGATAAGAGGAAATTTTATAGTACTAAGTGCCTTCATGAATTATTTGGGTAAATTTCATACTAGTAATTTAAGAGCATATCTGAAATTTCTAGCTGTGGAGGAGAGGCTTGGCTGCATGGGAACTAGGCATGGCTGTGTGCTAGGGCAGGCTGTGAGCACTGTGGGGCCCAGATATGGCCGGCAGGTTCTGGCTGGGCTCCAGTGTGGACATGGGGCAGAGCTGGAGGGAGCCAGCAGGAGCCTGAAGGAGATCAGAGTGTGGGGGCTGGTGGAGAACTAACTGCCCCTCCACGGTCACAGCTGAGAAGTGGCTTACAAGTCTGTGGGCCCAGCCAGGACATGGGGCCACTTTCAGTCTACAGTTCTCCTGTACTTGAAAATCTGAGGTTGACAGCAATCTTTTGTCCCCATGGTGCACGCCTTCCTGTCCTCTTCCTCTTCCATGCTGTTGGGTGGGGCTCCCAAGACCTGCCCTGGGGCTAACACCTGATCAAGGTCTGGCTGCAAGAATGGAATGTCACTGCCTATGATCGATAAGCTACTATGGCTATGTTATAAGGCTAACAACAGTTTCTTGTCTGTGGTACAGTGCTGATGCAAATTTAGTTATTCTTGTTATGGTATATGCATGTATTTTTGTTCTTCTTTAAAATATTGCAACTTTACAATATATTCTGGATTACTGAGGTAAATCACAAGAAAGACTTTGGTAAGAGTTTCTGTTTTAAAAGAAAAGAAAAAGCAGAATTTGTCTAGAGTAAATGTCTGAGGGATCAAAGGAATGGACTGAGGGTACATGGAAGGTGGTAGAAAGTCAGAGAGGATGTAAACTGTTTGCTATGGTTTCTTATATCTGTAAATACTGAATTTGAAAGTTAATTCTGGTTGGTTTTCATCCTAAAAATGGCTAATGATTCTGCAAACTGCTTTTGTATGTATGTATGTGGACAGGTATGTGACTTGAAAATGTAAACAAGCTTTAACTGTACATATGTATGTGTGTACCTTGGATCCAACTGTGTGTATGTGTGCAAGTAATTATTGTTTAGAAAAACGTGCTTTAAACCGCAACCACGTGGCTTCCTCCATTTTGGCTGGTGACCCCATGGACAGCAATGTGGCTGGCAGCCATCTTTTACTAAGGTTATAAAGATCTACTTGGGTTAACACCTAATACTTATGTCCTTACCAAGTGTTCAACAGCTAGTTTTTAGAGAATTTAAATAGATGGTAACATATGTTTAATAAATAAGGTATTTGATAAATATTAAAGCTGCACCTAAATGCTTTTATACACAGGAATATAACTTGCTCTGGCAGCTAAATTTTATAATTTAAGATTTACACATGTATTAAAATGATCATAGAGAACAGCTGAGGTTTGCAAATGTATGGCAGGAGAAGAGTTCCAAAAAGAGTCTAGTGGCAGTGGTGGACCTTAGCAGTTTTGAAAAATGCTAGTGCCAGGTGATGATCACCAGAAGCACCAGCAATGATAAAATGGAACACACAGCCTATGTATGTGCTGCCAAGGGTGGGGTCAAAAAATCATCCAAGTAAAAGAACCAGAAAGATTATAAATAAATCCCATATATTGAACTTTGGGATTGTTTACACTTTGGAGCATGGTTTTACTTTATACAGATTGTGATGATGCCATGTTTTCTCCCCCTTAAAGTAAAAGAAGATACTTTATTGTTGATATTACAGAAGACATTTGAGAGATCTTAATCTTTTAAGAACAGTTTTTACAGTTAAAAACCAATGACTTAAAAATGTTTCTCCTTACCTAAGGTACATTCAGGCTTAAGAATATTCTCTAGCCTCCTTGTATTTGCTAAGTTTGTTAAGCTTAAGTTATTTGGATAAAGTGATATATATATATATATATATATATATATATATATGTTTTATATTGATATTTTGTTTTGGTTTCTTTACTGAACCCGTATTTGATTCTAGAAGAACTTCAACTTAAAAGCATTGTTTTTAGGCTACTTATTGTTGACTGTTAGAGAACATAAATAGTCATTCATAAGTAATCAAGTTTTTTTTTTAATTGTAGTCAGGATAAGTAAGTACTGATGTAATATTACAGGGATAAGTTTACTCATTTACTCAGTCTCTTACATATGTTTTCAGGGTTGAGCTTGAAACAAGTAACTAGAAACAAAGTTTGTCTATTCAAATATACCTGGACAGCCCTCATACTTCAGAGATCTGCAGAATATGGTATTTAAATGTGGATCTATATGAGACAGTCTTCCAGATCCTAGCAGTGACCCAAGGTCTCCAAAGAAGATTACGTATGAGGCACCACAATGTCTCTGCCTGGATTATGGCTACACTGACCACAGGGCAAGATGCCTTAATGCTCAGCTTACCCGAGAGCTACAGGAGGAGGTGGCACATTTGCGGGAACTGCTGATGGCTCAGGGACTTTCAGCCTCTGCTCAGGAGGTCCGAAGGTAAAAGAGGGCAGTCCTGGAGGTGCTGTGTCAGCTGCATCATCTCCTCCCACCCCAGCTTCACCCTCATCTCCTCCTCCACACAATGGGGAGCTGGAGCCCTCCTTCTCCCCCAGTGCTGAGTCCCAGATTGGGCCTGAGGGGGCCATGGAGAGGCTGCAGGAGATGGAAAAAAGATTATTTCCAAGCTGAATGAGACTTGGGAGGAAAAGTTATGTAAGACAGAAGCCCTGAGAAAAGCATTGCTGGCTGAGATGGGCGTGGCTGTCCAAGATGACGGTGGTACTGTGGGTGTCTTCTCTCAAAAAAAAAAAAAAAAAAGAGACTCCCCATCTGGTAAATCTGAATGAGAATCCCTTGATGTCTGAATGTCTTCTCTACCACATCAAAGATAGTGTTACCAGGGTTGGCCAGATAGAATTGGACATCAGGTTGACTGGACAGTTCATCCAGGAGCAAAACTGTCTCTTCTGAAGCATCTCCCAGCTTGATGGAGAAGTGATGGTCACATTAGTGTTGCTGGAGGGCTTCTCTCCAGGCTCTACCAAGTCCCACAGTCCCACAATCCACATATAAAATAATCACTCAGACGCTTATATTATTTATAAACTGTATGGCCGTGGCAGGCTTCTTGCTAACTGTTCTTTTATCTTAAATTAACCCATTTCTATAAATCTATACCTTGCCACGTGGCTGGTGGCTTACCGCTGTCTTTACATGCTGCTTGTCCTGGTGGTGGATGCAGTGTCTCTCCCCCCTTCTTCCTGTTTTCCCAATTCTCCTCTCTCCTTGTCCCGCCTATACTTCCTCTCTGGTCACTGGCCATCAGTATTTTATTTATATAGAATGATATCCACAGCACTTCCCCTTTTCTTCTTTTTTTTTTAAAAAGGAAGGTTTTAACTTTAACATGTTAAAATTACATATAACAAAACAATTATCGAGCATGAATTACAGTTACAACAATAAAGAAGATGTCCTGTCTATCTTATATTTGTGAGTTTAAGGTTTTATAGCTAACTTATCTTTTATCATAACTGAGGAAATTACAACTATCTAGTCTTTAACCAAATCAAAGACCTGAGAAGGAATATAATGGTACCTGAGAAATGGTAGATGGATGTAAGCAACTTTGGGAATCTTGTAAGAGTAGACCAAGACAGCTGGCAGCCTGGACAGTCACCTAATGTTTCTCAGCATTGTTGGTGCATTCAAATTGGCTACAGGCCTAGAGTATCTGACAGACCACTTTCAGAAGCAGGAATTCTGAAAGACCATCTTACCCTGTCTTGGCAGAGTACAGTGGTCGCATTCCTTGTGTCCCGCTTGTCCAGGAAGGACAGCATTGTATTTGTACTGTCAGCCATCAAGGCAAGGGCAATTCTTTGTCCAGTAGGCCATTTTGTGACAAGAAGACAAACTTCCAAATGGAAATGTCTTAGAAGCCCAACATTCTCTCGGGATCAAATTGGTGCAGCCAGGAACAGTTGTGTCTCATGTCAACAGAATTCTAAGTTATTTAAATGCCATATTCTCTAGGTCTGTGAAGTGTTTGAAGATTACCTATCTATCTGAAATATATCTATGTATACCTAGAAGACTTAACTCACATGGCTACAAATATGATTATCATAGATGACTAATTATTAATCTATTTTTTAATTATCCATTACAATTTTAAATGAGTTACATAAACATAATATCACAAACAAGAATAGAAGTGTATATATATATATATATATGTGTGTGTGTGTGTGTGTGTGTGTGTGTGTGTGTGTATACAGTATAACAAAATCAACTTCAAGTTTGTATCAATAAACTAAAATTTATACCAATGTAAAACATTTTAAACATAAACTAAAATCTATACCAATGTAAAACATTTTAAACAAGTTGTTCTTTAAAAGTAGGTTCATTAATCTACCCTTTTATCTTATCATCTCTATATCCTCCTATATACCTATATCATATCCCCTTTTCTTTTTTTAGAAAGAGATCACATTTATAATCAACCTGTTTTAAATAGAAATATTGGTTTTTCTCTGTCCCACACCAGAGGGCTCTTCTGATTTGGGACACAAGAATCTCTTAACCACTTTTAAAGCAATATGTCTGTGTTTAGAGGGGGAGTGTGCCAATTCCACCTCTAAAGCTAGTTTGGTATATTTGGGAATTTGGGCGTAGCATCTCTTACTACTTCCTGCTGGAGGGGGGCGCTGTATCTTATGGGGATGCAAAGAAAATTTTAGGCCTATGTTGTAGTCTGTGAGGCTGTATTGTGTGAGCCAGTTGCCTTGAAAACGCTCTGGATGTTAGATTATCTGGGCCATGCTGTCATCGGAGACCTTTCAGGGGGTCTTGGCTGGTGAAACCTGATGTATCTTAATCTGGAACAAATCCACAGCCTCTGGCTTTCAGTGGAAACAAAAGCAGAATCTTTTTTTTTTAAAGCAACATATCCTTAAATCCAAATTTTGAAGTCAAGGTACCTTTAAAATATACATATTGGTTTAATTCAACATCTTTTTTGATCAAATGTTTTTTTTTGTCGTTAAAAATCCCAAAGACAACATAATTTAGATTGTCTGTGCAATATTCATCTTTATGTGGCTTTTTTATATTAATTTATCTTTTTTTGTCTCTTCTAAGCCTACGTATTGTGAATCTTTTGTTTTAAATTGCCGCATTCTAAGACTGAAACAGCACTGTGGCTGCTGGCTCCACCCATTTCAGTTTACCAACATGGCGTTTTCTGCCAGTTCTGTGAGTCATCAAGTCTCAGAAATAGTGGGTCTAAGCTTTTATCAAAGCAGCGTGTATCCCAGAAACCTTTTTTTTTTTTTTAATACTAGTAAAGACTAAATCTACCACACAGTGTACTGTGCTGCTGGTAGACGCCTCATTACTGCCATACTGCTGGTCAAACGCAAACGCCAGGAACCCGCCAGTAGTTCAAACCTGCGTTTTTAGGCGTCTAGTTGCCCATATGAGACAAGAAGCAGGAACCTGGTTTTGGCTTTGTTTAGAATTGGTTATTAAATATTTTCAGGTTTAAGGTGGAAACTTGAGGTGTTGGGCGCCATTTGTTGCTGGAGGGCTTCTCTCCAGGCTCTACCAAGCCCTGCAGTCCCACAATCCACATATAAAATAATCACTCAGACGCTTATATTATTTATAAACTGTATGGCCGTGGCAGGCTTCTTGCTAACTGTTCTTTCATCTTAAATTAACCCATTTCTATAAATCTATACCTTGCCACGTGGCTGGTGGCTTACTGGCGTCTTTACATGCTGCTTGTCCTGGTGGCTGCAGTGTCTCTCCCTCCCCCTTTTTTTTTAAAGAGAAAGCCAAGAGGTCAGAGCTCAGAGCTAAAATCTCACCCTTCCTCCTGCGGTGGTCTTAGCTTTGCGAAAGAGAGATATTTCCCTGTGTGTAACTCGTTTCATAGTCATTCTGCCTTCTCATTGGTTGTAAACCCAAACACGTGACTGCCTCGTCACTGTCTGTATGTACAGTCCCCCAGGTCTTAAAGACATATGTCTCCAATGCTGGCTGTATCCCTGAACACACAGAGATCTATGGGATTAAAGGTGTGCGCCACCACTGCCACACTCTGTCTATGGCTCTAATAGCTCTGACCCCCGGGCAACTTTATTTATTAACATACAATCAAAATCACATTTCAGTACAATTAGAATACCACCACACATTAGAGCCTGGTGAAGGAGCTGATGGGAAGCTTGTGATGGAGCAGCTGGTGCTGAAGTCAGAAAACAGGATTGTAATGGGCCTAATGGTGGAAGAAGATTGATGCTGTTCCGACTGCTTCCTCTAACACTATGGAGACCTGAGTAGGGATTGGTCCCTGTAATTCATAGAACTGGAAGCTTCTTGGTCTGCACTCAGATATAGTTTATCCTTCTCATATTTCTGATAGTACTGATGGCTAGGCTAGCTCAGTACTTTCTCAGCATGGCAGCATCAGACAACCAGATCCTTCTGCAAGGCTATAGCTAGCTTGTTAGCTCACTTTTAGAAAAATGTTCTCAAGTATAAAAATTTAAGTAAGTCATAAAGT